>NC_056507.1:24501125-24546485 GCF_014905685.2 Nematolebias whitei | reverse complement strand
CTATCTATCTATCTATCTATCTATCTATCTATCTATCTATCTATCTAAAATAAAAGTAGTGTTATAAAACAATAAGTCAAGGTGCCATATAAAACACAGTAAAATACTAAGAAGAATGTAAGAACGTAAAACAAGAACATAAAACAAATAAAGTATACTTAATATGTCTATAAATAAGTATAGGTTTTGTATTTTTATAGTAGGTAGATCACTTTGACTTGGTCATTTTGAAAGTAGCTCGCATTCTGAAAAAGTGGGGGCACCCCTGGTCTAATGCAAACTCAGACTGAAGAACTAAGGCAAGTCTCACACTTGAAGAGCACAAGGAACATTCTCTAATGCGAGGAACACAAGGAAAACAAAGTAAATTCACAATATCTCAGTTTACACCAGACTGACTGACTGACTGACTGACTGACTGTCTGTCTGTCTGTCTGTCTGTCTATCTATCTATCTGCCTGCCTGCCTGCCTGCCTGCCTCCCTTCCTTAATCTAGAGATTGGCTACCTGTAGGCACTCTCATCTACATCTAACATTAATAATGTTATTGTCCTCCTGAAGCAGGCCACAGCCACAGTGATGAGATGATATGAAATGAGACAAAATGAAAAAAGGTGATATTCTTTATTGATCCCCCAAGGGAAAATTCATCTGTCAGAGGCAGAGGCTGCCAAAATAAAATGAAGCCGGCACATCAAACATATTTAAAAACAAACAAATAAATCATGACAACAATAAAACAATAAGGGGAAACAGTCACACTAACAGGAGGAGGCCTGTTCATAAGCAGAATCACAGCTCAAAGGAAGATAATTGTTAGGAAAAAATACAAACACTTGAGATAAATAAAGAGCTTTTGAGCTTGTTTCATGAGAACAACAAAGCTTTGAGGCATGCCAATATCTGTACAAGAAACATATTGTTATACACATAGTTTAAAAATATATATTTGTCATCCAGTAAAACTATCACAATTTTGATTAAAACTAATTTATTTTGTATAGCTAAAGAATAATTATTTTTTATTATTATTAATTTATGAATATTATATATGCAATAATACTACTTATTAACCTCTTGTTCAGCTTTTCCATGTTTCTGACCTGCCTAAAATCAGCTGTTGGGTTTTTCAATAAGAAAGTCTTACAGGGTTTCCCATAACAATTCGTCTGATGGATCATTTTGCAGAAAATAAAAAAACTTGCTCAAAAATAACATAAAATATCTAGAAAAACAGGATATCAAATCTGTAATTATTTCTGGCACACTTCTTAGAGTGCAACGTACATGTTTTTAAAAAGCAACAGATTGTCCACAAACGGCAGGTTTAACAAAATGATGGAATGAACAGCAGAAACGCTTGACGTGTTTAACACATGATGATAAAGTCAACACGTTAGCGGACTTCTCACACAGAGATTTAGGAAACAAAGTCTTTCTGCTGCCTCTTTTAAAATACCTGCATTTTCATCATTATTTCCACATTTTATTTCCACACCTTTCTTGCATGACGTATATTCATCTATATGGAAAATGACGTTTTTTTGCACGCATTAATGTACATGAGCAAAAAAAAAAAATCAAATTGAAAATTTAAGCTTTTCCATTTTTACACTGCATTAAAAAACTAAAACATGAGAATTAACATTTCTTTCTCAACAATATCTGTTCGGATGCCTTGAAGCTGAGCAGGTCTGTGTTTGATGCTCAGAACCGAGTGTTTGCGGCCTATAAATACCTGTATGAATGTAAAGCAGGCTGATGGCGGACGTGCTTCACCTTCAGAGAGAGAAAGGGAGAGATTTTAAATCAGAATCAGGCAAACCAAATTAAAGGGGGTGCAAATCCCCCATGCGACTGCTCCCTCCCCATTTCTGCCCTATCATCTATCTCTGGACCATGGTGGGGTTGTCATGTCGACCAGCCCACAAGTTACTATGACAACGGCTCAAGGGGAAGCTCTTGCTAGTGAGGTTATTGCCTCCTTGGGGATGCAGAAAGGACAGGTGGAATGTGAGCACAGACAAAAGGACTTACAGACTCCTAAATGAAGCCAGAGGTCAAGTTGGATGATGTTAACAGTGTTTGTGTGTACACAAGTTGGTATTTATAACCACGCAGACCGGACGTGATGAGTGAGCTGGGGTTGCTTCACTGAAGCACTGTGGATGCAGCACAAAGTTTTCTCCATCCTGGATGCAGCCTGCACCTCTTACTGTACATGATGTATTACAGTCTCCGCTCGGTGCCATAACCTCGGGCAGTTAGGGGGTGGGTGCATGGGAGGGAGTGACATTAAGGACTCTCCGAGGTGTCAGATGGGTCCCCAGCTTCCCCCACATTTTGTCATATAAATGTCATAAAGACAAGTTTGGAGTTGGGAAGGTTTTGGCTTTCCCTCTGCCTGGGGGGTATCACAATGGTTAATTGCCCCATTAGCACTGACAGGGTAAATTGGTGGAAGGGCTAACTATATATTATACAGTGAAAACAACAAATTCCTGGCATCCACCTGAGGGCATGAAAGGCTTGGGAGAGAGCGAGAGAGAGGCAGAATGCGTGTAAACACATGAGCTTTAATATTGGTAAAATATTACAATACAATATTTATCACTGGAAATTAATCCACTGCAACAGTCTCAAAGATCACTGCGCAGATGTGTGCTGAAATTTTAAAGGGCAAAAACACATTTTATTCTATTCTTTGTTGACAAACGCATGCAATTTATGTGAACAAATGCACCCACTTGCCTTTTTCTTCTATGCAATATTGGGTCATAACCAGTATTTGATATAATATTATAATACGGATTCAGTAAATGCAATTTTGAGTGAATTTATATGTTAAAAGGCACTTAAAGATACTCATTGCAATGTATGAAATCAAAAGTAAAAAATGTTTTCCTGGACTATGCAGTTTCAAAGAGTTTATTCCAGTGATTTGAAATGCCGGTGCACCTCAGTGTAAACAAAGCGCTTGTCTGAATCTCCACTGAGCCACATGAGAGCTTGAGCCACACGATTGACCTACTAGATTAGGTTGGCTGTAATCTAAATATGGTGGAATCAGACAAGCAGAGAATCTTGGAGAAGGCGTTTATGTGGAACTGTAAGTGAGACATTGCAGTAAAGATGAAGGCTCAGTGAAAAACTGTCCAGGTTAGGTTAAGGCGATCAAGCAGGGTGATGGAGCAGCTTAAAGACAGTCTTTTATGAAACTTCTGCTTGACCACTTCGGCTTGTTGCTTCAGCTGTTTTTGTAGGTACACACAAACAAACAAACAAATAAATAAAGTGGTTGTTGGCATCCAGTATCATATTTTGCTTACATTTTTTTCTATTTAAGAAAGCATCAACTATTGATATGACAAAAAAATATCGTGCAGATAAAGTTTTTTACTTGAAAAGTTGTTGTTGTTTTTTTGGTCCACTCTTTAACGTGAGGAGGGACCACCTGAATTAATTATGTCTCTGGACTGTGCTTGGACATTTTTATTTATTTAAAGAAACTTAAATTATCATAATTAGTAAGTGTCAAATGAGCAACAAAAACAAACAAAACTCCAGCTTTCGTGTTAAATTTAACGCAGATTTCCTGTTTATTTAATCCAAACCTTTGAAATGAGTCTCCAAGGCTCAATGGGATTAACCTGTATAAATAAAGGTTGAATGAAAAAAACTCACACTCATACAAATCACACAGACACTAACTGGACTATAACGTTCAAACTACGTCCCCATTCACTGTCTTTTGTCCCTAAAATGACAAATTGTCTCCGACTGTCTCCGCAGCCAAAACAAGAGAAAATCCCCGCATGCGTAAAGACGCACAGAGCAGCCAGTGATTTATGGTCCTGATAACCTGCAGTCTTCGACAGAGGCCTCTGCCACATCATCACTTCAAACGTTGTCGAATCGTAAAATATTTATTGGATGTTTCAAGAACGAAAGACAAATCATTTGGCGCAACATTAATGAGGAGATGGAGGAATCTTTTCCGAGTCTTGACGCACGTCCGCACGCAGGGAAAACATCCAAAGCAAGAAAAATAAAAGCAATCATGTCATGATGGAGTTAAAAAAAAACTATACATAATAAAATGCATTAATATTTATGAGATTTAAAGAACATGGTGTTGTATTGCGGTTGTTTCACGCAGAAATGAGCTGTTGGAAGCACACCGCAGATCAAGGCTTTAATCTGATTCTTCTTTAGGAAATTCTTTAATATTAATGGATATTCACATCATATTCCATCTTTTACATACATAACAGTATTCATAAATTTAAAAAGTGACAATTTTGACAATTCAATTAGAGTAAAAATCATATACTATATTTGCTTTTACAAAAAAAGGAAAGAAAAGGGGAAAAAGCAGCTTTCTCCTTGTAAATATATGGACGATGGACAGATTGAAATTCACAATAGTATTATCATAACAAAAGGGCAGAGTTGTGAAGATGGACGGTCAGAGCCAAAAGGGAAAAACTAAAGGTCCTCTGTGGTGGCAGACATGCGAACAGACACGTTATTTTAGCTTTTCACACATATTTGTTTTTCTGTAGTCACAAAGACAAACAGCTAAACCACCCAGAGAATATTCACCTTTTAATCATCTCAGTCCAGACAGAATAAGGACGGAGTCCCTTATTTAGAGTCTAAAATTAAATGCTCATAATTTGTTTTTAGATATACATATTTATATAGAGCCTGATTAAAAAAAAAAAAATATATATATATATATATATATATATATATTTCGTTTGGCATCAACTTTTTTAATGATGATGGAAAACACTCAAATAAAATAAAGAAATAAGCATAATGATCGTGGCTTCATTTGAACGCCAAAGCAAAGGTCATTTTAAATAATCCGACAGTCTAAACCCGGTCCTTCAGAGCCTGTGAGTGTTTGGAGTCCTCCTGAATCGCAGTCAAAACGTCGCATTTTGTTAAAGATGTCTGACACGTTGTCGTTTTTAAAATCGAAAAATTACTATTTTTTTGTGATTTGTTTATTTTGACCTAATTTGCAGTGTTTTGATATGTATTTCATAAAAATAAAAATAAAAATCTGAAATTTTCATGCAATTTTCAGGACTTCCCTAGTTTTTTTAATCTAAAAAACCTTTCTCAATATTTTAACAATAAAAGCAACAATAAAAGCTACTTTTTATTATTAATATTAATATTCCATTTTCCGTTTTCCTCTGCGTCTCAGCTCCCTCCCTCTCTCCCTCCCTCCACCTCTCGCTCTCTCTCTCCTAATCCTATTGATCCAAACCGGCTAATTAGCGGCGACTGCGCAATTACGCACATGCGCACTAGGCGCAATCTCAGCCATTTTTTGAAGGAAACTAATTAGCAGGAATAAAGAGCCAAGTGTTTTTCCTCCCACAGTGATCAGAACTCATTCTACCTCTGGAGCTCGCGCAGACCCCTCCGTCCCCCCCTACCCACCCACCCCCACCTTCTGTTTACTACAGCCTATATGTAGCTTTAATTACACAGTTGTTTGGTAACAACTTGGATCCCGCTGCTCCCTCTCTTCCTCCTCCTCGCTCTCTCGTTTTTTTCCCCTTCTTCTTCTTCTCCTCTTCCTCTTCTTGGCTCCGTAAAAAAAGAAGGAATCATTCATAAGGAATGAGTGGAGACTCCACGCGACTGTTTTGTGGACTAGCGGAGGTTTCGGCGCGCGGAGCTTTGTGCCAGAGTCGCTGCGGAAATGTAAGTGTGCCGTTTGTTTACGATGTTAGCGGAGCTGCTGCAAGGAAGCGAGCCGGCGGTGGGGAGGAGAGGGGGTGAGGAGGGAAGGGTGGGGGGTGTTAGATCAACGCAGTTTGTTAGTCCTTAACGGAATGAAGCTTTTTCTTGTTTTACGGTGAGTCACCCACTGAACGCGGACGCTCGGGTTCAGCTGAGTCGGAAAGTGTTCCGGTGGGGCTGGATCATGTAAACAAAAGCAGAACTGGGCTGACGCTCTCTCAGAGCCTTGACTAACACACAGGGACTGGGGGGTGAACTCTTCATACCGCTGCCTGGTTAGGCTTTTTTTTAATTTTATTCAAGCATAACCTCGTTGCCATAGTCCTGGAAAAAATGCTGAATCTTTCTGTTACCTTAAGACTGGAGGTTCTGTACGATCCACTGGGTCCTCGCGCAAAGCAGCTGCTTTGAAAAAAGGTTGTCCTTTTCCTGCTTCGTGTCCAAGATAATAAACAAAAGGTGTTTTCCTAAAGTAAAGCCACACAACTCTTAGCAGTCTGCTTCTCATCCCCCCTCACACCCCTGCCTCCTCTTTCTATGCTACACACACACACACACACACACACACACAGACACACACAGACACACAAACACACCAGCTCACACAATCTAGGAATCTTTTATTCTATTCTGAATGTATTTGATAAAAAAAAAAAAAACGTTGGGTTGCAATAACAAACACGTTATTAATAATACCAGCTGGGGAAAGCCTGTGATTGGTCAATGCATGCAGGATTTTAGGTGTTCTGAGTTTGACTAATTGACATAATCAGAATCAGTTGCACAAAAGGATGAGCTCTCATTAACACATACATGCACACACATCGTTAAATGATGGTTTCCCGCACTTGTGATCGATAGAGAGCCAGGAATGCTTGTATAAATAGTTACATTGCCGATAGACCCAGGTTATTGATTGCAGTGTAAATGAAAATCTTTATCAGATTAGAGGCCGTTCTCAGCTGCTGGCAGCTCGGCTCAGCCCCTCGGCACTCTCTGGCAGGACAGTGGACAGCTGCAGTGAGCAAGGGTCTGTGGCCTGTGACATAAACACAGTACATTAAAGCACTATCAGAGTGTCAATATGAGCCATATATCTCCAAGCTGCAGAGAAACGGGGTGGGGGTGGCCACAGAAGAGAGGGATGGAGGTGTTTAAGGAGGAGAAAGAAGGGGGGTTGGTTGAAGCAGAAGGTAAAAGGGTAGATTAAGGTCTCGCCTTGATTAAAAAAGGTCAGCAATGAGATTGTGATACACACATATACTGAGCTGTATAGTCAAATGGCATCCACCTGCCAGTCAGGAACCCGAGCTAATTTATTTTAGGTCTGTGATCATATGAAATATTGTTTTAATTAGTTTCAAAATCTTTGAATAAAAATAATTGGTCATTCAATGATAAAATGTTATGACTATAAAAAGGCAGACTCAGCGTTGTTGTACAGTATGCATGTTTCTTTAAACTCTTATTAGTGTTATGCATGTTTGCTTATGAGACATTCCAAAAATTATTTGCTATAATGCTTAATAGTCCTCATGTGCATGAGTTGTTAGTTGGAAAAATCATTTTACAAGATCAACACAGTATTAAACATTTTTACTAAAATGCACTGCAACACCACAAACATGAATAGCCTTTTAAAATGATCACACATTTAAATTACCAGACATATTTTAGAAGATTAACACGTTTTTTTTTGCATAGGCTTTTATGGTTTTGTTTCAAAGCTTGTGTTTGCAGGAATTGTGTAAAGAGTTTGCTAAGTGCAATTGCTGATCCTGTTGCCTTATAATTCCTCTTGACTAGTGCAATGTTCATGATTTAGAGAATGATATATTGGATTAAAAAGCGTTTGCCTATCTTCTTTTATCCAAGTGTGGCAATTTAGCAGAAGCCCTTTAGCTCTGAAGCATTCAGTTCTTTATTTAATCCGATCCCCTGAGGAATATTGCAGACCTCCTGCGTAGCCTTTACCCGCATTCCTCTACCCAGTTTAGCTCTCATGATATTGATTTTCCCATTAAGGGTTAACCCCAACCCCTGGGTAACCAGCCACTGGATTGCAAACTGTGAAGACTGTATTGAACAGATGCTATCCAAAGGCTATAATCAATGCTTTTACTGTTATGTAATATTATTTACATGACTCATGCATGTGCTTTCTTTCTCTTTTTCTCCTTTTCTTTTCTCCTGTCTTCTGTCTGTCTTCTCGTTCTCTGTATCTGAAATACACAGGTGGGCTGGTAATGTGTGGCAGCCGTAGCCTCTGGTATGGACACCGGTGAGGGAGGAGGAGGGGATGGAGGGGGAGGAGAGGAGAGAGATGCTGACCTCAGTCCCCAGGCTTTATCTCTTCCTCTCCTGACCCTGGCGGTCATTCCAGAACAGGGGCCATCCTCTTGTACCTCAGTTGTGGCCCCTGCCAAAGAGCCCCTGACCCTGTCTCGGCAGGGGGAGGTGGGTGCAGAAGGGTCCCAGGCTGGAGAGGAAGGTGAGCAAAAAGGAGGAGACCGACATACACAGGAGAATGCAGGGACGAAAGAGGACTTTGTTGAGGGATGTCTGTCGGGGCAAAGGAAAGAAGGGAGAATGCATGTAGGTGTGGAAGAAGCTTCATTTACAGGAGCCCTCCCAGCACCTCTTGACAGCAGAAGTGAAGAGGAGGAGAAGGAAGAGGAGAAGGCCATCTCAAACCAAAGTCAAACCAAATCCAAATGTTCTTTATTACCTCAACAGAGCCATTACAGCTCTTCTTCCAGCACTGCAAAGGCCAGTGGCACACTCGACAGCAAAACAGCCGCCTCTCCAAAGCCCTCCCACCCTTCTTCCTCCTCTCCAAAGTTGTTCCCTTTTTCTCCCATCTCTCCAAAGCACTTCAGTTGTCCGTCCTCCTCTTCTGCCCTGCTGAGCGAAACAGAGGTAAAAGACATTAAGGGCGATCAGGGCTGGATTTCTGGGTTTCCTCAGAGCTTTAGATCCCAGCAGTCTTCTATGGCTTTTCCACTGGCAGGTACGGAGCCTGCCAGTACACCTGCTGAGGATGACGTGCTGACAGGGGTTCCTCATTCTTCCATTCCTAATGGAAAAGGTGCCAAAGCTCCAGAACCAAATGACAGCCAGATAGACACAGTGGATGATGAGAAAGACAAAGAAGGAGAACAGAAAGAAGCTGTCTCTAAAAACCTCAACCAAGATCTCTCTCCTAACTCACTGACTAGTCACATGACCATAATGCACTCACGCAACTCCTGCAAGACTCTTAAATGCCCCAAGTGCAACTGGCATTACAAGTCTCAGCACACACTACAGGTCCACATGAAGGAGAAACATCCAGAGACAGGAGGTCAGTGTGCATGCAGTGCATCTGGAGCAAAATGTGTGTGTGGTGGTGCAACACGAGGTGTCTGTGCATACTGCAGTTCGGGGAAACCCCATCCTCGATTGGCCCGAGGTGAAACCTACGCCTGTGGCTACAAGCCCTACCGCTGCGAGGTGTGTGACTACGCTACATCATCAAAAGGAAACCTCAGCATACATATGCAGTCCGACAAACACCTTAACAATGTTCAAAGTGGGGGACATGCAAATGGTAACATGCACACCTCTCTTGGTACCAACAACAGTAGCTCCTCTAATGGTCACACAGCAGATGAGCAGCCTTACAACAAGATCCCACTTTCTATTTCAACACCTACTCCCCAGCCCACTAAGCTTTCACCATCTGGACACTCCCATTCTCACGGTAAACGGTGGAGATGCGATGTGTGTGACTATGAGACCAGCATTGCTCGCAACCTGCGCATACACACTACCAGCGAGAAACACACACATAATATGCTACGGCTCCAGCAGGGTTACTATCTGTCTCAGTGCAGGAGTCTCGCCCCACATCTTAAACACCTACAAAACACAGGTGAGTATTGTATACATATCTTTACATAATATAAGAAGTGATGCTAAAAATGCGTTCAATTTGTTTGCTGGTTTCATTCCTTTTTAGGTGCAGAGCTTTCCCTGAACCTACGAATGACCAGTCAACAGGTCCCAGAACAACCAGTGACCCTGGGGTCAACTCTAACTCCATCACCCTCCCCCTCTCCATCTCCTCCTCCAGCCCCAGCTCTGTCCCCTACGGGACCCCTCTCCCAGGGTGTATTCCAATGCCTTGTCTGCTCATGTTTCTCCTCCGACAGCTTAGAGTCTGTAGAGCAGCATTTGAATGCTCCCCGCTCCTTGCCACAGTCTGAGTGGTGCTCCCTTGTTGCAGGTGGTTGTCACTGCAGACTGTGTGGCTACACCACCCCATTGAGGGCTAACTTCTCCTTGCACTGCCAGACTGATAGACACCGCACCCGCTACCAGCATGCTGCTCACATCCAGGAGGGTGGTGACAGGGGTCAGGAAGGAGCCGCCCTCATTGCTAAGGGGAACCACATCCACCTGCGATGCAACCTGTGTGACTTTGTGACCAGCAGCTTAGAGAAGCTACAAGGGCATTCCCTAACTTCACAGCATGAGGCGAGCACCCGGGTTTACGGAGTAAGAAACAGTTATTTTCAAAATCCTTGTCTTCCAAACCCTCAAGCGGTATATTAAACAAAATGTATGCATGCTAAATTTAGAGATTAACATCCAGCCATTAAACTTCCTGCTGTCATTTCTATTTGTCTCACTTTCAGTTCCTGCAGCAGTATGATGGTGAGGTTGATGGGGGTTCGTGGCTGTTTCATTGTCTTCTATGCAACCACTCCTCCTCTACTAAACTGCAAGTACTCAAACACAGCCAAACTTCAGCCCATCAGCAGAGGGAAGGGCTACTGCAGCTGCAACCAATGGGTGGAGAGGAGCTAGCTGCCATTTTCACCATCAGAAAAAGCTTGTGCGGCATAAAAGGTGGGAATATAAACTGTGTGGGCGTATTTGATTTCATGTTCCATGTGACTGCTGACTACAGAGAGTAGATGGAAGATTAAGATGAAAAGAGGGAGAAAATGAGCAATGGGGGTTGCTTGGCTATTGATCAAGCAAAGTGATTAGTCGATACACATCCTTGTTATATCCCCAATCACTCCTGACAACAGCTAACTAGCACCTGCTAATCAATGAACTAATACAAATTCCCTGGACAAAGACTGTGGGAGGTTGAGGCTAGTCGTAACTCTAAAGATTGTGCAAGATAATGATGATAATGCTGAATTTATGTTGTCTGGAGTGTGTGAAGTATGTAACAGTTAAAACAAGTAGTGCAACACTTTATTTGTGAATTAAATATATCCTTTGATGTGATTGTTGGCAAATTAAGATTTATTGAGACTAACTTGTGTGTTGTAAGTCTATATTACCTCCGCTTCACCTCTGAGAGAATCTAATGTGGAATCGATAAGTAATCAATAGTGTATAGAAACAAGCAAGAGGAAAGAAGTGTGATTCAAATACACTAGTGTTTTTGAAGGATGATAGCTATTGTATAATATAGACTAGAATTAGCCTGATCGTTTGTTAGAATATATTGCATGAACCACTACGTTTGTACTCTACACTATAGTTATTTATTTTGTCTTGTCCTAGGAGAGCTTAGTGGGGATATGGAAACTTCCAACACTGATCCTTTGGACACCACCAAAGACACAAGTAACTTGGGGGATAAGAAGATTTCTGAGGAGATAGGTATTGCAGCTTATAAAAATCTTACAACATAATACTAAACTCAAGTTATAGTAATACTATATTTTACACTGATTAAAAAAAGGTTTAAATATGTGTTTACTTTTTTCACTTGAAGACAAAACAAAGGAAGAGGAAAGAAAAAAGAGGGAGTCATTGTCCTCAGTCAAGCGTCCATCCTCTGGATGTGGGAAAATGGATAAATCCAACTCAACCAAACGTTTGAGAACACACCAGCAAACTGAGAACCAGCAGGTGAGCAGCCGAGAAACAGTAGATTAATTTAACTGTGATTGTGTAAAAATAAAATGTGATAGAATAAATGCAGTACTGCATTTAAACCAATTCACCAATTCAACACTGATGAACACTCTTTTCTTGCTTAGAGTGTCCAGTGCCCCTTGTGCCAGGTTAAGCTCCCATGCACGCACCTTCGACAGCATCTCACACATGTGCACAGTGTGGCACAAGACTGTGTGGACAAGCTCATCAGTGCAGTAAGTGTGTGCAACTGTGTATTTGTTGTATTAACGTTCTTCAGGAAGTAAAACAAAATGAAAAGGCAAAGCAATGGGGGATGGGGGCAGAGTGAAATGTAGGGAGACAATTCCATTAAGAAGGCACCAGAGAGAAAGGCAGCACTTTTTTAATGCATGTTTAAGTAGCTGCTCGCTATCATCTTTGATGCAGCCGTGCATTCTGTGTGTATGTGTATGCACGTCTTTTGGAGAGGAAAAAGAGTAGGTTTGAGTGAGTGAGTGTAAGAAAAGCCAGTCTTTCTATAATGCATGTTTAAGTAGCCCTCTATTACTAGAAGTGCAGTCAAGCTAAAAAGGGGCCCCTATGCTTTTTACTGTGTCTCTCCAACTAACAATGACCGGTCATCTATCCACATCACCATCCTCCATCTCCCTGGCCTGTATGCTAAGTGGCCTTTGTCTCTTGCTCTCTTCCCTCCACTTCACTGACTGCTTTTCACCCTTTCTCCCCTTTGCCCCCTCCCCCAGCTGCTCCTATCACTCCTTTTTTTTTGCAATTTCTGTCATGCCCCTTCTTTTCTGTCTAACCCAAGTTCTCCCTCATTTTCTTAACCCCTCCCTTTGCTCACTGTCTTTCTCCAGAGCAGTTTTTTTGTTCATTGCCCCATACTTCCTCCCTCTGCCTGCTCTCTCTCTCTCTTTCATATTCTACACCCTTTAGCCCCCCCCCATCCTCCCTCCTTCCACTCATTCCCCTCCCTCACTCTCTCTGATAGTAATTGAGGTTCATTAATTCAGACTGAGGTGATGATGGCCATTATGTATCTTGCTTTCCAATTACGGTCTCTAGATTAAGTCTGACCTTCAGTTTTCACTGCAGTGTGTGTGTGTGGTTGTTCTTCTCTTTTGCTGCTATGAAGCTGTTACGTAGAGAAGACTCTTGTCATGTAAATCTCATCTTTGACTCTCTGTCCTTTCCTCAGGGTGGCTAGTTGTTTGCATAGATATACTATTTACTCTCATTGCTTGAAGCTGCGGGAATGGAGTTTTTTTTATATGAAGATTTATTTTAAATAAATTAATTATTCAGCTCAGTAAAGTTTTATTAAACCCTTGAGGCATGTTGAAGGGTGTTGGAACTGAAGGGCAGATTCACATGTGTATTCTTATTAAGAGATTGATGTGCCTTGCTGCTTGTACTGCTGTACAGGCAGGTGCAAAATATAACAATACCCTTTAATCTTTTAAAATACCAATAAAGGAAGCACAGGCACTCTGTCTTTTGCTTGCTTTCACTGTAGAATTAAATATATTTTATTCATAATGCTGAATAAAGAAAGCCCAGAAACATCAGATGTTTCTTTTATTTTGAACTTGTAAGAGAACACCAGGTAAAAACAAAATAAAGAACAGTAACAAACGATTGTATTTTCTTTCTTTCAGGTTACACCTTCCATGGAACAACCACAGCCTTTATCAGAGTCACAACTACAGACAGATTTGCTTCCTGATGATATTCAGAAAAAGAAAACAAAGAATAACAATGCAAACTGTTCCCATTCGGCAGATTCAACTGTCTCGATTGATTCACATAAAAATAAAGGTTGGTAATAAATTTGGATAAAATTAGCCAATATTTACTTGCTTACTGTAAGCATAATAAGCAAGTTCCAAAAACTGTCTTGTTGACTTGTGGCAAAAATATTTAAATTTCACAGTTACTATTCTGGTGCATCTTGCAGGTATCTCAGTGGAGAACACTGAGGCAGACATAGCCGCACCCAAAGATGTCACAGCACTTCTCACCCCACCCCTAGAAGACAACACCACTCACCCTTCCAATGGCACAGTGGCTCCTCAGTCCCCAACTCAGACACCCCCCTCCTCTCCACCCAGCTCCCCACCCAGTGACCCCCCTCCTCCTTCTGATCGTCATGGTTACCGGTTTCGTTGCAGCAGGTGCAGCTTGGCATTCCCCACTCAGGAGAAGCTCCAGCTGCATTGGCAGTACCATGCCATGAGGGCGGCGACAGAGTGTCCTCTTTGTTCTAGACAATGTCGCAGCCAAGAGGCCCTGCATAGACACATGCAAAACACGCACTCACAGCAGGACAACACACAGGGACAGAATACACTCTTGCCACCTCAAACTGTGCAATACATGGAGCATAACAAGCATTCAGTTCAGCAAGATTTTAGTTTATCACCTCAAGTGGGTCAAGAAGCAGGAGAGGGAGATGATGAGGAGATAGACGAAGAAATGTCAGACATGGAGGAGGCGGAGGAACAAAAGGAAGTTGAAATAAAAGAAAGGGAAGCTTTTTCTGAAGTAGGTGGAGCTGAGGAAGATTTACCTGAGCTAGGGAAAGGGCCACAAGAGGAGATTATATCAGAACCTAGTTCCAGCTCAGTTGTCAAAAAGAGCTCAAACCCTACAATGGACCGTTATCTGGATCCATCTAGGCCTTATAAATGCACCATATGTTCAGAATCCTTTACTCAAAAAACAATTCTTCTGGTTCATTACAATTCTGTGTCCCATCTCCACCGGGCCAGAAGAGCCATGCAAGACTCTGGGGGAAGTACTGCAGCTTCAGAGACACCACGTGGCCCAGATCCTAGACCTTACCGCTGCCGATTATGTGGAGTGGGTTACAGTCAGAGTTCTACCTTGGACATACATCTTCGCTCTGTTCTTCATCAGACTAGAGCTCGTGCTGCCCAGAACTCAGCTCAACAGAACCCCTCGTCAACTTTAGCTTTGCCTGTGTCAGTCCCCACTTCTGCCACACAGGATGCTACAACCAGAGAAGAAATGTCTATAAATTTGCCTGTTTCCAAGAAACTAGTTGAAGTAAGCTGTTCAACCTCTTCATTAGCAGGCTCTGGTTTATTAGCTGAGACTCAGCCATCCTTCTCTGACCTAATAGACTCCCAACAGGCAAAAAAGAGAGTAGCAGAGCTTCTAGCATCAAGAAATCAACTAATGTTAATACAACAACAGCAGCTAGCCCAGGCACAAGTTCAACTGCAACAGCAAACAGCACTGCTCCAATCCCAGGCAATTCAGAATCATCACTTAGGACCAGATAATCTTCTTAAACAGCACTTTTCACTGGCACCAGACAACTTGCTCTCTCTTCAACAGCAACTTCTTCTGCCATTTTACTTGTCAGGTGATGTAAAGCTCAACTCAGAGTTAACTATAAAAGGACCGGAACTTGTTCACTTAGTATCTTCTAACCCCATTCCAAAAGAACCGGTGAAGGCAGAATCTACGAAAGAGACCTATTCATATGAAAAAGAAAACCAGAAACAAAGTTCATGTTTGACTGTTAGCCAGGCAACTGATTATTCACAAAGTGAAGAGAAAGTTGTAGTTTGCAGTAGATTCTCAAGCCATCAGATGGAAAGAGAGCATTGTGTTTCTAGTCACGAGGAGAAAAAAGAAAATACACACATTAGTACGGAAAAAGATGAGAATAAAAAAAAAGAAGTTTCTTCCTCATCAAATCTTCTTGGATTACGATGTCCTCCTCCTAGAGTGCCCTATGCTGCTGTAAATGGGGAGCCTCTCAGAGCTCTGCTTCAGAGTTATGGCTACGAGTTGGCGCTGCAGCATATACAAAGTAGACACAGACACCAGCAGCAAGTACCAACTCAAATATTATCATCTGATTATAGTGTCTGTAAGACAGAGGTTCCCCCAGAAAAAGAATTTTGTCAATTACAGAAAGAAATGTTAGAAGATTGTAACAACAATAGTAAAGGAGAAGAAGGCAATGGAAGGAATGAAGAGAAAAAAAAGACTGAAAATGAGGCATCTGGAAACAAAAAGAAAAAATGCTGTGAGGCAGGACAAAAGTGTAGTGACTGTGGCAAGTTTTTCTCAGATGCTTTGATTTTAAAAAGTCACCAGGAGTATATTCATAGAGTGCTGTTTCCCACTGCTGCACTGGAGAAGTTTTCCAAGGAATATAGACTGCAATATGATCAAATGTACCCCATTTCTGAGCCTAAATCTGGGGAGAACTCAAACGTTTCTAACCAAGCTTCTAATGTAGCTCCAACCCCAGGCACATCCACAGAGCCAGATGCCACAACAGAGTCAGTTCAGCCTCAGGTGAAAAATACAGAATCTTCACCTATACTGTCAGTTTCAGATCCCATGAATAAAGTAAGTGATACAACTAAAGACCTGCAAACAATAGCTCCTTCGGATTCTTCTTCTTCCCCTTCTCAACCACAAGAATCTCAGCAACAGGAGGCATTTGTTCCAGGCACACCGATGACTGCTACTTCTCAAACTAAAACTCCCATACCTCTTCCCTTACCTAAAATACCTATGCTCCCCCTGTCCTTGCCTCAGCTTCCTTTACCCCCATTAACCATACCAAAGCTTCCACTTCCGCCAATCCCTTTTCCCATGGAGTTGCCACTTCTCTCTCCAGTTGTGATGCAGTCTATGGCTCTTCAGACTCAACCGTGGCTAGATTCAAGTGTGAACCCTGAACTGGCAAAACTGTACCAGTCTCAGCTTAACCCAGCACTTCTTGGACAACAGCCACAACTTAGTCCAGGTTTGCTTGCTCAGCAGCCACAGCCCAGCCCAGTTTTGTCAAGTCATCCACCTCATCCCAATCCTGCTTTGCTGAGTCAATCATCCCAACCCATGCAAACAGGACAGCAAAGCCAAATCAGTCCAACCACACCTGAACAACAGCAGGGTAAAAGAACTCGGACAAGAATCTCTGAAGAGCAGCTGTCTGTTCTAAAAAAACACTTTGATATAAGTAGTCTTCCTAGTGATGAAGAGATCAACAAGATGTCTGCTCTGTCTGGGCTGCCTCAGAAAGTAATTAAACACTGGTTCCGCAACACGCTATTTAAAGAGCGCCAACGAGACAAGGATTCCCCATACAATTTTAATAATCCGCCAACCACAGCTCTGGATGAGTCCAGAGATGATGTAACAAAAAAACAGTATTTATCACTTTCCCCTTGTTCACTGTCCCCAGGCCTGTCAGCCAACACCTCTTCACAACCACAGCCAACAGGAGAGCACCACAGGGGCAGACGATCTTCTCGGACCCGTTTCACAGAGCAACAGCTTGAAACTCTGCAGGGGGTGTTTGAGGCCACTCCATACCCCAGAGAGGAAGAATATGACAAGTTGTCTGCTCTGTTATCACTTCCTAATAGAGTCATTGTTGTATGGTTCCAAAATGCACGTCAGAGAGCCCGTAAAAATCAAGACAAGGGAGCAGAGGATGGATCAGACGGGAAGAGCCAACTTGACAATGTCACCAAACAGAGAAATGGCTCTTACAAGACTGATGTTGATAATCAGGACAACAGCTATGAGGATGAAGAACAAGGGGACTCTCAGAATGAAAACTCCATGGATTTGACTTATGAGTATTACACTCATCCTGATTCACCTACCCTTGATTCTTCCACTTATTACTCAGAAAATGAGCTTCTAGTGACCAAAAGTGAACAAAGCGCTACTGTGAGGAAATCGGAAGCTGTATTAACCTCTCATCAGGCTACTGCTCATGCTCAAAGCAAAATTTTAGACGTAGACGTCCAACAGAAAGAAACTGCTCAGCCTATTAAAACAGAACCTGGTTTGCAACCTGAAAGTCCTCTAGAGAAACCTAAAACCCTTGCTGCTTCCTCATCACAAAAAACAACACTCCCCGTCTCACCTATGTCTCATTCAAACCAGGAGAATACACACGGTTCTGACTATGAACCTTGTGAAAAGGTTGCTGATCCATTACCTAGCTCACTCTCCCCCCCAGAGTTGGAAACAAACCACAATGGCCTGCCAGATGCCACAGCTTGCCCCTCCACTGAAACCCAGCAACAGCTCAAAGTCCAGGCTCAGTTCCAGTGTGGTCTCTGCCCAGCATCTTTGCCAACATTCCAGTTATGGCAAGAACATCAAACCAGACACCTTCTAGCTGCTCAGTCCCAGGTACAACTCTTTCATTCCGGCTTCACAGATCGACCCTTGCCTTACATGATGCTTCATCCGAATCACACCATAATGGCCAGCCAATTGCTTTCAGGGGCTATGTCTCAGATTCCCCCTAATCCCACACATCCCATGATTTCACACTTGACCAGCATGCAAATGAAAAGCACATTAGCAGAACACTCAAATAGCACCCTTAACAATTCTCTATCACCCATGAAACAGAGTACAAAACATGTATCAGAGACTAGTTTTGAAGGTCAACGGGGCAGTAGGGAAGTTGAAGAGGAGCATAGAAGAGATAAACGTCAAAGAACTACCATCACCCCAGAACAACTCGAAGTGTTGTATCAGCGCTACAGCTTGGACTCTAATCCCACCAGAGGAGTCCTTGAAAGTATTGCACGAGATGTGGGCCTCACAAGACGTGTGGTTCAGGTAATGTGATGTCAAGATTAAACTCATTTGATTAATTTGTTATGTTAAGTTAAACCAAACATTTTTCTCTCATAGGTCTGGTTTCAGAATACACGAGCAAGAGAAAGAAAAGGGCAGTTTCGGTCAGTAGGACCAGGAACCACTTTCACCTTGGGCTTGAATCACCTCCGCTGCCCATTCTGCAGAGCTCTCTTCAAGGTAAAGAGTGCACTTGATGCCCATATAAGATCACGCCACTGGGCAGAGGCTGAAAGAGCAGGCTACAACTTATCAGTAGTTAATGGATCCAATGGGCAGAACATGATGGTGACACAATCTGCTATAGAGCGACCAGGTCCATCCATCTCCTCCAGCTCTATCCCTAACACTGGCTATGGCCTCACCAACAAAGAGTTAACTGTGAAGTCTCCAGTGACTTCTTTGTCCTCATCCACAAGTTTAAAAAATTCAGAAGAGGATTATGAATACGAGGAAGAAGATGAGGACTACCCATATGAGGAGAGTTCCAGTATGGCTGATCAAAGTTCGCCTAGTCCTGAAATATCTGGGGATCAAAGCTCAGATTGGAATGAGTCACAAACTCAGCAGCACCACCACCATCAACAGCAGCAACGTCAAAGGACACAGATGAGTCACTTCCAGGTACTCCAGCTCAAAGACTTCTACAGGAACCACCGCACACCCAACCGCCTTGAGTGTGAAACACTTGGCCATGAGTTGGGACTGCCTTCCCGTGTGGTACAGGTAATTGTCAGAAACATTTTTAAAAAATTTAAAGAATGACAGTCATTTCAAAGGTAGTAGATACTAATATGTAATGTAAATACTTCTTACAGGTGTGGTTCCAGAATGCCAGAGCTAAAGAGAAGAGGGCTCGGAGCCTGACTTCCGACTCTGCAGAAAGGGAGCAGGCTGATCTGTCAGCAGGCGCAGTGGAGAGAGACAGAGCATAGAAAGGCAGACTGCTTCCTTCAAATATGCTCCAACCAAAATTCTTCCTCCAACTGCTGTCTATGGCCACACATACCCTGCCTACTTGCTGCCAAACCAATAACCTGAACACCCCAAAGATGCAGAGCCACAGTGGCCCAAAGAGAAACTCTCCCAACTCTTAAGGGAGAGCTGAAACCAAGTTCTCATTAGCACAGCTTTCCTCTTTTCATAATGTTCTTTAACTTTTTTCTGGTCTGTCCTTTCTTGTTAAAACAAGCTCCTTTCCCTATTCCTTCAAACATCTTAATACACCAAACACCAACTTGATAAAAAAAAAAAAACATGCCACAGAGGCCAAAGAGCATTCTCCAAGTATGTGACCTCACTGCCCAGCTAGACCTGCAGTCTACCTCTCAGTCTGCATGACAGACTCCAAGTGGGCCCTCCACCAGACAGTGCTAGATAACTAGCTGTGTAGCATGTAGTCCCAGTCTGTATAAGGCTGGAAAATAAACTGTCAAAGAGATTTTAGTGTAAATAGAAAACTCCAAAAAAAATAAAATAAACTTGAAGAAAAACAAAGCAGTTAAGAATGGAAGAAGAAGAAGAAGAAAAAAATAAAATGAATAATATCCTTGAAATACATAAGGGTATTTGCATAGAGCTTTTGTAAAGACTGTCTCAGATTCCAAAGCTCATAACCAAAATTTTACATGTCTGTTGATTTAGTTTGAACGTGTTTGTTTTCAGTGACAAACTGCAGAGCGGACGTCTGTATGGTGAAGGGGTGAGATTTGCAGCTGGCATAGGTAAGCTGAGTACCAATAGACTGTTTTGGTGCTAAAAGGCTGCTTCACCCCTCAAAAGCCAATGATGAGTCTTCTGTTGTACATGTACTCCTTGTATGTTTCTTTAGTGGAAAACAGCCCAAATAGCACAGTACATAAAAGGCCAGTTTGTCCTGAATGGGGTAAACTATTTTTATAGCACTCAACCACTATACTGTAAATGAAAACTCTAACCAAACTCAAATTTACATTGTGTGTGTTTAGTAATAGTTTATTATAAATCTTATGGATCGACATAAACTGTCTTGCTTCAATACAATAGTGTCATGATATTGAAAAGATTATGACAGCTTTCCTATGTTCAGGCAAGATGACTTGCTGCCTTTCCATTCTATTTGAATATACCAATGGCTTACCAATGTTATGTGAGTAATGTAAAGCTTTTTATGCTCAGATCAATGTGGCTCCATTTCAGACATGATCGAAATACTAGAGTTGTCTGTTTTTTAAACAAGCGAGGCCTAGTTAAAAACTGAACTAAGCTTTACATAAAACTCTGTATTTGAAAGATCTGAGCTTTTCACCTTTGAGTGATTGATTGTTACAAAAAAATAAACTAAAGTGTTTAATAATGTGAGGGGTAAATGTACAGTATTTAGCTTTTGTATGGTTGACTCGAGACTTCATTGGATGTTTGACACATGGCTCTCTTCTTCACATATATTGAGCTTCTCAGCTAAGTTGAGGAAAAACTTTGGATGTCATCAATGTTATTTTTGTACACTTAATTTATTGTCCCTTATCCCCCATTTAATTTTTCTCTACAATTTTTTTTTCTCTTTTCATTTACCAGTCCTTATTCTACCTGTAATAATGATAATATAACAATAATAGCTAAACAATAATTAATGCTTTAAGACAAAAATCCAAAGACGTGATAATACTTTAACCATATGACCTACAAAAATAAGCGCTACTGTTTACTTGATGATGTAATGCTGTTTTTAAAGAAGGAAGGAGTCCCTGTATCTAAGCTACTGTTTTCTGCCTCTCATAAGCACACTGGAGACTGTAACCAAAACCCCAAACTAGAGCCATGGCAGTCTGTAATATAGCGGTTGAAGAGTTTTACTTCTCTTGAAAAATGTTGCAGTTTATTTTTCTCTTATACCATAGTGTTAAACTTCAAGCCCTTAAGGATGTCCAGTTTGCTGCTAATGTACTGTAGTTTCTAATGATATTGTAGAAAGATGCATGCTCTGATCGCTTTACCACTAGGCTTTAATGACTACAAACTGTAATGATACCTGTGATGCTGTTGATAAACTGCTCCTCTGTTATTCTGTTTAAAACTAATGGATATGTGGGGCTTAATTCCATCAAGTTTATTTTTCAGTATCCTAAAATACACCATTACTCTGAAGAAAAAAATGGCTTTCATATTATTAAAAAATATGTTTTGAATCTTCCAGTTTTAGAGGACATTATTTTGGGATTAATTTTGAAATTCACGTGAAGATATTGCATAGATATTTGACGGAGTTTAGCCCCAAACCTTCCACTGGTATGGTGTCTTTCTGTGTTGCCGTGTCTCTAGTCAGAAATCCAGCTGAAAACAGCTTTGCTGACTCTGACTGACATCACAGCCAAGTTTCCAAAGGATATGGACTGACTAACTCGGGCACGTTTTGTTCTTTAACCAACCAATGTTTACGACAATACCAATGAGCTTTCTTCTGTACAGAAATGTGCTTTCCAAATACCACAAAGGCAGTTTTTGTTTTCTACATAATTTCAAATTTAATTTCTCTCTTATTCTCTTGATCTTAGTGACTGTAAGATGTACATATTGGAGTTATTTTATGGTGAAAAGACTCTCTTTTCCTTACTGTAGGTAAAATGGTTCTTTTAACTTTTTTTTTTCTGGATATGTTGTTGCCATAGTGATGACCAAAAAGATACTTGTGATGTGCACCTGTCCTTATGTCCTGCTCCAGTGGTTTACTGTGTCTCTATACTCTTCCTACCCCAGTTTTTTCCTGCTGTTGTGTGTTTCTCCTTCTTTCCCTCCCCATATTCCACTGAGCTAAATAAAGTCTGCTTTGGTGCATGCTCTGGTGTCATCCCTTTGATTTTACTTAGAAAAAAAAAATACATTTTTATCAGTGTTTTGCAATGCAAATGTGCCTGTTTCTTATATGCATTTTATATTCCAAGTTGTAGGTTTGTTAGTTGAATACGTCTGGCTGGAATGCATTTGGTGTGCAGTTGTGTGTGTGTGTCTAAAAATTGAGCGTAGAAGGCATTGGGTGAATAGAGCCATGACCTCTGGGGTCACTTCATTAATTACATCTGTGACATTCAGCCAGATGAGTTTCCTTTGTGACTAAATGATATGATGAATATTAACGACCTCGGATGAATTACATTGCTGCTCCTGCTGCTGCTGATGATAATGTGTTTTACGACTCAGAGGTGGAAAATTGCACACTACAGCACATTTAAGACACACAGATATTCATATTCAACATTTCAAAGACTACAACTTAGATTGGAAGAGACGATTTTATTACTTTACTTTCCCATGGTCGATGGGGCAAATTCATACAGAGGAATTTCTTAAAAAAACACTGGAACGTGTTGATCTTTCAGAGCCACAAACAAGTCAAGCAAACTGGAGTCTGCTTCTTGTTTTCTTCCGGCGAGTTATTCATTTAACCACTTCACAGAAATGCGACACTGGAAAATGTTACCATGAACCTGTTATAATCTGATTTTGGTTACAGGGAGAAAGAAAACAGATACATGTGGAGAACAATAGCAAAGTGAACACACAAGAGGGCTTGAGATAGCTCCGTATCTGATGATAGCCATCTTAGGAAGTCATCGTGATAAAGTGATCCCCCACTATTTCTCCTTCTCCCTGTCCTCCCCTCTTAATCAAATGAGTACTGTGCAGCTGGTGGGGTTGCGGCAAAAAGGGGTACGAGCGTGTGTGTGTGTGCGTGAAGCGTAGGTGGATGGGGGGGCTTTGAGGGATGGCGTGAAATTATTGCCTGCTGGTGTATATGTGTCGCTGGGGGTAGCAGAGTAGGGGGTTGGGCTGGGGCTGGGAAGGGGGGTGTAATGTCATTGCCTGCTGGTGTATCTGTAGTGGGGGCTCATTTAGATTTAGATTGGTTATGTGAGGAGAGAGCTTGAAAGGCCAGCTCATGTTTATGCATGAATCCCAAAGCATGCTGCCATGGTGGAGCCCCGGGTTTAAAGAGACAGAGCTGGAAAGCATTCGCACATTCAGACGCACCTCTGCTTCAGAGGATAAGGTTTCATCTAAAGCCATGCTGTGCTATCGAATATATTTTAATCAGTGTTTGTGGCATTGATTTATACATCAGTGTCCTCTTGTACACAAATAGATTAGGTTTCGGTATAAACCAGTAGCCACTGATTTCTTTTAACTCAAAAAAATTCAAATTGTGGCGTTACAAAATATGGGCTTTACCACCCACTGCTTGACAAGGTGGACAGGCGATTGGTCTGGTGTCTCCTACAGATGATGCATAGTTTCCAATGTTACACTCACTCATACCCCAATAGTAATCAGTAAATGTCTTTGAGGAAGAGTTTGTTCAGCACTTCATCAGGTATAAAGTGGTTTTTATTTGGAAATGTGGTTCCTATCCATCTTTTAAATGACTTTTTAATGGTCGTCACACCGTCCTAATCAATCATGCTGCAGAGCAATAGCCTGCGAGCGCAAATACACTATTTATAATTCCTACATTCTGCTGCAAAAGTAACACTGTGCCTTTTTAAAACAGAAATATCAGTTTCTGTAATTTCTTTTTGGCGACATTGCAGTAGTCTTCCTTTAAAAATTCATAGCATCCTGGTAATCAGGTACTGTATATCACACTGGCTTATTCCTGAAACAGTGGACAGGAAAATTTACCATTCACTGTTGAGGCCCACATTTGGTGACCCTTCTCCATCCCCCCACCCCATTGCCCACTCACCCCTCTCCTCACCCCACTGGCAGCCACAGTACTTTACATCTATAATGAGATACAAATACGCATCAGCAGGAGAGAGTGTACGCCACGCGTCACTGTGTGAATATTACTCACACTTATTAGCTGGATTATGTTAATCTTTACACTTTCTGCTCACAGACAACAGACTCTCTGTGATATGAGGGTGGTCACGGCAGCAAACGTGTGTTGCCTTGTGTAAGTATATATTTGCGCGGGACTGTGTGTGTGTGTGAGAGAGTGATTGCCATGTTGTCAAACTGATCTGCATGTAAAAGAGAGGTCTAATTATATCACTTATGCAAATGAGAAACGCACACAGGCATCTGCATGCATACCCAACATGGACATCTTGAAGCATAGGTGTTATGTACTATTGACATACACATAGTGACATCACCACCTGTCAGAGATCAATTTTGACATACTAAACAAACGTTCCAGAATTGGTTTGATAGACAACTTCAAATATATACATGTATATATAAAAATGTAGATTTGTCAAGTTAATAAAGAAGCATACTGTTATTGGAAACTGTCCAACTGCATATCCAATGATTAGTCTTTTTTCAGACTGATACATTGATAGTATCCCTCTTGGCATGATTGATTGAGTCTGACACATTTTAATTACGTCCAAATTAAATGAATCGGCTGGCAGACTATAAAACATTGCAGTTTAATAACGAGCCCCTCCATTTCCCCCTTTTTTTTTTCGCTCCCCTTCCTTCTTCCAATCCCATTTTGGCAGCCCACACCAAATAACCTCTCTCCGTTTAATGATATGCAAATGAATTTTCATGAACCCCATGATCCTGCGTGATGATTAAACTGAGATGACATTAGCTGCCATGCTGCTGCCACTGTCAGTGTTTCTGTCTGCCTCCTTTTCTTTTTCCCTTTCTATACTATCTTTCTGTATCCACGACAACAGCCAACTGGTGATATTAAGGGGTTCACCGTCACGATCCCCTTGAGAATTTTCTTTGTACGTGATGACATTCTGACTATCCAGTGTTATTTCAGACAAGTTTTCCCCATGGCAGCAGCAATGTAGCATCATAGAGCGAGATGTTGGTTCTCATTAGACATGCTGTTGTAGAACACTTGTGTCAGAACAATATACAATAATTGTAATGCAGTAACATCATAAAAAAACATTTTTGGTAGCTTTCTACGTCTCATTTTCGACTTCCAGCTCTCCCCTTCCACCATTCCGTTGTGGTCTGCATCCAGCTTCACCTCTGCTGTCGTTTATTGTACTCCATTTGCATAATGAAGCTCCGGCTTAATTAAGATCCCACTGGAGTCTGGAGCCAAGGATGAAGGAAAGAAGGACGAGGAAACGTGGAAGGAGGGGGAGGGAATCAAGCAGTTCTTGGCTTATCCGCACGTGTCCAAATCGGAGGCACAATATGAAGGGGGGAGGAAAGCGTTGACGAGCGATTAAATCACTAATTATGATCGGCTGTTAGAATTAGTGTGTGGCTGTTAATTAGCTGCAGATGAGATGCCCAGACAGTTGCCCACCCCTGATGACTCGAACACCCTCCCTGAATGGGCAATGGAGACACACAGCTTGACACCCAGGATATGATGCCAACACATTCCTCCCTTTAACACGTACAGCAGTCTGAGGGGATTTCCCTTTAAGAATATCCCAGGTGTGCAAGTGCAGGAAAGAGGCTCTTCATCATCTCTGTCCTCCCACTCCCACTGTTCTTCGTTAAGCAAAAATTCCCCTTTTTCCTTCTTCATCCTTTACTTATTTTGCTCATTAATTTTGTTCTCTGAATTCTCTACTCTCCATAGTAAAAAATGGTACATTCCCTTTTTTATTCTTTGCAATAGCCATAAACTTCCTTTCAGCGTAGCAGTTGGCACAGAGCAGAGTTGGCATCAAGGAAATTGTTTTCAGACACATTAGCTGTGCATTTCTGGGTTCTTAGCGTAACATTTCCCTGCTATTTTAAGCTACCATTGACTGCAATTTTGAACAGATTTTGATGGTGCTTGTAAATGCCTCGCGATTTGCGTTTGGCATGATGCCATCTCTGTTTTCAGCCTCTCCCTTGAGGGGATGTCTTCACCAAAAACATCGGAGGCATCTGAAATGTTCCGCTCACCGTACAGATGTTTCCGTTTACATGTGTGCGCATTATTGTTGCCTTGGCAGGATGCCATCTTTGTCCCTGTGCCATGCTGCCTGTCGACAGATGCCATCGCAATCGCTGACAAATCGTTGCGCGGGCACTTCTTCTTGGCTTTGTCCAAGCAAACAAAACGACGATTAGAAGAAAATCCTTCGAGGTGAGTTCTTTTGTCTTTGACTAAAACAATTCTCTGCCATCTGCTGTGATCGCGTCGAGCATGCCACGAATACAAACTGGCATGCTGCCCACTGGCTGGCACTCTGTGGCTGGCAGACAGAAAGAGCAAAAAGTCAAAAAAGATCATAGCATTTTCTGAATCCATTGTTTGTCAAATGGCTGATGGTCACATTGTCTGTAAAAGAGCATCATCTAGTTCCATCATCAACAAGATTTTCATTTATCTACAAGTGACTTATCTTCTATGAACTGGAAACTTTGTTTTAAGCTCCGTTATACTCAGGTCTTGTCATGTCTTCCTTTTCTTGCCCAGTCTTGTGTTCGCGATGCCCCATTATGGCTGTGCCAGGGTGGCACCATAGTAGCAGTATGGAAGTCTGTTTCGCTTCCTCTTTCACTTTTATTCTCCTCGCCCCTTAGCCCGTGCCCATGCCCGCCCCTGCTTAAGTCCTGACTGGATGGCACTGTGCCAACCTGCCACCGCCATCGCTCTCATTTGTAGCTCATTCTTCCATTGCCCTTCCCCCTGTGTCTACATTCCCATCCCTCTTTCCTCCTCTAATTTTACTTATTCCCATTCTAAATCCTTTACTTCATCAGTTTATACACATTATTACGTAAACACCTAACATCATTTCAATGAAGTATTATACAGTATTTTTCCTGAAGGCTCAGCACAGTTTGCCAGCCTTAAGTGTCATTTGGAGGACTATTTTAGCACCTGAAGGAATGATCTCTGTGACTGTCCTGTAGGTAATTACAGCAGCAGTTACTTATTCCACGGAGACAAGAGAAGAAGAACGAAGAGAGCCCTGAGTTTGGAGAATGCTGTGTTGTTTTAATTAACTTTAAGCCCCCACCCCCCTCGATGTGCGCTTCATTTCACGTCTCTGAGAGCCTTGAGCAGGTTGTGCTTGTTCACACTCGCACTGTACGGCAAAATGATTGATGCGATTATCAGTAAAAATTGATTGTGCACCATTGACCTCACCCACTTTACCAAGATGACCCACAATCCTTTGTTTATCTTTCTTCTTCTCTGCCCCCACTCTAAATTCTCTTGTGTCAAACAAAAGCTGCCAGTGGTGGTGTAGCTATTAAGCAAATACTCTCATTATAACACAAAACATAATGAATATGTAAATGATGTGTGTAATTTATGCATGGAGTGAGACTTCTCCTTTATTCAACTCACTTTTGTATTCAATCTATTTATACCCACTTTTCCCCAAAATTCACACTTTTATGCAATTTTCCTATTTTCCTAGACCCCATCCTGTGAATGAGTCCACGGGGGATTATTTATTTTTGCACATTTCTGCTTGCATTTAACTGTGTCTTGTAGTTTCTAATACTGTTCCTGGGCTTCATTTCTTGTCTGTTTGCCCATTTTTTTAGTTCGTAATGTACCCAGCCCAAAAACAAACAAAGTCAAAGTGTTAAACCAACTACTGTGTTCAAACAAGTATTCTTTTTTAAGAATAAAAATTTCTATTTGCAGTTGACTATGTTGTGTTTCCTCTTTTGTCCTGTGACTGTTGATCTTAATGTGTGGTCCAAACAATGTGGTAAATCGAAGCATGTCCTGATACACAGAGAGTAGCCTTCTCTTGTCTAGGATAAACACCTATAATACTCTGGCTCCCTTGGCAATCACCATAGCAACAAACCATGGTACTCACGTGAGTTGCATAATAAGATGTTCCCGAAGACCATGGACCATAAAGCAGTGACAAACTAGATACCTGCAGAAGTGGCTGTGCAGTAGAAAATCAACCTGTAAATGTAAAACTTCACCTCAAGCTAATTTTTCATATTTATCAGAAAGCTTGGGGCATAAAACACAATACTGTACTCCTGGATGCACATGCACCTTTTCCGTCTCTCCAGACTTTAACAGGTGCTGATGAGCCGCAGTCAATGATTGTAATGAGCTATCGATCACCGTGGGAAAACAGGGACAGAGAGGGGTGAGGGAGGCAGGGGAAACAAGAGGATGCACACGGAGTGACTGCCAGAAAAAACGAAAACTCCATATGAACCAAACGGAGACGAGCGACACCAGACAGAGTATCAATATTTGCTTCAATCAAGTCTTCATCTCCTATTGTTGTGGCTAAAATGTTTTTTATGATGTTGTTTTTTTCCTCTGAGTCAACTCAGAGCAGTTTCTTTACTGGCTGATTTAAAGATGACCATGCAGACACGCTTGTCATGACCGAGTCCAGATGCCAATGAATGGCACTGACGCAGTATCTCTATTTTCCTTTCTTTTTGTGTGTGTGTGCGGTGTGCATAAAGTAGAGGCAGACAGCTTTAGGGAAAGGGGGGAGGTGCATTGCGTGTGTCTGTGTGTGTGTGTTGTCTGTGTTGGCTGGCGTTTCAGATAATGAAATGCAGCAGGGAACAAAGAGCTGGGGGCCCCTATTCTCTGTGCTGCAGCTTCATTTTCACTCCCGTCAGTCTATGATTCTTCCATACCCTCTTTCTTGTGTACATGTAAGTGTGTGTGTGTTTATGTTTATATGAGCTGCTTGTTGTGCGGATGAGTGTCCCCTCCTCTTCCTGTTAGCATTCTGCATGGCAGATTCCACTAATGTAATAACTGTGTCTGCATGTCTAATTTACAGCAGGAGAGAGTAAATAGCCTGTGGTTAATTACAGTACGTGTATGTGTGTGTGTCTATGTGTGTGTCTGCATGCGCGTGGGTGTGTCAGGATGATTTATGAGTTGCAAATAGCTACACCAGTGCCCCGTTTCTCCTCACTTAGTTTTTAATCTGTCTTTCCATTAATTTTCCTGGAGATGTTATTATGGTTTTATAACAGGATGCACGTGTGAAAGCACAGTTTGCGTTAATGAGACGAAGGTGAGGACATTTTGTGTGTATCACGTACACCTGGGATTGCACTTCAACAATCCCCTTGCTTCCATTTCCCCCTTTTTCCTCTCCTCTGGTGCTTCATTCACTCTCTTCATTGAGACTCACAATGAACACAGATCTTTATTGACAGTACACGGTAGAACATGGAAACAGCAGGTCAATCCGTTTAGCCCAAGGGCCGATACACCAATTCACCAATTTGTCAGTGTTAGTTTGAGGGAGAAAAGCAGCTAATCTCTCCTCTCTGCTCTCTATTGATCACACACTTAGACTCCACTTCTCTGTCTAAACACTATTGATTCTCCCTCTCTCTCAATCGCTTTCTCTTCTTCCTCTTTTTCTGTATTGCTCTCCTCACATACCAGAGCACTCATCACATCCTCCCTTCATAGACTCTCACTACTTTCCTCAGAGTAGTCAGATTAGCTGAGACGGTACAGGCCCTTGTTTTCTGAAGTCTTGAGTCACATCTTAGATTTTTGAGTTTATCAACTATTCTAAGTATTTTATGTTTTGGTCCACGCGTGTTAGAAATCACTGTCCCCTGCTGTGTACATTCAAAATTGTGTTTGTGGTCTCATTAAAAAAATCAATTACTTAGCAACTCCTTTAACAGCGGGAATACAGATCCTGATTAAAAATTCACTGCTGGGTACACAGACTCCTGGCTTTGTTTTTCAGTCTTGCGTCATGGGGTGCACATGAAAAAGAACAAATTCCTGCCAAGATGAAGGCTATACCAAAATTAGAGAATGACTATCTTAAGGCAAATGTCCTCATAGCATCTTTACGTTGGCTCAAACTGACCCAAGGGTCTCTGTTTGATTGGTTTCAGCTCCTGGGGCCCCCGTCATGAAGAATTTCCACTGGTAAGCATAATTTAGTATAGAAGTGCTTATACGTTAAACCAAGGGTGGGCAACATTTAATTTTAAATGGGTTCTGTTGACTTTGTCAAATTAACGGCCCACACACTGAATTGGAAAAAAAAAAAGTAATTCAGGCAGCTACGCTGGAAGACATTTTTACCGTAGTTTTCTTCCTTTTCGGATAATTTAATTCTCTTGTACACCTGTGCTCATTTTGCACGCACAATGTATTGTCTGTAAAACTGGTAAAATATTAGGATAGTCAAATAATTTAGCCATTTCATTTTCTATTTTGAAGCATGACTAGTTTGATTCTGCCAGTTCAAATGCTTAACATGGTAAAGCACAAGGCCCATTGTAGTCCTAAAGTTTTTAATTTAGACATTCAAGATAGTCTTCTTAGTCACCTCAAAAATGGCAGGATGAAGATTGTTCATGGGCCTTATTTTACTATGTGCGCCTGAGACAAAATAATAAAACACTGGGTAAGCTTCAGACCCACTGCAGGCACTGATATTTCGAAGAATTAATTAAGTCCATATTGCTCTACTTTCCATGCAATTAATGAAATGTAAACATGGAATCCCATGTTATTCACATGTTGGGAAAAAAAAAAATCCAAGCGCTCCATGGCTTTTTGTTAGACTTTTGCGCCCCCTACTGGTGAGAAGTATTTATTACATTGATTTAACTGCAGGTTACAAAACTGACTTGTGTAACTTACAAGTCAGCTGTTTTGTAACCGGTAGAGAGAAGCAGACGAACAACAAAATGTCAGTATTTTTATTTAACTTGGTTTTATAAATATAAATTATTCTCACCTTTCGTTTAAACATGGCTCCTTCGGCGGCTGACCAAGCTGAGGTGAGACGGGTGTTGAGGGAAGTTTTGGTGGGTCGGGAGGATCCTCAGGGTTTCTTTGCGATGTGTTTGTCCGTCCTGGGCCACCAGGAGACCCGCACACAGTTCCAGTCCATCATCAAGCCTCTGTCCACGGCCAACCTCTGCCTGCACTCCGTCCTCACCTCCATCTATCAGCAATATTTCTCCAAGGTCAGTGAGAAACCTAACTTTCTATGTAATTAACATTTGGGTTTTAATAAAAGTGAATTTGAAATAAAGAAATGTTTTAAAGTTGTAGCATGCCACGAAAAAAAATCTTATCTAACACAATACATTACAAATAGATGGAGATCATTTAGAAATAAAACTATGGATCCGTTTAACTCATATAGCTACAGCTAACACTCAACTAGTTAACCAATTTTTTAACTCAGTTGTTTCCACTATCACAGACACCTTTGTACTTTTTACCTTCTATATTCTTGAAAAAAAAATCCTTAAAAATAAAATAAAAATATACGGTTCTTTTTATTATTATTAAAATACCCCCGTTGTTTAGATAACGCTAGCCAAAACATTTATGAACTTAGTTTACTGCTAATCAGGGTTGCCAGGTTGGAAATGACTAACTATCATACAGTCGCTTTAAAATTAATCTAAACTATTATGTATGTGCTGAGTATTTGTGCCTGGCTAGCATGGGTCACGCTGTTCAGTTTGGACTTTCTGCTGATACGTATTCATATTAATTTTATTCATGCGCAGGAATTTCAGAGCTATTATAATTTTTTTTGGGGGGGGATAACTTACCCTAAAGTTGTGGTAAATATAAAGTAATTATCGAATATCTGGCAACACCGTTGTAATTGAAACTAGCTCACCAAATTTACCCTGTGACTTCAGAGGTTCCCACTCCCTACACAATGATCACATCAACTAATCATGTGACAACAAAAACTGAAAACTGCAATGATCAAACCTTAAAAAAACAATAGCTCAAAAATAAATATTAGGATAATAATTTAACCACATTTATATTTTCTTTCTTCCTTTTTTTAATTAAAGACCGAGGATGACGAACTACAACTTGCTTTGACTCTCTCTCTTCTGGAAATGGAAGAAAACCAGATGTCAACCAGAAACCAAGAATCACAGCTCCTCCAGTCAGAAATCAGAGGCGGTCCAAGTAGCTTTTTTCAACTTAAATCATCATCAACATCTCAGGAAAAAAACTGTACCCATCTAGTACCTAATGGAGAAAATACTACCACTTCAGCACCAACTGGATCCTGGAACAAAAATTGCCCTCTGCAGATAAACCAAGAGACTGAGCCTCAAAAAAGTTCACATCCCAACAGAGATAACCAGATTCATCAAACAGGTCAGACTCTTTGTGTCAAGGAGTCATCTGCTTCCTTTTCCATGCTAGACACTTTAAGTAAAGATGACCCGATGATGGAGGAAGGAGATTTAAATAAATCAGACAAACCCAAACGCTCAAAGAATAGGCGGCAGCGGCGAAAAGGAACTAGCCAACAGCTTGTTGGTTTGTCCCACTCTCTGTTAGCACCACCACCGGTTTTGCTGTGGTTCAGGAGGGATTTGAGACTATGGGATAACCCTGCTCTTATCGGATCACTGGAACTGGGAGCGCCTGTCATCCCCGTTTTTATTTGGAGTCCTGAAGAGGAGGAAGGACCGGGGATCACTGTGGCTATGGGGGGTGCTTGTAAGTTTAAGAAGTCAGGCAAAAAAAAAACAAAAAAAAACTTTATATAGCTAAATCTGATCAAAATGCTAGTTTCAATCTAATTTCATTACATCTTCTCTTATTTAACAGGCAAATATTGGCTTCATCAAGCTTTATCTTGTTTATGTACATCCCTGGAACACATTGGCAGTCATCTCATATTCCTCAAAGCCAGCGGAGAGGTGAATGAAGTCAGATCTTCTCTGCACACACTGAAGCAACTTGTGAAGGAGACTGGGGCAAGAACTCTAATGGCTAATGCCCTGTATGAACCCTGGCTGAAGGAGCGGGATGTTGCTGTGGCATCAGTTCTGCAGAAAGAAGGTGTTGAATGCAAGATGTTCCACTCTTACTGCCTCAGGGACCCATATACAGTCAGCACAGAAGGTGTAGGACTCAGAGGTGAATCTTAATCTTGTGAATTTTCAGTCAAAGCTCATATTAAGTATGGCATTTTTGATGAACATGTATGTTTTTTCCCTCTGGTGCAGGAATAGGTTCAGTGTCTCACTTCATGAGCTGCTGTGGACAGAATCCTGGGTCTCCTATGGGGGTTCCTCTTGACCCTCCAGTGTCTCTTCCCACACCGGCCCACTGGCCTCAGGGAATTCCTTTAGATTCACTCAGCCTGGCTCGCATGCCCCGCAGAAAAGATGGCACAGTAGTGAGTACAAACAGCTTATCTTTCCCTTAAAGCCAAGCACAAACTGGAACATAAATCATGCTAGAATAATTTTACAGAAAAGTTGGTGTAAATGCTGAAATCTGAATGGATGACTGAGGATGAGACCGTATTTTTTGGCCTATAAGTCACGTTTTTTGCATAGTTTACATGCCCTGCGACTTATACGCCAAAGCGATGCATTTATGGATTTTTTTCCCATATTTATAAACCAATTTTTGGCTGAGATATGACCGTTTTCATTCATTCTAACTGAAATTTTTTCTAGCAGCACCATCTTTAGTCACTAGATGGCAGAAGAGTAGTAGTAGCTGTGTGGCATGCTGTTGTATCATGTAATAGGTAAACGTGGCTATAATGACAAATTCAAAAAAGTTGCTTAGAATAAAGCGAGCATACACAAGATTTTAAAAAATGGAAAGGTTTTTTTTTTTTAAGAAACTGAAGAGATCTCAATGGTTTTCCATTAGAAAAATTGTAAATAATACAAAAAGTATCAAAGTTACAATAACCAAATCATAACTGAATGATGTGAATGTTCTGATTTCTGAATGGTTGAAATAGCTAAAAGTATGCTGATGTAAAAAAAAAAAGAGATAAACAGGAAAACAAAAGCGTAAATGCTGACTCAGCATTCACACAATATTCTGATGTGAGTTTCTTGTGCTCATTGTTATGTTCAGGTCGACTGGGCAGCTAACATTCAAAAATCCTGGGACTTTAGTGAAGCAGGAGCACATGCCCGACTTGATGCCTTTCTTCGTGATGGTAAGACATCTCACGTGCTCTTCTTCAGCGGAATTTCCACGATGTTGCTCAGGAGCAACTTGGACCATCATTGCTCTGTTACTTCCATGTTTCCCAGGAGTGTATAGGTATGAAAAAGAGTCAGGCAGAGCAGATGCTCCGAACACCAGCTCTCTGTCTCCCTACCTTCACTTTGGTCAGCTCAGTCCACGGTGGCTGTGGTGGAATGCCAAACGAGCACGCTGTCGACCTCCAAAGTTCCAGCGCAAACTGGCGTGGAGAGATCTGGCCTATTGGCAGTTAACTCTGTTTCCTGATCTCCCCTGGGAATCCCTCAGACCACCATACAAGGTTAAAATGGGTTGTGACTACAACACATTTTTTTTAAGAGTGATAACCATATCATACTGAGTTTTGATATTCTACTCCTAACTGCAGGCTCTGAGGTGGAGTACTGATCGCAGCCACCTGAAGGCGTGGCAGCGAGGTCAAACGGGCTACCCTCTGGTTGACGCAGCCATGAGGCAGCTGTGGCAAACAGGCTGGATGAACAACTACATGAGGCATGTCGTGGCATCTTTTCTCATCGCCTATCTCTATCTACCTTGGCAGGAGGGCTATCGCTGGTTTCAGGTAAACTTCACGAAGGCATCAATGTATACAGTGTGAACCAAGACCTACTTGACTGTACCAAAGTTGTTTGTGCGTTTAGGACACACTGGTGGATGCAGATGTCGCCATAGATGCTATGATGTGGCAGAATGGGGGGATGAGTGGCTTAGATCACTGGAACTTTGTCATGCACCCCGTTGATGCAGCGATGACCTGTGACCCGTATGGCAGCTATGTTAGAAAATGGTGTCCAGAGCTCGCAGATCTGCCGGATGAGCTTATTCACAAACCCTGGAAATGTCCTGCTTCCATGCTGCGGCGTGCAGGTGAGGCTCCTTTTAAAAGAACAGTAATACTGCCGATGCATATGTGTTATATTCATGAGACATGCTTTGCCTGTTTAGGTGTGGTGCTTGGCCAGACGTATCCTGAGCGAATAATTACCGACCTAGAGGAGCGTAGGAGTAGGTCACTGCAGGATGTAGCTGCGGTGCGCAGAGAGTTTGGACAGTATGTGGATAAGTGCTCAGGCTGTGACTTGATACCTTTACCCCCACGCCTGGTCTCTGAGGCTCTGGGGTCGTCTCACGGGGACGAGGCTGTGGAAGGGAAGCGCTTCTTGCTGCCTCTAATCACACGCATGGAATTCAAATACCAGCTAGAAAACCCAGATGAAGAGGCAGCATCAAACCCTTACAACGCTGTCCTGAAAGGATACGTGAGCCGCAAGAGGGACGAGACCATCGCCTTTTTCAACGTAAGAGACTTTAAAGCCAGCGTGATGTGTGAGGGAGTCCAGAGACAGGAGAGGCTGGAGAGGGATTATCGCAGGATGGAGGAGCTTCCTTCATCTCCGTCACCCAGAGGAAGAGCAAGACGAACTCCAACAGCCAAGGACAGGTTCTCTGCTGTACCCAGTGGATCAGTCACTTCTATAAAGTGATTGAAAAATGAAGCTAAAGAACACGATGATTTAAAAATCACATTTATTATTGGCTTGTTTGGTATTAAAATGCATCTCGGGCGGTTCAGTTTCAAGCAAGCACACCGCTTTATTTGTTCACTTTGCACATTACAGATTAGTTCCTCCTAAAAATTATGTAAATTACTTCTTTACTGAGCTTGCTGTGTATTTTTGTGTCCGGAGTCTGGTTCTGATAAAGGTTTCTTCCTCATGAGGGAGTTTTTCCTTTCCACTGTCGCCTTCATGCTTGCTCAAGATGAGAGTCTGTGATGGAGTTAAGACTCAAATCAGTCTGCTCCTCAGATAAATAACGTTAAATTATTATTTTTATATATGAATGTTTCTGTTCAGTGCCCTGAGACGACTTCTGTTGTGACTTGGTGCTATAGAAATAAACTGAATTGAATTTATTTTCTTATTCTGTTTTTTTTTTTTTTTTTTTTACTATTTTTGATAAATTTAAAAAGATTTTTAGTGATACATCCTCAGATTTTTACTTATTTACTGTTAGGGGGCACCATCATTCAGCGACCCTTGTTCATCATCAAGCAGATCGTAACATGTCACCAGTGATCTGAACAGCCAACTCCGAATTTTATTTGGGGCGTCAAGAGTTTCTGCACTGTGGACACATTCTGCTGGTTTGAGCGTAGTCATACACCCACTAACACCTGACCTGATGTGACCTCAAACGCAGGAATAACTGCAACAAAACCTGCTGTGCTGTGAACATATTCAGTTTAAATCTATTTGGAGCTGAGAGGACCAGAATAGAAAAATGAGGATAGACAAAAAGTGGGATGTTTTTACCAACATGGTAGGGTCTTATTTAACCAGTTCTGTGGTGAATGTTTGGCTGTGATCATTGGTTAAAGCACTGGTCTTTTAATCAGAAGATCCCTGGAATATTTGTACGAATTCAGAGATGTATATTAACATTGTTTCTTGACGTTTTTTTAATAAAAGTGAAAAAACTTTTATAGGTCCAATTTTTTTTTATTCAAAGTCTTTTTATTAATTTTTTTTAACAAAAAAAGGAGAACACAGGGAACAACAAAAACATCCCCTCCCACACTGGATCAGTCACACACAAACTAAACTGACAAGTTTTCCACATGCAACATAAAAGGCTGTCAAGTGTCCCAAAATCTTTTTACAGAACCCTTCAGGGTATGTCTGATTTTTTTAAATGAATACGACACATCACTTCTTTTGTCCAATGAACATATGCTGCTGGAGGGTGTGGGTCCTTCCAATTGCACAAAACCAGTGTTCTGCCCAGAAGAGAGCCAAAAGCAATCACATTCTTCTCATACTTGCTGAAGGACATATCCAAACAGGGAGATGGTGGTGGGTGTACAGTTTTGCCACATATCCCAGAGGTGTCAAAAATAGATTGCCAAAAGTTCTGCAGTTTGGGACAGATCCAGAATGTATGCAGGAGTGTAGGTAGAGTTTGTTTACAAAGATTACATGCAGGGTCCAGGTTGGCTTTGATGTTTGGACTAGTGCAACCTGTGGACAACCTTGAATTGCAGCATGTCTCAGACAGATTGAGGATGGATAAATGTTCTGAATGATCCTTCTCCAGATTGAGTGATTTGGATTTCTCCAAGTCAGTTTCCCATTTCAATTTAAGGGAGTCCAATCTGGACTCATGGTATGAACTGAGCTGTGTATATATCTTGCTGAGGATCCCCTTGTATCAGACCTGCATTCCAAAATCTTTACCACAAAATGTTTAGAGGGGTCCAAAGGAAAACAATCAGATCTCACAAAATGTCTCAGCTGTAAATATCTGAAAAACTGTGACTTATGGATATTAAACTTTTGTACCAGCTGTTTAAAAGAAGCAAATCTACCATCAACATAGATCCAAACAATTTTGAGCTTGAGTGTTTGTCTCTCGTGTCAGTCGGCGTAGTGTTAATTATTTTAGTCATGCACTGAAGTGGTTAAATAATCCCTGGTTTTGGGTGGTGGTGGATGTGGGAGGCGTTCGTTTCTCTGATTTAATACCACCCCCCCCCCCACCAACCTTGACCCACAAGAGGAAGGAAAAAAGCGACAAGTTTGTACAAAGTTTTATACATATTGTTAAACGTTGCCTACATTTTAAATGAAGCATCTAAATGTGAGAATAAATTCCAAGGAGAGCTGAGTGTGTAAAGAAATGTTTAATGTTCCATTACATGGGTCCCAAATCCACAGTGTCAACCAGCATAATTAATATCAGAGACCAAAGTGCTTTTTAATTCTAACAGTGTCCTAGAACATAATTTCATTTTTAAACCTGTGAAATGTTTCAAACCTATTCTACAGACTGTGAGTTTCCAAGTTCTCTGGTTGAGGGTTGAAGCTGCAGAAGTTAACAGTGTTTGGTCAGTGCAGACTGACAAGTTTCCTTTAAGTCAATCTTTTTAACAGCAGGTGAAGAATTTCTAAAGTTCACAACTAAAACATGAGCAGCTCAGCAGCCTGGAGTTAAAAAGCTCTACTGCTGGATGTTAAACATTGTGATGTAACCGAGAGGCACGTGTTGGGCACGTCTCTGTCAGTGTTGTTGCAAACAGCGAGGGAGAGAGAAGCGGTGTTAGTCCTCAATGGAGTGGATGTATCGTTCATACACTGCTTCATCCATCAGCGTGTCGAGCTCAGCAGGATTGCCAATAGTCATCTTCATCAGCCAACCTATAAGAAAACCAGGATTAGCAACGATTCAAACATAAACATGCTTTCACACAGTAACACGTCACTCATACAAGTGCATTTTTCATCACACAAAGCAAAAAGGAACCAAGTACATACAATGAAGCAAATCAAAGAGTCAGAAGATACAGCGAGGCTGCATCAAAAAATTAATCCTGCACTTGTTTGAGAAGTGCTGACAGCTAGAAAGATGATCAGGGTCTACAGAACCTCAAACTGAACCGACAGAGTCTGGTGGAGGAAACTGCTCTTTTATAAACAGAAGGGTGACATCATAGATTTAGGTTTTCCCTTCCGTTGTGCAACAATATATTTAGTAACAAATACATTTAAAAGAACAAGCATGAAACATTACCACCTATCTATAATTTTTAACACTTGGATTTTGTTTTTCTTAGTAATCTCTTTGTGAATAGAACATTTAATCCAAGTGATCATAAATGGATGTAAAAGCACGTAATCCCCACCTTTGGAAGATACAGTCTAAGATGCGTTATGGTTTGTTCAGCTGTGTTGGCAAATAAAAAATACATAAAATAAGATATACAACTGAATTATGACTTTGTAACACATCTTCTGGCTTGATTATTTCCAAGCCATTGCTTTCTGTCACAAATGAAGCACGTCCACATACAGTACGTTAGACTAGATTTCAAAGAGTTTAATTTTCTTAACTTTTTTCTTAATAAACTGAGATCTGGACTTTTTACTGGTCAGAGCTGCGACATCTTTTCTAAAGAAAAACTTTTAGTAAAGTCTTGTAAGTTGCCTTATTGTCTTAAAAACAGATACCACCCTCAGCTCTAATGTCTAGAAAAAAGTGTGTAATTTGAGAAATCGTACATCAATTTCACATTAAGTGACAAAGTTAAATATGCATGAGCAAAACAACACAAAGACAGGTTATACCAATACAAGTGTCAGATGACAGAGGACTGCTTACAACTACAGCTTTAAAATGAGTATTTTAACGTTTTATGCTCATTACCGTGTCTTGCTTTTTGATAACGAGGTTAAACTTGGAGGGAAATTAAACGCGCAATTTAGGAAATGAAAAGGGGGGGGGGGACTTGTGCATTTTTGAAATGCAACGACGAGGTGTTTTTTTTCATGTACTTAATATAAAATATAAAATTTATTAAAACTTTACTGTTTTTTTTAATGAAGCACGTTTTAAAAGTCTGGAATATTTAGTCAACACGATGCTGCCATCTAGTGTCCAAAATGGAACATGTGACAAATCAAAGGTTGTCAAAAGAAAAACTGTCTGACTTTATGTTAATGTTAGTTGTTCAGCTGAAAACATATAAAAGGCCTAAAACTCGAGTGCATTTTTTTTTAAGTGTAAAACTACCAGGATTATCTGACACAGCTGAGGATTTTGTTTGCACAGTTTGCACATTTCCACCATTTTTTTCTGTTTCTAGTTATACCCATCACTGTTCAGTAGTTGGAATGGTCTATTTTACATAAACATGAGTAAAAAATTAGAAGTGACAGAATTATAAAACCAAAAAAACTGAAATGAACAAACTGAAAGAAATTTTATAACCTCTTGCAATCTTTTGCTTCTGCACAGAGCTAAAGGATTAAAGGTTTAAAGAGGTTTAAACTATATTGCTTTTGTGTGTATAAGCTTACCATCTTTGTAGCAGGACTTGTTGACCAAGCCAGGGTTGTCTGCCAGTAGTGTATTGACCTCTACAACTTCTCCCGTCAAAGGGGAATAAAGCTCACTGGCTGCCTTGACACTTTCCAGAGCGCCAAACTCATCTATGAACGTGAAAATTAGACGCAAACATGTTTACACTAACGTTTGTTCATTGTAAGAACAACAAATCCACTCCACGATTACACTTTGACTCTATGTGGTAACATGTTGACATCTGCACAACTAGTTGTAAGAAGATAATTCGATTGATCACAAGAACCTGTATCAGTTGTCAATTATTATTCATTTGTTTAGCTATCCAACAGTTCATTTAGTATGATGATATAAAAATGAACTTGTCTAAAATGAGTTAGATTGATACAAAACAAACAATGGTGACCAGATCCAGGCTAATTTGGTTCCACTCTTTACAAAGACAACGAGTGGATCCGATTAACCTAGTTGGTACCAAAAACTATATTACAATATTATGAAACAACACTAAACATCTCCCTCCTCTCTGTTTCGCTGTGGATTAAAGCACAATAAACACAACATAAACACCAGATGAAAGAAACAAACTAACGAAAAGGTGGAGTTTAGTAAAACACTTTACCGGGTAAAATATTAGAAAAGTTTAAAAGGGTTTTAAATAATTAAAAGCAAAAATCTTGAAGGAAAAACACTGAACAGACTTGTCTTCTATAATGTCTTTTTAATATCAGCATATTAAACCTTAAAACACGGATATTAACTTTACAGTAACCTTTATGCAAGTCGTTCTTAATGAGCTCATTGGATGTTTTTTTTTTTTGCAAAGCTAAACTAATCATTTAGATAAACTGGTTTAAGTTACTAAATGACAAATCATCCTGCTTACATGACAGTATAGATGACAAAAAAACAAACCGATAAAAATAGTTAAACTGAGTTGTTGTTTATATTACAGTCAAAAACCGGAGGAAACCTCATACCATTCTGTGCCAGATGTGTTCCCACTTCAGGTAGTCCACAGTAAACTACATCTCCCAGAGCATTCTGCAAGCGCAAGACAAAGGTCAAAAGTAGTTGCAACAATAAACAAATAAAACATTTTACAGTAACTGTGCGTTTGTCATAACTCACTTGTGCAAACTCGCTGATACCGACTGTACCTACTCCGTTATCGTCTACTCGAATCCATTCGTGTTTGTCTGTGAATTTGAGCGCTGTGAAAACACACACAAACAAAAAAGACTCAGAACATTCAGTTTCAACGCCGTAAAATAATGAGTCCCTCCTCCATTTTTTTTGTGGTAAACTCTGGCTAATAACCTCCAACTAACGTTAGCTTTATATAAAACGCAACCATGAACAAATACCTGCTGATGTTCGACTAGAAGAGGCTAGCTTTCTTCCAAAATAAGCCTTACAGGACAGCTGTGAGGGAGAAAGTAATGTCGAGCGGGTAAGTAAAGGCAAAACTGTGGAAAAGTTGGAAGAAAAGGAGCGAAAAAGCCCACAGGCAGCCATGTCTGTCGCTTACTGATGAGAAGAAGGTCGATTTATTCTTTGTTGATGTTAGAAGCGGCGGTGGCGCTCTGCTGCCACCTAGCGGTCATAGTTGGTAACTACAAGCTACTAATGTGGTCAATATCTTACCTGCTGTAGGTGGATCTTCAATTGAATTCAGTTAGGAAAAATAATTCTGACAACTTATAGGCTAGTCTGAACAGGGTCAAAATTCCCATAGCGGTTCATACAAACACAAACATACATTTTTCATTATACTACTTCTTTCCTGGTCACAGGGGAAGCTAGTGCATTTGAGTCACTGTACATGAAGTCCATCCTAGGGATTCAGAGGCCAACTTAGAACTGAGATAACCTTGGGGATACGCTCATACACATCTTGTTTTGCCGTTGTGTTTGCATTTTAATCCATTTTTTCCCATCCCGTTTTGCTTCGTTTCCATTTTTGTTAAAGCTACTTTTCATTTTATGACTATTATTGCATTCTGTGTTCTTTAAAAACAGGTCTCTCTTGTAAATGAGTCTTTGTGGCTCAATTAAACTAATTTGTATAAATAAAGGTTGAATGAATTTTAGAAAGAAAAATAAGACTCGTCACTTCACAGCAGGAAATTCTGACAGTTCAGCTCTTTCCATGTGAAGTTTGCAGCAGTTTTTTTTTTTTTCCAGTCCAAAAACAAGTTCTAGATTAACAAGTAGCTGACGGGAGGAAGTGTAAGCAACAGGGAAATGTATTTGTTTAGAGGAACATAGTTGCACTATAATTCTTTTTCCCTGTGAGTGAATATTTATTGTAGACTGCAATAGCCTAAAATAGATCCAGAGTGCTGTTTTTTTTAAAGGTTAACGTCACACAAAATATTACAACTGTTTTTGCAGTATTGCTATTTTAATTTAAACTGATTTGAATTAAAAAAAGCATCTAAGCTTCCCAAGAAAATAACCATCAAGGCTGTTTCAAGAGTCTTCTTGTGTACACCTAATTTTATAACACTGAGCAATTTCTTCATAAAACTACACAAAACAGACATTCAGCAGAGGAAGTGTGTGAAATAACAAGCCAAATAAAACGTAAATTATTTATTAAGCAACACATTTTTTTCATACAAAACAATAGAATATATAAAGAAAATTCACTCTCATGCCAGGGAATTTTACTATTGCTTAAAATTGCATTAGGAGGGGAAATGGCATGTACAGAATTTAAAAAAATAATAAGCAAATGTGTTTCTCACACGCACACACGCACGCAGCCACTCACTCACATCCTTTGTCCCGTTCTGGCTTCATATACTATTTTGTAAAACAAAGTAAAATACACAATGGCAAAAAGTGTCACCTCCTAAACTTGGGCTAAAAGCTACAGACATAAATAACAAAAGCACATTTGTTTGGCTTTTATATTACACATCTTCAAGAGTCCATCCAGTGTCCACTTTGATTGTTTTTATACTGAAGATGAGAAAACAACAACAACATTGATAACAGTAAAAAGAAACAGCTTGCTGTGGAGAAAGAGGTGAAAACAGACGGGGTGAAAACTCCTGTGTTTGTGGTTTATTTCTCCGTCAGAGCTCACTGGAAGCTCGCTCGCTTCTGTCGAGGAGCGCGTCACGTCTGTGTTTGGTGCTTCCTGCAGGGGGTGCCGTGTGCTGCTGGGTGGCATGAGTGCTGGCCGTCCTGTTGTAGGGAGACGGAGTGGGATGGTGGTGGTGGGGGGTCTTTAGTCTCTAAAGTCTCTCTCCTCACTGCAGGAAGGAACAGCTGAAGTTGGAAAATCCAAGAGGTTCATCTTGGTCACCACCGTGTGGCACAGACAACGCACACTGTTTTGGACACACACTCCTGACACCTCAGTCAGCCAGACTCGAACACCCTGCGCTGGATTTTAGGTGGCTTGTTTCTCCCCGTCGGCTTCCTGCTTCGTTCTGCGCAGGTTGCTCTTCATCTTCACAAACTCGGGGGTGTTCTCCTGCTCCTCTTCGATTTTCTGCTGCTCCAGCTCCAGCTGAACGAGGGAAGAAATTCAATGCAAGAAAATATCTTAGTCACGTCTTCAAATAATGTAAAACAAATAACTAAAAAGATAAACAACGTAAAAATAAAGGAGGAAGTCGTTTAAAAATACAAATCAAACTAGCCTTACAAAGCAGCTTTACCTGCTCTAGCTTCTGTTGCCTTTTCATGAGCTCGATCTCCAAGTCGCTCCTCTTCTTGTGCGCCTCCTGCTCCTCCTTCTGAGCTTTGATGACCTGCTCCCTTTTCCTCTTCTCTAGAACCTTCTGAAGCTCAGGTTTGTTTTGAGGAGCCAGACCCCTGTGCAGAAAACAAACAAGAGGCGCAACATGTTACATAAAAGGAAAGCTTAATGAACAACCTCTGGCACGACAGGAAGTCAGAGTCATGAACAGCAGATGACGACTGTGACCTCATTCTAGTTTGACGTGCACATCTGTATTAGATGTTCTGGATTACACATTAATCTGCTTTTTAAGTTCGGGTTTTGAGCCAATCTGTGATTATTTTACAGTTTTAAATCTGCACATGTGATGGTAGGCAAGGAGAAGTGGGTTAAAACCGTTTCATGTCTTAAACCGTCCTAAAATGCACAGCTGCCGTGTGCTTCTCTCAAAGATTAAGATTTGTAAAATGTGAGACCATCCTGCTAAAAAGAGCAGAGTTACATAATTTTCTAAAACTTCTCCAAGTTACAAGAACCGCCAGGGGATGAGAATGAGACTGGTGTGCTTAAAAACAGAAGGGAGGGGTTGGAGCTGGGATAAAAGGCAAAAACAGCAAAGTCACAAAGAGTTACATCGACAACGTGACGCCGGAGCCTTTTCTTAAAATAAACAGGCAAAGCTTGGCCAAAATTAATTCATTAGTAACATTTAACCCACCATTAAACATTATGTGACTCTTCTCATTGTCCTCACAACCTGCATCTTTACTGAACGCACCACGTTCGAGTTCCTTCATTAAACGCGTGATCAAATCCAGAAGATTACATAACACAGCTCAGCGTGTTCTCAGACGCAGTGGGAGTTCATTTACAAGGTGCTGCTTTATGTTGGAGATAAATGTTCTCTTTTTATGTTGGGGATGTCTCATGAAAGCACTTGGAGTAACGAGGCAGAGGAAAATGTAACAGAAGAGAGTTTAGGAAAGCTCGAGGTGACTGGAAGCAACAAGAGGGGATGTAAAGATGCTCACGCCTCCTCTTCTCTCAGGGTGGGCAGTGTTTACATAACCCTCCCTCCAATATGCAACTCCTCCACGCGCACAAGTGCACACGCTCGTACAGGATGGGGGAAATGTGGTACACAATGTACCCCCTCCATCCCTTGGTGTCGGAGTGTTTGAAATTCTTTTCATATTTGTGCCTTTGTGTTTGTGCGTGCGGGAGGGGTCACTGTCGCTAAGGTAGCAGAAGCAAAAAAAGGGCCCTCAGCCACTGTTTTGTAATCTTGATTACATAACTGTTTTTTTCCTTCTCATCCATCCATCCATGCATCCATCCACCCACTAGACCCCTCCCCTCCCCACCATCATCACGATGACTAATCCAATATGCAGGCTGCGTTTTGTTTTGATCAAAATCTAATCCAAACTATTGTATTCCTTTCCAAATCCCACTAGATTTGTCTAAAGACCATCACTTCAGTCTGTCTAGACAGATGTTATTAAACTCCTGCAGCTTTTGTCAAGGCATGTCGACCCACTCT
>NC_056507.1:24476408-24496114 GCF_014905685.2 Nematolebias whitei | reverse complement strand
GCGGGTCCTCATAAACATATATACATATACACACATATATATATATATATATAAATGTACTTTTTGTTTCTCAAACAGGCCATTTTTAGAGTAGTTCACTCACCTCAATCAACAGTAATGCAGTAATGTAAGGAGCTAAACTGTCCCGATAGTTTCAGAGGATGAGAACACGGTTTAAGTAAACGTTGAGATGGTGTGAGAGTGCAGAACGGTTTATGAGGACCCGCACGTGGCGTGTCCGTCCCTCAGTGTATTTTTTTATGCAATGGGAACTTAAAGACAGGCAGTGTTTTCACGGTGTCCGTTAGTGCAACACATCTGCTCCTACTTCCTCTGTGCCTCGGGGAGAGGGGAAGTAACATGGAGAGTTCAAAAGAGACCTGCACCCTCAAATTGGAAGAAAGCTTAAAGCCAGCCTCATAATGAGTACGTTAACGTTTTATTGAATGTCTTTTTTGGGTTTCCTTAAAAGTTAGATGCCAAAATCCTTAGATGGCCAAGGTAACAGTTTAAAAACAGACAAGCATTTGTGCCTCATCGTATTTCCACCTTCAACTGGAGGTTTTAAAAACTCTTGACTACACAAAACAGATATTTGCTACTATCTGAACCCATTTTCATCACGACTCTCTCAAAAACTTTTACATTACTTCAAGTAAATCAGCCTGTGGATAATGGCACAAAAACTTTTGAGACTCCATGCTTCAATATAAATCCTATTAACTGGTTTATTGGTTTTGGAGACACACCCTCATTAGAGAGACAACAGGCACACACACACAAATAATAAGCCTCCAAAGGGCCATTCTCCAAGATGTCCATGAGAAAGGGTGCAGCATACGGAAGATTCGAAATGCCAAAGCACTGACGTATAAAATGAGAGGATTGTACGTAAAGACAAAGAAAAATATAGGGTCAGAGCAGAGTCCGAGAAACCAGAAGAGGGGACCAAGAGGAACACAGCTTCCCTCAGTTTATGTCAGCTCCTTTCTTCATCCCTCTTTGACCCATGTTCGACCGGGATCATTTGCAAAATGCCAACTTTAAGCAGGGTCACAAGTGACAGTTGGGAAACACTGGTAAAAGTAAAATAAATTAAAATAATGTAGATTGATTCTTGTGACATGATTCTTACGTTTCCCACATCTCACCTTTCTGTATTAAAATGTGGGGCAGTTTTGGTTTAAAAAGCGGCAGCAAATCGATGCGTTTGTGTGTGAAAGTGCTGGTGATGGTGGCAGGTTGCATTAGAGCTGGTAGAAAGAATGATCTTAGAAGGGTAGAGTGTCTGCATGGTGCCAAGTGATTGCATCATTGTGGCCAGCTCTGCTGTATGAGCCAACACAAACAGAACTTGCCTTTATAATGCAGACTAATTTCTCAGTTTTCTCAGAATCACTACAGACAATGTCCCTAAAGCTTTCATTTAGTGAAGCAGTACTTTGGCAGGACTTGATGGTGAATCCCATTTTCTTAGGTGACATCTAATCTGAGTTTGAGTATCTTCTTAGGCTTCAATTCACAAAGTCGTAATAATATGCCATTAAATGGGATGGTCTAAGAAGCAAAACATCATCAGTTACTGATTTCCTTTTCATAAAAAGACAGAGTGTTTTTGCTGGGGTTTCAATATGTGAGGCAATGTTATAGCTTGCTCCAGACAAAGTGGCATTACACAATTTATTATGTTTATTATTAATAATGATATCAAACAAGACGGTAGAACAGCATCAATCTAGATATTACAAAGATTTTATAAGCTATAGTTTTCTGATTAAACACCTTTGTTTATTTAGGGTAATACTATCATTTAAAGTGTGGACCTGAAAACTTAAATTGTACATAACCCTACCCTTTACCCTCCCTCTACATCACAATTATACGACTATAGCCTGATCCTTATAGCAGATTTAATCTAAAAAGTAAAAAATAATCTTAATTTGACCATTACAGACGATGAAAGAACTATTGATAATACAAAAAAGGGATCACTTGTATAAACAATGTTTTAACAATGTGAATCTTTTCCAGGAACTATTTGTGTTTTATGGTTCTTTCCTCAGCTTCAATAGCAGGAACCAAAAGCTATAGAGAGTTCTGGGGAGAAATTTTCACCACAGGAAAAAAGCCCTATAGGTCAGAAAACTTTGATTCAAGATTTTTCAGCTATAGTACGAACACCTGAACTCGATTGTCCAAGTTAGATCACGTTTCTCCACAACAGCTCATAAGATGTGTTAGCTTTAAGTTGTACAACTAGCTCTTCTTCTCCCTACAACTTCAGCTTTAAAGTTGTACGTGCGCTAGAGTTTGTCTAATTTGTTGGCAAAATGCAATTTAAAAAAAAAATTGAGAAAATGTTTTAGATCCTTGAAACAAAGTACAGAAAGTTCTGTGTGCTGCAGATTGAGAAGTCCATTAAGTTTTTTTAAGGCTTTTTTTTTTTTTTTTTTTTTTTTTAAAAACAAGAAGGTTTAAATTTCAACCAAAAATGGCCAGAAATTATATTTATGGCAGAGTGAGAAGGGATGCAAATTGGCAAGCTCTATTGGTATTACGGATGCGCGATATGGGATTTTTGGCCGATATTTGATATGTTAAAACTTATGTGGTTGATAACGATACCAATACTTTCTTTCCTAGACCTACTTACAGAGACTACATAGCTTTCTCTGCTGTGGAATTAAAATACTACATTATTCTGCATAGTCTTTGTCAATTTGGCCTGCTACCAAATGCAGATGCCAAAAAGGGGTCTGAAAATGATGCAACCCTATATAAATATATACAAAACATTTCCTTTTATATCGATTAGTTATATTGATGGAATGGCTGATGTCCAATATTTAACTTTATTGCTAATATTGGCCGATACAGATATCATGCTGATAATATTGTGCATCCTTAGTTGGTATGTAAATAAATACAATAAATAACTTTCCTGCTTTCAATACTAGTACACGGAGACAGTGAAGGTAAGAATGCCACACATACATTCTATCAAAATATAGCAAAAAGGCACTTTCTCACAGTGTTGTGCTGAGGTCTGAATATTTTTTGTGCTTTACAAAATGACTACTTAATAAAAAATATTTGGTTTTATGCATTGTTCTCATAATTGAAGCCCTCGGTCTAAACAGGCACAAATGGCCAAGTTTGAATTACTTTTTTAAAGCTATTATTGGAGGTTAACTTTAAGATAGCTGAGACAGAATCTCAAAATTAAAACAAGAAAATTAAAGCAATCATAAAAATGTCCACCACTGTCTGCAAGTAGCAGGAACTCTAACGGTTTACCCAAAAAGGGGATCCTATAGCTTCCTTATTTATGAAACAAGTTCCTGCAAACAAAATATTTTTAAAAACAATGCAGCTAAAACCAGAAGTTCCTATTTCTATCTTAGTTTTTAGGAACAAACAGAAAGCCAACGCTGGAGATGCTGAATGTTATACATAATCACTTTGCATCAACTCCTGCAATGTCAGCAAGAGACACCTTCAGATGAGACATTTAGTATTGAACTTGGACTTTACTAAATCAGTGCAACTCTAAAGACAAAATGACATATTGCAAGTAAAATACTGGTTATTGTAAGTTATAATCAAACCAGATGCAGCCCACTGTATTTTAAATAATTGAGGAAAGCAATGAGGTATGTAAATACAGTGTACATAGTGGACAAATCACAGCTGCTGCAGTCTGCATCACGAACTGTTTACATTTGTAGGGAAATGCGCAAAAAATAGAAGCCAAACTGAGTATACAACTAAATAAGACCTGGCAGCAATTAGTTACAAAACTATAACTCAAGATTTACGATTAAGGCGTAGCTTGAAGATGGTGAAGCTGGCAGCATCCTTCACTATTTGAATGTGCCCATTTATGAGCAAATGTACATTAATGAGAGGCTCTTTTCCTGCTCTAACAGATTAGTGCAGATGGAAAGTAAGGCTAATGAAAGGGGACTGGCAGGGGAACCTAAACTGGCCAGATAAACAACATTGTGCAGAGACTCTGACAGAAAAACAACGTATAAACGTAGATCGTTTAGAACCAGAATAAGGAAGGAATAAATGGGTAATACATTTACATTGGGATCCAAGCCAAGCTACACAGACTGAGAAAAAAGGAAAAACATCCAAGTACTGAATAATGGCATGGATTGGCCCTTTCTGACTCACAAGTGGATCTTATCCTACCCCGGACTTTGAAGGTAAACTGCAGTTGGTAGCCTGCTTCACCATCTGAGCCCACAGTTGTCATCTTAAGATATGGGCACTGACAAAAACCATTCACAGATCTGCTCAGGGTGGGGCTGGGCAGTCAACCGTCACTGGTTGTGAACACATGGCACAGCATCCACTCCATCATCTGTGATAACATATTAACGCTGGCCAAGTTCCCCAAATAAGAACAGATAAGGTCATAAAAAGGACACGGCTAACATGGAAAACAATGATTTAAAGCTTAAAAACTGTACAACTGCTATGTAAAAAAAAAAACAACAACCCAGAAAAAACAAGTCTTTTTAAAAAAGTGTTTTTTGTAAAGATCTTCAAAATAAAAAATGCACATGCAACTAAAAACAAGTTTTATCCAGAATTATTGGAAAAGAAAATTGTTACCATATTTACTTCTGCCCTTAAGGTTGCTTTTATTGGCTAATTTAGTCTCAAACATTTTTCTTAGCCAGATCCCATCCATTTCCCCTCACAGATGGGAGGTCCACCCCTCAGGGGAAACTGCATCATTAATACCCCTAAAGCAACACCCACCCCTTGTTTCTGCCTGTGTCACACACATACTGTACTCTCCTACCCTGCCGTGTGTTACAAACTGGAGAGATCCAGCTATACATCCAAGCCTTTCTGTTAATGCAGCCGCTACCGAGCCATAAATGGGTAGGCCCTAATTAAAATGAGATAAATGGGCTTTTAATTGACAGTTCAGGATGAACATAGGAGTGTATGAGATGGGAACAGATGAGGGGAAAAAGTGAAAGAAACAAATTTAAGGGTCAACAGATGGGGGCAATTACGTAATATCCTTTGTGTGAACATTTGAAAACCGATTGAAAACTTAAATCAAGTACAACCATTCACTCACACCATTATTCTTGTTCAGGTGTACATTTCATCTCACCTTTCAGTTGTGTAAGGTACAAATAAATACAAAACCGGATTAGGCAGAACTTGTTAAACAAAAAGTCTGGGCCGACAGCGCCAACTTGATATTGACATTTGATATTTATTAAACAGCACGATGGCGCAACTGGTAAAGCTGCTGCATCTCAGCGAGCAGGTTACCCTGGTTCAAATCCTAGTCCAGGGGCCTTTCTGGGTAGAGTTAGTTCGCATGTTCTCTACTCGAGTACCGGGTGCTCCGGTTTCTACCCACAGACCAAAAACATCCATGTTAGGCTAATTGATAACTCTAAATGGTCCCTAAGTGTGAGTGAATGGTTGTTTGTCTCATTTGTCTCCCTGTGTCCCTGTGATGGACTTGCGACCTGTCCAGAGTGTACCCCCGCCTCTCGCACAGCGACTGCTGGACATGGGCACCGGCACCCAAAAAAGGAAGAAGTGGGCAAATGGATGAACGGATATTTATTAACTGCTGACAGACGCAAGTTGTAAATAAAATATATTTTTATTCTTAGTATAAAACAGACTTGTTATACAACTAATGCTCATAGCATTTGGCTTAAACATGTCAAGAGGAAAAAATAAAATATAGCCCCACAAGGACAGTGAGGAAAAAAAATGCCTCCCTGACAGCATGCTAGGGAGTTTGGTGGTAGAGATCTGTTTTGCATTTCCTGCCTTGCAGCAAGCACATGCAGCAATGGAGAGGAGGATCAGGGGAATTTTGTGGGCCTCATCACACACTGACCTCTGAAAGCTCCAGCCCTGCTCCCACAATGCAGTGATGTCACCAGGGAGATGAAGGGGTACGAGAATTTACAGTCAGGGTCTTAGGGTTCATAAAGCACAGATGAGCTAAGATGCAACTCCACCCACACAAGGAAAGAATTAATTGCATCCTGTGACAGCATGAGGTTCAGCCTTGAGCTCTGCAGTATGTGTCCGTCTGCAGATGCGTAAGTAACTGAAGTAATTAAGAGAACACAAGGCAACTGTATAGATGGTTATGACACCCTGCCACATTCATCTCTGCTGGTTAAGAGAGTTGAGCTAATGCATGTGACAAAGCACATGGCTCATAAGTGTGCACAGCATTATTTGTTGTAAACTATTTCTTTCAGTTTCACATCCAGTAGGAAACTAAAGTATTTTTCATTTTTTTTCACTCAGTTTTATCCACACATTTCGTATACCTACTTGATCTGGTTCAGGGTCACAAGGAGCTGGTGCCCATGTCCAGTCAACAAGTGAGATTGCCAGTTTGTCACAGAGCCACAGAGACAAACAACCACGCACACGCTCAGACCAGTGATAGAAGCTCAAATTAATCTAGGATCTATGTTGGTGGACTGAAGTGGGAAACTGGTGCATGCATGAAGAAAATCCATGCATGCACAGATAAATCCACAACAAATTATTTTTTGTAGTTAATCCACAAGGGGCTTGCCACAACTAAGCAACACTGCAAAACACAAAAATGACTGTATATCAGTTAATTTTACAGGTATTGTAGAGATTTAATGTGGTAGTACGAGTACACATACTGAGTTTGACATCACAATATTGCACATAGTATTCTCAAAGTTTTCACTAGATTTTACTTTGTCAGGCAAACAAACTCAAAAGTTAAGCCAAAACTTAATGAAGCCAACTTTCCTGCCTTTTGTTTAGGTTTAAAACGCATACTATACAGCCAAGCCTAGCATGAACTTTACAGGAGCATTAGGTACAATGACAGGAATTAGTAGATGCAAAGATGTTTCTTGTTTTCACTAGATCTTGCATGTAACTTCACCGTTTAGTCCACAATATAGTATGTGTTGTTGGGTTATGGTCTCGAGCAGCATGGTGGCTCAGTTGGTAGAACTGTTGCCTCTCAGCGAGAAGGTCGTCGGATCAAGTTCCGGCCCGGGACCTTTCTGGGTGGAGTTTGCATGTTCTCTCTGTGCATGTGTGGGTTTTCTCCGGGTACTCCGGTTTCCTTCCAAAGACCAAAAACATGCATGTTAGGCTGATTGGTAACTAAATTGTCCCTAGGTGTGAGTGAGAGTAGTTGTTTGTCTATGCGCCCCTGTGATGGACTGGAGATCTGTCCAGGGTGTCCCCCGCATCTCGCACAGTGACTGCTGGATATGGGCACCAGTGACCCCTGCGACCCATAAAGGAAGCGGGTCAAGATAATGGATGTATGGATAGGTTACGATTTCATTTTGAGAGAGTGTGAATGGTTGGTTGTTTGTTTGTTTCCAGGTGGCCCTTTTCTGGAGTTCTGACTTGTCCAGGGTGTACACTGCCTCTCGCACAGTGACTTCTGGAGATAGACACTAGCTGGCTCCAACCAAGAAAGGAAAAGTAGGTAAAAAAAAAAACAACCTGATGGATGAATCTAAAATGAGCCATAGGACTTTAAATGCCATCTGTACTATCAACACAAGAAAGAGATAAATGGAAGTTTCATATGATACTCCCACCCCAAACAAGTTTGTTTTAATACCATATTCTTTGAGTTCAGACAACAGAAATAAAAAGGACCCTTTATAACTTCACTTGTTATAATGTAGGCGTTTTCTAATGACCAGTCACACTCAATATGGCATTACCTTTAATCTTCATGTCTAATATAGCAGTCTCTCCATCTGAAAGGGAGCTCTTCTTGTTACATTTCCATTCTTCCGGTTTTGTCTGATTACAACAGAAACTTGACCACAATCACACTTAGCCTTTGAGAACAGACTGCAGCATGAGTAAGCATCCATAGCATGAGTAAGCATCCATATCTTTCAGTTGCTACATCCTGATATGATTACATGGGACAGCTTTTACTGAAACGAGAGAACTTTGTTCAGCAGTTTCTCAGATAAGTTCAATTTAATCAAGTTTAACAATATTCTCCACCTTTGAACTGAAACAAATGGTTACACTGTTTGTGTTCAGCAGCGAGTGAAGTCATGTCATGCTGTGGCACGTGCCAAGACAGTACGAGCCCCAGAGTCAGGCAGATTACAGAATGAATGGGAGGGTTTGAAAAGGCACAGATACCACTTTGAGTCACGCAGTAGGAATGTGATGAACCGGCACAGTGATTATTACTTTGGGCACACAACAAGCACTGACAAGCACAGACAACCACACAGACTGACACAAACCATATTCAGTGCTCACATGTCAGAGTTTTAAAAACGCCAACATACGTTCTGAATATCTGGTGACGCGTTCGCTTGGGGGTCACACCTGTCGGTTAAATGCAAAAAGCTGGTCTGTACTCTTTCACAGCTGGCCCTGACACATGCTCCTGGATGTATGTATATTTAGATCTGATGAGAACAAGTGGACTCAAGATCAAAGAGCATGACAACTGCAAGGGTCCAGACGAGTATGATGCACAGGCACAAAAAAAGTTGAAATTCTTTAATTTCTCATTCATCCATCCATCCATCATATTATGCACGCTTTTCATTGCTCTTTAAAATGCAGGACTAATATTTAATTTTTCTAAAAACCAATCGGTGCATCGATAGGCATGGCAGTGTGAGGTGCCTTTTAGTCAAGGAAGGAGGACTCTTTGTTATGGCTGTAGTCTCTCCCTGTTCCAGATTTAAAGCTTTGTGCTCAACTGCTGTTTTTCCTCCTCATGGCGCAGAGTCCCGCCCCTCCTCCTCGTCTACTGGCTGAGCCCAGCTGGGACCTCAAATCTCATTGGCTGGAGGGCACACCAGGGAGTGTTAAGGAGGTTCTCCTTTGTTTACATGCCAGCAGAGAGAAAACCCCAACAACAACTGTTACCTTGAGCAACCAGACAGTATTCAGTTAGCCATGCAAACACAAAAGAGTGTGAGCTGAGAGTATATGGACCGACATACTGTACAGTTAAAAACAAAAAGCCTAATGAATTATGCTTTGTGCATTAATTATGGGTTTTTGGTGACAATATATAAACTATAGAATATAGGTTAGTTGAAACAGACTAAAAGCATGTGGTTTCATTGTCTAGTGAAACTTTCCACAACTACAAAAAAAGGGTTGAAGCTTTTAAAAAGGACACAGGTCTGTTTATCTGTGGGAGCATGTTTCTGTTCGACGTTAAGACAAAAAACATTCATCTCGATTCCGTCTAAGACGCAACGTAATCAAATAAATGCTGCTGTTCGTCTCAATCTCCATTTACCTCAGTCGAACAAGCTGCAAGAAGAAAGACAGAGTCCGTGTTGGGCATGTGTGTGCCTTCTACCACTTTCTAAGACTATGCAAAGTGACCAGCGCAGTAATGGAGCTTTATTGTGATTGAAGCTCTGACATTAGAGCAGGAAAATCAATGGGATTCTTGGGAAAGCTCATTGTCTGTAGGTGCATGTGTGTTCTTGTTTGAGGTTCAGTCTTTGGTATGTATAACAAGTATCTTCTTGGAAAGTTAATCAACATCAGGTATCATGTCCAACATAAGATGTTACATGTTACGTTTGACTTTCATGTGAAAAGTGTTAACCCTCAATACACAGACACTTTATCACACACACAAACAGCATCAGCCGTCTACTTGTATGGTCATCTCATGAATTGTAACACAATCTAAAACCACAGTTGCAAAACCAAATTACAGTGTAAACAGATCTTTTGTCCTGATGGATGATTCAGTGATTCTTTGCAATGCATCATAATGCTTCATTCAGCAATCATACAAAGCAAGTGGCAAAGAAAAACAAGTCTGCAAAAACTTAGCAAGACTGATAAAAAATGTCAACAAATATACTAATTTATTAAAAACATGCTCATTATATTTGGTGCATTGCCCCCATATTGGTACAAAGACCCCTAAAACAGTGATATAGCAAAAGGGCAAGAGAGTCTATTCTCAAATGAGATAAAATCACATATGTTCAAGGAAAAGGAACTAAGATGCATAATGTTAGACAAAACTTCATTGTTCATTAGTAAATTTATTAGTTTTATTCTTACTGTTGTTACGCCGTATTGTTTTATATTATTAGTGTTTAGCGTACATCTTAGATCTTTTACCGGCGTTTGTTTAGCATATATCTTAGATCCTCATCTACTGTTTCTTTTTATACTTTAAATTTTACTATTTTTAGGTGCAACTGGGACCCTTTGTCCATAAATTTCATTTCACCTCATGTACCACATGCGATGGGAATGACAATAAAGTTGACTTGAACTTGAACTACTGTGAGAACAGATTTAGAAAACATCTGGTTCTTTAGGTAACAAATAGGGGAAAAAAAGTCAGTTTGGTGTCAACACAAGTATTGCATTAACATGCTAAAATTTGAAACAACGCCTTTAGCCATGTGGTAACCATTTTTTTAAAAAACAAAAAAAAGGGAACAAAAATTTGCACACTTCAAAGTGTTAAATCTCTCTATAAACCGCCAGGATGTTTCAGCAAAACCAAACCTTTTAATTTATCATTTTTCGCCACCGACAGGGTGTAAAACACAGCTAAAGAACTAAAATAGTAGCACTGCATGACCCTTAAAGATTCCCCCAACAACTCTGTGTCTCAGTGGAGGAAGAGTGTCTTCAGGATCACTGCAGTCTGCTGAGCAATGAAGATTTTGTGCCCACTGATGAACCAGTCAAGCTTTTGGAAACAATAGGCAGAAATCCTGAACACATTATTTCTAACCCATTTCTTCTTGTTCTTGGGGTCAATTCAGTTTCTCAACATGGACCCCAATCCTGTATAAACCAAATCTCGAAAACTACCGAAACCACTAATAAACACTTGCCATTAGAGAATGGAAACTATTCTATTTCATACACATATCTGTCTTGCTTTGAGTGCAATAATTGGGAAGCGGACAGAAGTTTAGTCAAAACACCCACCACACAGAGACAGAATCAGGCCTTACGGGAAACACAGGACAGCAATGGGAGACTCCAGAGAAGGGAGAAGGAAGGAGAGGGGGTTCAAAGATCAAAAAACAGATGTAAATCGTTTAGCAAACTCTTCTCAAAATGACTAACACATGTGGGAGGATTTCCCCCCTCCTTTCACACACACTGATCTCAAAAGCTTTGCACCAACGCATTAGATCCCACCTGCTTTTGCCACTTCTCAACTGACTTCAACCTCTTCACCTTGAAGGTTGCTTTGCTGTACAGTGTTTGCCATTTTTCCAGCCTCCACCCACCAAACACACAAACTCTGGATCCGGCTGGACTGTTTTGTCACTGTTTGCGTAACGTTAAAGTTTGACAGAATGAAAACAGTGCTATGAAACGAAAATTTCATAACCCCAAAACTTGCGTAACGGTTTCAACTTTAAAGAAAACACGCACAAGTAACATTTCACATGACCGTTCAGTCTGCCTGATGATAGCTTACTGGTGCTTTGACACATCACTGCACCATCTGACTCATAATGAAATCACATACTGTTCATTCACTTAGCATCTATTTTTTGTTTGTGTATCAAAAAAAGATAAGGGTTTGATAAAGATTTGGTGTGCTGCTAACAAAAGTTTCAACAGAGGTTTATGTTGAAACCAGCGATGAAAGAGCTTTAAAAATAACTTTGCAAACAATACCAAGTTCATGTACATGAGTTATGGGGCGGCTGAGTGGTTAGAGCAGTTTCCTCCAATGCAAGAGTTGGGGGTTTGATTCCACCAGTAGTCATATGCTGAAGTGTCCCTGGGCAAGACACTGAACCTCTCATTGCCTCCGATGTGTGTCCCATCGGTGCATGAATGTGATGAAAGCACTAATTAGTCTCTACAGATTCAGTTTAGCTTAGACCTAGTAGTGCGCTGTATGAATGGGTAAATCAGGGCACAGATTGTAGTGTAAAGCGCTTTCAGTGTCTTGATAAGATTTAAAAAAAAAAAAAAAGTCAATTTACCATTTATATTATCAGTTAATTTTTACTAAATACCTTGAAATAAGCCTTTAAAATTGCCCCAACTATTGAGTTTGTTACAGCAGGAAATTATAATGCAATTAATATTTCAGCATGTAATTGATAAAAAGAAAAAAGTATGCGGTGACGAATGAAACTGGTTGATTTTTGGGATTTAGGCATTTGAAAACATCTTTTTTACCCTTTGCGGCTTTTGTTAGAGCAAAAGTTTCTAAATTAAGCCAAACATCCAAATGACAAATACAGATCTGGGAATTATCCTATTTATTATCAATACAAATTCCTATTCTTCTACTAATCCCAAAAACATATTTTTTTATTAGGGGATGGCACTTGCCAGGTAGAAAAATCACAACTTCAGTGGCTGGAACTAAGATTGCAGCTGAGTCAGCACTTAGGGTAACATATTTTAGACACACAAACAAGCAAACATCTCAATCTTGTGAACACCTCTGAGCTAGATCTGAGTGCGTGAGTAAGACTTTGTGGTGACCAGTGGTCCCAGAACATGCAGAAACAGCACCCAGGCTATCAGCCAATACTGTTCCCTGATCGTTGTTTTGGATGAGCCAGGCGCTCACAGCCCAGTCTGTACCTCATGAACAACAGCCTCTGCGTGTTCCTCACCGACTGCCTGTCCCGTCGCTGCAACAAAGAGACACAACGAACCAACACTTTAGTGGTTTTCAATCCCACTTTGACACTTCCAGCTTGTTATTTTACAGTTTTAAACCTCAAAACCTGCTGCTTCTTCCTGCCGGCGGGGTGGGACGAGCAGCTAAAGCGTGCTGCTTTTGTCAAACAACCCCTCAATCTCACGACAACACGCGCGCGCACTCACACACTCGTGTTAACATCCTGCACCTACCTCGAAGACTCGACTTTTCCAACTTCTTCTTTAATATTTAAGAAGGCAAAGTGGCTCGAGCCACATTAGAGCGTCTCCAGACGACTTCTCACGGGTTGAGGTGTGTCTCCTTTTCGCCAACTGTTCAGCGGGTCGAGCGCGCGCACACGAACACTCTTCACTGTCAGGACCCACAGAAAAATTGTAAATTTAAAGTGGGAGGGGCGGGGTTATGTGACGTAGGCAGATACCCCGCCTCCTCGGCTTCTTTCTTTCATCTGCCCGCTGATGTGAGAGGGGAGACTCCACCTAGCGCGTGCACAGCATAACAAACATCTAATATACTTTCAAAAATTTGACAAAATAAACATTTCTTTAGAAGATATATAACTTTTAGATTAAATCTTAAAATTATTCCCTTAAAATTCTCTAAAACTCTAATGATAACTTTTACATCCAGAAATGTGACAGTTTGTGGTGTGAAAAAGATATTTAGTAAAAAGACAAACATAAAAAGAATCATCATGAAACTTTACTCAAAGATGTCAAAGCATCAACCCAGTTATTGTTTTTATTTATCCTATTCAGTCCTTTTTAACCAGTGTAGTATAGGCAACAGTTTTTCCCAACAAATTTATAGTCTATGGTACACCCATGCCTGAAAGAAAGAAGCAGGTAAAGATAATGAATGGATGGGTGTTATGTTGTTTATTTGTCACATGCAGGTTGAAACAAGGTCAACAGTGCAATGAAATGTTCAGGATGAGAAGAAATGATTTAACTCGCAAAAAACAAACAAACAAAAAGAAATACTAAAGCATGCAATAAGGGTACAAAATAAAGTACCAAAAAGCGAAAAAGTAAATATAATATTTACAAGGGCGAAAAGAGAGATAGTGAACAACAACATGGTAGAATATGGTATGGTATGGTATAAAGTTTATTCATTTAAAAAAAGTACAAAACAATTCCATAACAATATAAAAAAGATACAAGAGATTTAAAATGAAAGGCAGCAGAAAGAAGAAAAATCTTATTATATCTGCCCCTTTTTTCAAACAATTATTTCAATCATAATAATTTACAAGTAACAGAACAAAATGAATAACTCTTTCTAATTTTTCTAATTCTAATACAAAACACACACTAAGCTACTTCATTTTTTTTTAACAATCCAGCTTTTATCTTTTTCTTAAATGTACACATCGACTTGACATTTTTAACATCACTCTCTAGACCATTCCACAATCCAACTCCTTGGATTGAGGTAGACCTTCCCTTCAGACTAGTTCTGAATTTTGGTTTGACAAATATCTCTTAAGATTATAACAACTTTGTCTTTTAACAAAATTTCTTTGGATATTTAATGGTAATGTGTTATTTTGAGCCCTATACATAACTGATAAAATACTATAATCTACCAAATCATGGAACTTCAATAACTTCAGTTGATAAAATAATGTGCTTGATGGGTGACTGTAATGCTTTCTGGTGATAATTCTTACAGCTCTTTTCTGTAAAATTAAAATAGGCTTTGTAAATGGTTTACATGCTTTCCCCCAAACCTCAATACAATAGATTAGATGTGGAACAATGATTGTGTTGTACAACATGTACAGAGCTTTATCATTTAATAATTCCCTGACTTTGTATAGTACTGCAATAGATTTAGATATTTTTCTTCTTACAGAATTTATGTGATTTTTCCATGTTAGCTGTTCATCAATGATTACACCCAAAAATTTAATCTCATTAACTCTACAAATCTCAACACCCTCAATTTTAAATGGATCATCAACAGTTCTCTTTTTGTTACTAAATATCATGTATTTAGTTTTATCTAAATTTAATGATAATTTATTAAGTTTAAACCAAGTTTGTATTTTATCAAATTCTGTCTTCATCAATTCCAACATTCGTTTTACATCTTTACCCAAACAAAAAAATGTGGTGACATCTGCAAAAAGGACACATTTGAGGAGTCCTGATACATTCACTAAGTCATTCACATATAAAATAAATAACTTTGGTCCAAGTACAGAGCCTTGAGGAACTCCACACGTGATATTGCACAGGTCAGATCTTACATCATTTATTTGTACAAACTGTTTCCTATCTTTCAAATAGCTAGATACCCAGTGTAATGTTGGTCCTCTTATACCATATTTATTCAAATTTTCAAGGCGAATAGTGTGGTCAATAGTATTGAATGCTTTTTTTAAATCAACAAAAATAATAATAAGAATATAACAGTGCAAGTAGGATTAATTTGTATGAATAAAGATTTCACAGGTAGTAATATAAGCTTAAATGCACATGATATATATTGCAAATAACTACACAGGATGTGTGACAGATTATTGCACAGGTGGTGAGTGACATTGAGATTAATTGAATTATGATGGTAAGGTAGTGACATACATGATACAAGCATATGTGACATACATGATTAGATATGACATGCATGACATATACATGATGCAGCCACATAGTGCAGCAGCAATAAAAATATTAGGCGTCACAGATGTGGCCTAGTGCAATGTTATTGTCAATAGCTCAGTATTATTATCAAGAGTTCAGTAATCTGACAGCTTGTGGGTAATAACTGTCTTTGAGTCTTTTTGTATGCGATGACAAACTCCTGTATCGTCTGCCTGAGGGTAGTAGACAGAAAAGTCCTTATGCTGGGTGGGTGTGGTCCTTAATGATGCTGTGTGCTTTATGCAGACATCGGCTGTGGTAGATGTCCTGGTGTGGAGACTGCAACCAGTGATGTCCTCTGCTGTTTGCACCACGCTCTGTAGTGCTTTCCAGCTCTGACTGGTGCAGTTCCCATACCACCCTGTGATGCAGCCTGCCAGCTGGCTCTCAATGGTGCACCTATAAAAGTTGGTGAGGATGCTGGTGTTCATACCAAACTTCTTTAGTCTTCTTCGGAAATACAATCTTTGTTGGGCTTTCTTGACATCGGTGTTTATATGTAATGTCCAGGACAGATCCTCAGTGATGTGAACACAGAAGAACTTGAAATTGCTGACTTGCTCCACCTCAGTGTTGTTTATTGTATGTAGATGGGGGAGTGCTGGCCTTCACACTGTTTCCTGAAGATGGATGGATGGATGGATGGACGGATGGATGGGTACATCCACCATGCATTTCTTGCCTTTATGCATGCCAGTAAAATAAAAACAGATTTTAATAGATGGTGAAAAGATTAAAAACGTAAAAATCGATTTAACTATTTGTCCACCCCCCAAAAAATGTATATATCTGAGAGAATCAAAGTTGTATTAACTTTATTATTTAAACAGTTTGAAGTTAATCAAAGACTGATCTATTGGAAACACCTGTTATTACCTAATGAGTCATACACATGCACATTTCAATATTCACCACATTACATTAAAATTAAATATCAAAATGAGTGTGGATCGCTATTCCAGCCAATCTAAGCGAAGTATTTTAATGCTAACGTTTATTTCTTTTGAGGAACACGAGTTAAAAATCAAATCATATTAATGTTTTGTCAATGCACTGGTGTAACTACATTTAAAACAGTTGAAATATGCTCATTTTTATTTAGACTAAATGCCACAAACTTTCAAATGACAAACCTTTATTCTGTGCTGACTAAAACCAAACTGTACAGCCATTTGCTGTAGCTTCAAGTTTTACTTTCTTTTCTATAAAAAATTCCTCTAATAGTCACTCTGACATCTTAGGGGGGTTTTATGGTCTTGACAAAATAAATAAATAAAAATGAAGACACCCACTCATAAATTTACCGTAGTTTGATTGAGTGTCCTTACACGAATGATTTGATCAGACTTCACTTTGATTACAACAGATTAGCCTTCTGCTCGTCGTTGCTTCACCCTGAGAGTGTTCTGCATGATAAAGAATAATCTCCTTACCAATGAGGGGTCCGTGGAGCTGTTTATCCACCATCCTTCTGTTAAATCGGCTCACTGAAACCCCCCAGTTTCATGGCGATCTGTCACCTTACACTGCTCAGCTTATTTCAGGGGCAACCTTTTCAGTGCATCCAGTAAATCCTTCTGGACTGAATTCCTGTTAATTTCTGTTGAATAAAGATCTTAAGTTTCTGACTGGAAAGAAAGCACAAACACGTCCCAAGAGTCTGTTAGAAATTTGCACATGTGGGAGGAAGAGGCCATAACAGACGTAAAACATTCCTTCGAAACATGTCATGATTTAAGAGAGGTGACTAACACAGTGCTGTGGTGAACAATAGGATGAGTCATGAGAAGGGTCCTCAGTCACACGTAGGATACTCCCAACAGAGACCACCACTCTCAGAACTGGTCACATGCAGGAAACAGATGTGCACAGAGTGTGTGTGCATACAGATGATTGTGCTTGAGAAAGTAAAAGTTATCTAAAATGATCATTTGTCCATCGTGCCTGCTTCACTGAGCTATGCTAACTGCTGCTTTTTTTTAGAGGTGGAATGGAGAGGAGTCATAATAATATACTGAGCAAAAATGGCCTAGAATTTCCTGAAGAAATGCATATGGCTCATTACCTTTCATGCCAGAGATGTAGAGTAAAACCATATTATGTTGTGAAATAATTGCATCCTAGCTGTTTTGGGCAAACCTTGAACATAACAACAAAGTCCATGCTCAACATAATGCTTGAACATAACGTTTTGCACAATTTTATGCAATTTTTAGTATCTTGCATGATCTGTTAGGGCTTGGATTGTATGTTGTGAGTGATTCCCAGCTACTACCACACCAAATTTGATCTCAGTACTTGCAAAACTGGTTAAGTTGTAGCCATTTTTTGGTGTTTTTATTGTTTGTTGTGGCAGCCATTTTGAATTGCGCTGACTAAAAGTTGATCAGCTGCAAATCATCCATTGACTTTTTTCCCTGAAAATTTCTTTAAAATCCATCCAGTGGTTTTATAAGATATTTTCTAACAAACATACATAGTTGATTTCAATAGTTATTGGTAAAGTTGTGAACAGATCAATTAGCACTCAGAATATGTGTTGGGGATTAGTCTCTAACATTTCCACACCAAATTTTAGCTCAATACTTGTAAAATTGACATTTATAGCCAATTTTCAGTTTGCCAAGATAACTTTTGCTGTGACAGTCAACTTAAATCAGGTTTACTCCAAAAGTTCAAGCTTTGGGTGATAATGATAACATGCATTTAGAACAGGTCACACTTTTATTGCTTTGGCAAGAATTAGATCAAAACCTCTCTTATTTTTGGACAGTATGCAGCTAACAGCAAAGCAGCAGTGAGAACACTGGAGCGATGCTGCTCACAGACATTAAACAGCTCAACAAACCGAGTTAAACTTGATGAACTGTAATAAAATGTGCAGGAAAAAGCAGTTTGGATCCAGCATTTCACACAAGAGGAAACACATTTTCAACAGCTCAACCCTTACCCAATTATTACAGTGACCGTTGAGTTCAAGACATTAACTCAACAAGTTTGATTGAATCATTTGCAACTCAACACCGTCATATCATTTTTAAAACTTTTACCACAGAGAGAAGAAAACACTTCCTCACTGTGTGTGTAAAGTGCAGTGGAGGAAAAAGAGGGTACTTTATCAGTAGGTATGTTACATTTGTCTGTTTGTTTCCGTTTGTGGTTTAAAGCAGGTTTCAGTGCGATTTCAAGCAAGTTTTTTCAGTGTTATTTCTCTGAACCACAACTCGGATGAAGAGATTCAGTAAGCTGCTGATACACACCCAGAAAGTGCAATGAGTGGGTGAACCCCCCCTTCTTCTGTTTTAGACACTTTTTTTCACACTTTCCGTCCACTAAACAGAATCTTTTGTTCTGCATTAATACAAGGCACAAACTCAGAAAACCAGTTTAAGTGCTTGACTGAGCTGTGCAGGCTTGAGTGTCAGCCTGTCGACACAATCCAAAGTGCTTAGTTCACTGTAAACAAAATCTGATTGGCTGGGAAGTTTGGGCTCTGAAGGTGATGTTGCTGCCTTTTCCTGGAAGTGTCCCCAAATTGCTGTGATGTAACTGCTGGAGCTGAAAAGCATCACCACTCCCTTGCTACTATCTCATATTGCTGGCATCTTAAAGGGTCAGTTAAAATCTTTTGAAGTGCGGTCCTGCGGAGAGTTTATGAACAACTAGTGTCTTACCTGTTGTAGATAGATTTTGGAACCGTCTCAGTACAGAGAAATAGCGTTTAAGTCAAAGTAGATTGACAAGCCAAGATAAGTAGATTACTGCAGTTCTGAAACAACTCCAATTTAAATAATCTTAAAGTGGTTTTCAGTGACTATTTTATCAAACTTTACATCAACACCAAATCTGCATTACCAAAGTTTAAGATTTTTTTTTTAAGGGCAGAAACCATTAACTCATCAGTCTAGTAAGAATTAAACTCAATTTGTATAATCTGATGTCATTATCTACAACAGTTAAGATATTAGGGTCTGGTTATACTTCAACAAGATGTACCACACTGTACCGTACCGTACCGTACCGTACCGTATCATACCATATCATGCACCATACCATCTTTATTTATAGAGCACTTTAAACACCCACAGGACCAAAGTGGTGTACACATAATAAAACAATCATCCATCCATCCATCCATCCATCCATCCATCCATCCATCCATCCATCCATCCATCCATCCATCCATCCATCCATCCATCCATCCATCCATCCATCCATCCATCCATCCATCCTTTATCTTTTACCCACTTCTTCCATTTTGGGTCACGGGGGTTGCCAGTGCCCATGTCCAGCAATCACTGTGCGAGAGGTGGGGTACACCCTGGACGGGTCGCAAGTCCATCACAGGGCCACAT
>NC_056507.1:24468484-24476008 GCF_014905685.2 Nematolebias whitei | reverse complement strand
CATCCATCCATCCATCCATCCATCCATCCATCCATCCATCCATCCTTTATCTTTTACCCACTTCTTCCATTTTGGGTCACGGGGGTTGCCAGTGCCCATGTCCAGCAATCACTGTGCGAGAGGTGGGGTACACCCTGGACGGGTCGCAAGTCCATCACAGGGCCACATAGAGACAAACAAGACAAACAACCATTCACTCTCTCATTCACACCTGGGGACAATTTAGAGTTACCAATCAGCCTAACATGCATGTTTTTGGTCTGTGGGAGGAAACCGGAGAACCCGGAGAAAACCCACGCATGCACGAAGAGAACATGCAAACTCCACCCAGAAAGGCCCCCTGACCGGGATTTGAACAAGGGACCTGCGCGCTGAGAGGCAGCAGCTCTACCAGTTGCGCCACCGTGCAGCCCTAAAATGATAATATGATCAGAAAAAAAAAAGATTAAAATGATTAAAAGTCAACATTTCAGATGGTATCAAAGGCCAGAGAGAAGAGATGGGTTTTAAGAATTGATTTAAAAATAGACAAGGAAGAGGCTGTCTGATGTCCAAGGAAAGGTCATTCCATAATTTAGGAGCTGCTACAGCAATGTAAGACGTAATGATAAGGCGATGTTAGCAATGTAAGACGTTAGGATCTCCCTAATGTGATTATAGATGGTCTTTTTGTCTTGGATGTTTCCATTATCAATGGAGAATGGCAGGGGAGAAATCCTGACAAGTCTCCCTCACTGCAGCATACATAGAAAAGGAATCAGAATCAACACAGACAGTACAGTTGCCAGAGTGGATGCATTTTTATTTTTATTTTCAATCGATGATGAAGGACTTGGAGAAGGAAGATCTGGCATTTCTGTTGTTAACCGAGGAGAAGCACTATTTTATAAATTTGTCACAAACTGATCGCCAATGTTTCCAACAAACAATGTGGGAACATACCACCATGTTGCCTGGGGTGGTGGTGGTGGTGGTGGTGGGGGGGGGGGGGGGGGGCACTCTCTCTTCATCAGCACAGCCATGGAGAGCTGCCAGTTCTCTGTGCTGTGCTGTGCTCCACGTACACAAAATTGTGTAGTACTGTGTCTTCTGCCACAAGTTTTTTTTAGTTTATTTGACTTCCTTTATTATTTTTACTGTAATGTTGATTTTATTTTCAACAGCCTTGGCCAGCAGCTCCTCAGCAGATGCTGCCCTGAGATCAGTTCACTGCAGCCACTTTACATGAACAAACACGCCCACAAAGATCTGACCAATCACACAATCCTCGCCACATATTCTCCAAGAAGCTAGTTTTGACTGGGGGCAATGCACAAGATGCGGTGTCAGCGGGTGGTACGAGTAGAAAACGACGTAAGTTTTGTCACACACCTGCGTCATCGAGACACAAGAATGGAGCTTTTCATTGACTATCACAGACTTTATTTGATTTGAACCTTTCCACAGAGCCCACTTCAAAATATCTGAATTATCCCTTTAAATCTAATTCCTGAAATGGATGTTTTTGTTTTTTGTGAAAGTTCACGTAAGCATTAATGCAGGATCCCCCTTTTTTTTCTTTAACAAGCTTATAGCATTTTTTAACAGGAAGTGGTAGTTATCTTGTAACCATAACGACAGAGAGACCTTCCTGTAAATATGAGCATGACTTTAAAGCTAATCTCTTTTGTACTTTGTCCATTTCTGTTGCTTCACAATCTAGTAGACGGACACAGAAATAACTCCAAGCACTATAAAAATCTTGAAGGGTAAAATAATCTCTTTATAGTTTTTACGACGACCAGATTAAAAATGCTTCAGTGAAGGAATAGAGGCGTAGTAAATATTTGCGTGTGATTGCAGTGTCAGTAAACACCACCGGCTGCATGTTTGACCTACTTCTGAACAACAGTTTATAGCAGCTGTGCCCTCATCACAAAGAAGCAGGGTCCCCAGATGAAGTTGAGACAGACACTGATGCTCAAGTTACTTCAATGTTATTTTTTTTCTTTCTTTTCTCACATCCCAAACAGATTTAATCTGAATTTTCCATTGTTTCCCCCCTCTTGTCTGACAGAAAATCATCTGACGAAACCACAAGGTATTCTGAACTTAAGTAATCCTCCAGATGTTTTAGGAGAAATTTACAAAGAGACCTCAGCCTCTTCTGCAGGACGAGTTCAGGCTTTATGTGAAGCTTTAATAAAGCTGTGTGATTTTTGTTTTCTTCTTCATAAAACTGGGGCGACACTCCCACTGCCAGACTGTCTGTCTGTCTCAGGGATGTTTTCTCCAATTCCTGAGGTAATGTATTCAGCTTTCCCTGCGTGTGTTCAGCCAAAGTTCGGCTAATTCAATCACTGCTGGATGACTCACACCGATGTCCCTTTCTCCACAGAAACACAGGGAGATAGACCATTACACACACAAACACACACACGCACACACATTGTTGCAGGCTGGGAGAGGTCAGTGCTGCGTCAGCCTCAGTGCACTTGTGAAATGATCTCTTCTTCTCCGGATTCATTAGCAACGGCTGCTCTCTTTCTTTTATACATCAGCTGGTGTGCCGATATAAATGCCCTGTCAATCCATAGAAGTGTGTGTGTTTGTTTGACTGTATACTGTTAGCAAAATATCTCATGACCCATTAAACTCATTTGAATGAAACTCTCAAAAAGCAATCATTGGATGTACATCTACAACTGATTAACTTTTGGTGTTATGATACTTACATTCAAGATGGCTGACACGGCAAAGTGGCATACATAGAAACATATAAATGGCTATCACTCAGTCGATGCTGCAAATATTCAGCTTGCATTTGTATGCCAGCTGCTTGCAGATGTTTATGGCACGCTAAGATTCATAACTGGTTGTAACTACTGTACCCATCACTGCACTCTGTACTCATTGGTCAGTTGGTCATCATTGTCTACATGTAGGCTCTCACACTGGTTAATTTTCACCTATAAATCACTCCTTGGTCTGCTGCCTTCTTATAGCTCCTCCTACATGTCACATCATCAGTGCAGTTACAGCGTGCGCTCCCAGGACATCATTACCTGCAGCGCTCCCTTAGTACATACAGTACTGAAGTTGGCAAAAAGGCCTTTTCTTACTCTGCTCCTGTATCCTGGAACACTTTGCAACAAGATCTGAAGTTGTCCACCTATAACACTTCTTTTATTTTAACTGCATTTTTACTGTTACTGTTTGTTGTTATTGTTGTCTGTACGTTATATGATCTGTCTAAATCAGGTCTCTCTTGTAAATGAGTCCTCGTGGCTCAGTGAGACTAGCCTGTATAAATAAAGGTTGAATGAATTAATGTATTTGGTGTGAGACTTATACCCAACATCTACTCTGAACTCTAACAGAATAAGCAAGATATGGTTTTAAAACTTTGCCAATACTTGTTGAAGTCAACTATGTCTATTAGAAAAATATCTCATGAATGGACTTGATGAAACTTTCAGAAAACAATCATTTATTGTACTGATTAGCTTTTGGAGTCAGACCAAATAAAGATGCCTGACACAGCAAATCAAGAGTAGCTAACACAAAATTACTTTTACTTATTTACATTTAAATATACTGTGCCAGGTTTGGCTTGGGGTGGCACGGTGGCGCAGTTGGTAGAGCTGTTCCCTCTCAGCAAGAAGGTCGCCTGATCAAATCCCTGCCGGTGGGCCATTTTGGGTGGAGTTTGCACGTGCTCTCCGTGCATGCGTGGGTTTTCTCCGGGTACTCCGGTTTCCTCCCACAGACCAAAAACATGCATGTTAGGCTGATTGGTAACTCTAAATTGTCCCTTGGTGTGAGTGAGAGAGTGAATGGTTGTTTGTTTAAAGTGTCCCTGTGATGGACTGGAGACCTCTCCAGGGTGTCCCCCACCTCTCCCACAGTAACTGCTGGATATGGGCACCAGTGACCCCTGCAACCCTAAAAGGAAGAAGTGGGTAAATATAATGGATGGATGACTGTATTTGGTTTGGTTGTAGCTGAGAGTAATTGTCAACACATGCTCTGAGCACTAACACTTCTCTAGGCCTCCCAATATCACATGTGACCACATTGTTTACAATGTTTGATCAAAACCAACAAAACTCTTCTAATCAAAGAATGATTTCTACTAAAAACTGTCATGAAAGAAGAGTGACAAGTGGTCTTTCAAGAAATGCTACAGCAAGGTTAAACAAACACATTAAATGATTCTCTTCTTGCAACACATTATCATTTTTTTTCAAACGTGCCTCCTTTTGCTCTGTTGTTTTCTTGATAAAGCCGTCAGCCAACTTGCTATCTCTCTTTACAACTTGTCTGTTTTCACATGCATTATCAATCAAGCGAACACGATCGTCAACGTTCTATTTTAGAGAAGCGAGTTTCACCCACGAATCGGCAAACACCATTTTTTGCATTTGCGTGCATTCATGTCTGCCAGTGTTTGCATGTGTTTGAATGCCATGCAAAAAACCACATGCAAACATCAAGATACAGTAAATTTAACAGTCTTTGGATGCTTGTCACAGAAGCTAAGACAGATCAAGGCCCCACTCCCCCAATTTATTGACTTTCCACTTAGCTTAATGACAACAGAAATGAGAGCAGATGGCTCGGATACAGTCAAAAAATGATTTATTCTTTTCCAGCTCTCGTTGTTTTTCCTTAAATCTGTCACAGGCTGCAAACTATATTCAGGTGCATATGAGATATCAGTCTTTCCCGAGTCTTCTCAGACTCGATGTAAGAAAGAGTGCGTACAAAAACTGAACAATAGTCTTTTCAAAGTTTTGACGTAAGCAACAGGTTCCCGGTGCCGTTTCCTGACAGGTTAATTATTCACAGAGCAAAAACAGCAGACACAAAAGTCTACAGATCAGATCGTGGTTGGGTAAACCCAGATAGGAGACGAAAGCCACCAAACATGCGTCTGTCCCTCCCCATGTCTGTCCACTTATCGGCATCTGCGTGAATTAGCCGGACAAGCAAGATTTCCAACAAAGAGCAGGAAGACCCTTCCAACAACACAGGAACGCCGTGACTGCAGGAAATCGAGGTCAGTGTGACAATTGTGTGTGTGTGTGTGTGTGTGTGTGTGTCAGGGGGACAGAGGAGGGACTTTGCTTGCATTACCCCCTGGTGCATCATAATCTCGCCTGTTTTATCCTCACAGCCTTGTTAAGGACAACAGTGTGCTTTTAGAGATTAATTCTCTCGTTGGAATAATTGTTAAAAAAATACTGCAAGTGCTTTTCGTACAGTGCCAGTTGTGTTAATATAACATCTCTTTGTAACAGATGTCCTCTTGTTGTAGTGTGTCTCTGTCTTTGTGCAGTCATATGTCGCGGAGGCATAGTTAAAGATGTTAATCCTTTAAAAGCATCTAAAACACTGTTCTGGGTTAGTAAGGCACTAATCTGAGCAGTGGAGTTTGGGTAACGCTCTGTTTTCTGATTGATTTTCTCCCAACAAGCAGACTAACCGTGCATCCTATGGATCCTTACATTATATATTAATATACACAATTCACCATATTCAGTCATTTATTGTTAGACTCGTTTAATCTTGTTAGAGATGAAGGGAAATAGAGAACGACCTATGTCAGCTATTGTCAAGAAGCAAGGTTCAACTTGGAAAGGTCACAAGGTCAAGGCAGGGACACACACGACCACCACCACACACACATGCACACACACATGTCAAAGTTACCACCTATACTTCTTCTAATGTGCACGCTGCAGGAGAACTGTAGGAGAAAAACCAGATGTAAAATATGGAGACCAACATAAAAAGACCCCAGCCAAGTTTAAAGTAGCCAACCTTCTTGGTGTGAGAGGACGATACCTCTTCACCACTGCACCACTGTACCAGCTAAGCAGCATAATAGTGTGAATGTTGATTCAGCATTTACGCTATTCGTTTCCTGTTTATAGTTTCAAACTACTTCTGCAAACCTTGTGCTCTTTGAATCGTTCATACTTCATAATGTTCAGCTCACTGAAGATTGGTGCACTATGTTTTATTTATTTTTTACTTGTATACTTTTTCAAATATTTACACTTGTTTAAAATAAAAGCTCCAATAAAATACATGAATATCTCTTCAATTCCTTTAAAGCATTGCTCTCTTTGAAATATGCTTCAGCATATGGGCTCTGTTCTTTTTAATGCTACTTTTAGCTTCTGTTCCACTACATATACTGTTTTTGTTATATTTAGCATTTTTTTCTGCTACTTTCAGTGTTTAGCCCGTTTTCATACTTTAGCTATATCTTTTGTGTACTTTTACCTATTAATTACCATTCTACTCTTTAGGTATAGCTGCAGTTTAGCTACTTTTAGCTTTTAGCTACCATTCTGCTAATCTAAACTTTTATCTATTATTCTCTTAATTTTAGCTTTTAGCTACAGTTTAGCTTCATTTAGCTAAAGTTTGCTAACATTAGCTTTTAGCCACAGTTTTGTAAATTTTTGCATTTATTTACAGTTTTGCTCATTTTAGTAATTAGCTACTGGTATGTAAATTTTAAATCTCAAATACTGTTTTGCTAGTTTTTCATTTAAAACTTTAGTTTTGTTTCAGTTAACTCATTCAGCACACAGATTGCAATTTCACAGAAAAAGCATTTAAATATATATATATATATATATTTTAGCTTTATTTGTCTCTTCATCATAGAGGAATAAAACCCCAGTTGTGTGCCATCGACAGTACACTGTGATTAATTTTAATTGAGGTAAACTGGAATTTATATGTTGGGGCATCATTGTACAAGTTGATTATAAACCTTTGGCATACTGTGTTCTTATTCCTGTATTATGGATTAACTCTGAATCTTGCAACAAGTTTGAATATTTATTTGTGATCTACTTTAAATACAGACTTATCCTGGAAGACGGCAACTCAAACATGTACCCCTCCTCCATTTTGGCGTAAAGTTCTGTTATAGGCAGCATGATGGATCAGTGGTTAGCACTGTTACCTCACACCAAGAAGGTCCTGGGTTCAATCCCCGGTTGGACCTGGGGTCTTTCTGTGTGGAGTTTGCATGTTCTACTCGTGCTTGCGTGGGTTTTCTCCAGGTACTCCAGTTTCCTCCCACAGACCAAAAACATACATGTTAATCCGCCTTCAGGCCCAAGCCTCCCTTGCAAAAGAGATCTGTGATTACAATGGGACTTGCCTGGTTAAATAAAGGTTAATAAATAAAATAATTAATAAATTAGATTCTTGAAGAGTTACTTTTATTTGTTGGCAAAATGCTTTAATGTTTTAGATCCAGCCTGAGCTCTTCACCAGGTTCTGTTGCACACTCAAACTCCTCTTGCACACACTCAATCAAGTTATCAATCAAGCCACTCAACTCCATCCATTTTACCCGTTTATAGTTCTCCACCCCCACATCTTAGACCCGAGACTCATCGCCAAGGTAACCGCCAGCACTGAACTCCTCTCAGACATCCTGGCAAAGTGAGAGGATGCCCATACAAACACACACACACACACACACACACACACACACACACACACACACACACA
>NC_056507.1:24404441-24468474 GCF_014905685.2 Nematolebias whitei | reverse complement strand
ACACACACACACACACACACACACACACACACACACACACACACACAAACTCACACACCGAGCTATTCCTCTGGACCAGTATTTACTGTGCACAGACAAAGAGAGTTGTCCCTGAACTTTCATAAACATCTTCCATTATTACATCTTGACCCACTGGGGGCATAAATGCGTGAACCCCATTATTTCTCTCCATCATTTCACTCCCCATAAAATCTGAGTTTCCGTCAACAGAAGCAGAGAAAGGTGAACTTTTACCATTTTCAAATCTGGACCAAACAAGTCCAGCGTGGACAATGTGGAGACTGACTGGGGAGCTGAACGTAAAAAGGAAGAAGCCTGTATTGTTTTCCATACCTGATAACCCTCCATCCCTGTTGTCCGACCTGTCCGGCTCCGTTTCCTGGATTTCTGTTTCCTGATGGGAGTGAGTGGGAAGAGAGCACAAAGGGATGCTGTCAGTCATTGTAAGGGCATCTCTGCATAACAAACACATTTATCTACTGGGCATGACCTCTTACATGTGAAGGAGTCCAGGCCTGAGGAAAAAGGAGCATTTTTATGTGATAGTGACACAAGAGCTGCTTTTACACATGAGTTATGTTTAGTTTTAAAATTCACCACAAAAAGGGGTTTCCTCACTCACTTTCCTTCTGAGCTGCAAAATTCAAGCAGATAATGGGCTCACAATAACAAACAGCTTTGATTTTAATGAAAAAATCAACGAAAAACCTACAGAACGTGTACATTTGATTTTAGCCCCATTTAATTTACTCTCAAATTGTGATTTAATAAGAACAAAAATGAGTCTGATATTGTTTTTGTGCACTGCCATGCAAACACTTTCTGTAACCTGGGCTACAACTTCTTGTATTGTAAATAGTCCTGACTCAGATTAGTTAATTTCCATAACAAATCAATAATATGAGAACACGACTAAATGCATTATGCAAATAAATTCATATGTTCATGTTGCTTGTGTTGCTTGTTTGAAGCCTAGCCACATATTTTAAATAATTCATAACCAAGGACTGTCTGGAGTGGAGTAAAGCCTTCACCTTGGACTTTTGGAGGTGGTGCAATGTGGATTTTGGGGTGTAATTATCATTTAGCAATATAGTTCTTTTATCTTTCTGTAGTAAAATTCTTTATCGGTTCATGTTTTTGATTCCCAGCTGAATCTATGAACTTATCTACACAGGAGGAGTACATACAGTATTCACTGTTGGAACCATAATGCAACAGTGATCCTTAAGTTTATGTTTTGTTTCATCAGCTTCATTTAATCTCTGACCTTCAGACGGCGCTTGTATCAGTGCTATGTTGATTTACATTTCCGTGAACACACCAATCCATCCTGACATCAAACAAAATGTTGCACATGTCCCTCAATTTTACTCATTTATTTACAATAAAGGGGAATTTTTGTTGGCAAATGCATACACCTTATAGTCACCGACTTGATTAGTAGCGTTGAACCTATGACAGGAAACTGTTTGCTGTCGTTTTATTCAAACCGACACCTTCATTTCCCTGACATTTGAATTTAGTCATCCTTTATGAATGATAGTTGTGAAGTTTATGCATGTGGGGCAGAATAATACTGACAAAACCATAAAACTAATTCAAGGCAAGCCCCAATAAAACAAAGACTGTTGTGTGAAACGGCCAACATAAGAGCAGAAGTGTTCGGATGGAGGAAGTGTCCCATAAACTTGTCAGGTTTGAAGGGAGGGGTAGAGGGAGGAAAGCTGCAGGGGATTTATGATTCACTGATGCGAACATGCAAACATAGATAAAGCAGATCAAATCTGTGAAGTTAGAGGTCTGAACAAAAAGAAACTTGCTGGAGAAAGACACCCTGGACTAAGATAACTCAACAAAACAGTCGCTGTTAGTCACAGATTGCTTTTCTTCTCATAATTAAATGACGCCGTTGTCACATTCACCGCCTTGAGCTGTGTGACAGATCGGACATTAATTTAGGCCTTCAGGGTTGAGTCAGTAAAGCTTCAGGCTCAGAGTCAGCTGACAGAGAGATGCATCCCATCACATTTGTATCACAGTCAGTGTGTCAGCTTTCAAACTCAGAAGAAGGAACTATGGTGCTGCACATGAAGATTTGTTTTATTTAGTAACAATTGAGAAGCCTCCTTCCTGTTTCTGCAATTTACAGCTGTTGACGGATGTGTGGCTAGCTTTACTTTTCAGAAGTTCTGTTTTTGTATAAATTATTAATCTATGGTAACATCTGCTTCAGCAATCAGTCAGAAAACTGTAAAACGCTCCATCAGTCGAGTCTCACTGAGTTTTAGCAAACAAACCATGTGCTCACAATGTGTTTCTGGCTCCAACTGTATCGAAATAAGAAGATCAGCCAAACAGATCAGCTGCATCCCTTTGAATGAGAAAGAGATTAAAGTCCAGGGTTTTCATTAAACCCTGCCCCTCCTCCCTCTCGTGCTGATCAGCATTATTGATCAGAGGACGCAGGTCACATTCTGTGCCGTCCTCTTCTTGGAACAACAAGGAGGCTCTCATGGAGAAACTCTGAATGTTTCAGAATCAGAACTAAACTGGACGAAGAAAAACTGAGTCCCAACATCACCAGAATACTGTCACTAGCAACAAACCAACGACTGAATGGTTTATTTGAACATTTGACTTGAGAAAAAACACAAAATTAATAATAATAAAAAACCAAAATGTTGTCTTGTTCAAAAGGAACAAAAGCATTGTGTAAATGATGCAATATTAAAGTAATCATTGTTTTCACTGATCTTATGAGGCCTAAAGCAGCAGGAACAAACACACTCGCAACAATCAGAGTTGGTTCTCATTTGATTTGGGCATTTTGCTTTAAAAATGTTTCTGTGCTTTCTGTAATGTTTATTTATTTATTGCTGTGTTTTCAAAAATGTTGGAACGTTTGTTGTCTTGTCGTTGTTTTTATTGTTTTGTAAAATGTTCTGGTTTATACGATGCATTTTCTGAACTCCTCACATCATTGAGACCTAATAAATGTTTATCTCAGTACTTATATATATATATATATATATATATATATATATATATATATATATATATATATATATATATATATAGTCAAATTTCCGCCTTTTAGTTTTTGTAAAACAGAAACCAAACAGCAATTCTAGCAGCACACATACACAAACACACACCTGCACATGGACACACACACATGTAGAGAGATCAGGAAACACAGATCATGTTAAACAAGAGCTCAGGACACATTTCACTGACACCCTATCCACGTTCACTGAGCACTCTAACCACGGTGTGTGTGTGTGTGTGTGTGCGTGCGTGTGTGCAGTAGTTTTTTTATTTTTAGTTATCTAATTCATTAATGAAAATCCCACTTTTGCTTTTGCTCTGATGAAAAATGTTGAGCCATCAGAAAAAATGTCCCTGTAAACAACTCTCCTCAATGGATAAAGAACTTTATTTTGGCTCCACGCGCCACCTAGCGGACATATGTTGAATTGCATCAAAAAAGGGAAAAGCCAGTTTTAAACCATCAAAGTCAAATTATATAATTAGAATTAAGATATAACTTCAGTGAGTGAATAAATCACAGACTTGAGGCCAACTTTCCTACCTTTGGTTGTCTGATAATTATGGAGGGTCTGGGGATTCGGGGATACTTCTCCAACTCCAGGCTACACTCTGACTCCAGCTCATCCCCTGAGCTCTCAGAGAAGTTATTGGAGGCAGGAGGAGACTCCAAGCACATGTCTTCATGTGTGTCCTGCATGAAGCAGCTGGAGATGGTGACGTTTATCTCCCTGCTTCTAGTGGAGTGTGACACACAGCTGAAAGTCCTCTCGGCCTGTTTGTGCTGTCCTGTCTGTGGGATGCCTGGTGTGACTGCTGGCTGGGATACGACTGGATCTGCTGCAGGAAGCCCCTCGTTGTTTCTGTTGTTCATGGAGTTGTTTGACTCCACAGAAGGAGCTGCGCTGGTGTTGACATCAGACAGGCTGCCAAAGCAGTGGCCTAGAGAGGAGCAAGGTAGTCCATGCATGCTTGCAGACTGAGAAATGACCATGAGCGACACTACTGTAAACCCTGCTGGCACTGACATTAAGGAGGACTTTATGAAGAAACTGAAGAAGGTAATTTTAAAGAGCTTTGTCCAACAAATATCAGCTTGTATAAGATTTAGAAAATACTCGAGAAGTCATAGAAAATACCTCCATTCCTCTTCATTCATGGCAACACAGTTTCTCTGTGGCTTTTCAGAGAAGTCATAGTTTTCCAGCAGAAAAAAAGCTAAATAAGTGTATTCTACTTTTCTTAGAAGATCAGCGTTTAGTTTCGCTCTTAAAATTAAGAAAATGTCAAGCAAAGCTGCTATCCCGTGACCCAAACAACTCTTCCAGTGTTGAAGCGAAGATAATCTCTCGTCCCTCTGCTCTCCAGCATCCCTTGTCTCCCTGATGACCCGCGCACACCGAGAGCCTCGAGGTTTTTTTGATGCATTTGCCACTGGGTGTCTCATTACCATGCCAGGTAGTCCCCCGGTCCTTTGTGGGTTTGGAGGCCGGGCATCGGGCCACACTCTTCAAGCTGGACTCTGGTTACCTGCTGATTCAGGGTCAGTTACTAATAAACCTGCTCTACACCTCACCAGCATTATTAAATGAACTCGCCTGATCGCAGACCAGCAGCCTGGGGTGTAAAGGTTGCAGGAGCGTTACAGACGGTTGAATATGAGAGCTCGGGTTACATTCAGACACTGTAAGTGATAGGCCTGAGATAATAAAGAGAAAGGTCTGAGAGAGAGAGAGAGATGGACTGGCATCACTCCTCGCAGAAAGGGTGAGATGGGAGAAATGCAGCTGCCTTTGGGTGACGGCTACTTAAATATTCATACAATTGCACTGCATCAATTCTTTATTGAGCCTGGCCAACTGGTTTGTATGCATTTTTTATAAGATAGCCAACCAGATATTATCATAACACATTGTGGAACCTTATATTACAAAACATTTATTTTGTTGTTTCTTTGCATTAAAACGTATTCATCTGCCAGAGCATCACCTGTACGTGTGATGGAAGCTCAGATTTTATAGACAAAGATGTTTAAAACCACAAGTACATGCAAATACATTGTTGCTGAGTCATACGATTAAAGCATGGGGTGAAAGGAGCAGTAAATGTTTCCTGTTCACAAAAAAAACATAGCTTGTGCTTGCTATTTTATATTATTAATAATTAAATGTGGATATGATTATTATATTATTGACAAAAGAAAAAGGCAAAAATTCACATTTTGTGATAACACAGGCATGACAACTCCTCTAAGTGACAATTTTCCATCCTGTTCCTGCATTTACATGAACAAAGAGAAGCATCAGACCGTGTTTCATGCAGCTTGGAGTGTTTTGTTGCCTTTTACAGTAAATATAGCTAAAGGTGGATGGTCATAATACAGTGAAATATTTCCTTTGTCATGGTTTTTAAAGCACACTGGAATCTTTTCATTTAACAAGTCGTGAACACAATCATAGATCAACTTTAAATCACTGAAGGTAAGGTATCTTGTTGTAAGACTTTGACTGGTGAGAGTCATACAGCTGAGCAGGACACATTTGATTGATTGTTGACCTTTTTTCTGCCATTCAAGGGAACTGAGCCAGAAACTGTTGGAGCCACTTGGTTAGCTTGACTGTAAGTGTTTCAGAATGCACACCATTTAACAGTGCACACAAACTAAACTCAAAAATCATAAAGCAACTGTAAATACTTCCCCTGCTGCTTTTGGTTTACTACTTTCCAATGTACCTGAACTTAAACCCACACTTTGTCGTAATTATTCTGTTTTTTCACATTGAGAGAAAAGATCTGAAAGTTTTTTTTGCCAAACATCCATCCATCCATCCATCCGTCCGTCCGTCCGTCCATCCATCCATCCATCCATCCATCCATCCATCCATCCATCCATCCATCCATCCATCCATCCATCCATCCATCCATCCATCCATCCATCCATCTTCTACTGCTTATTCGTTATTGGGTCATGGAGACAACAGGTCCAGGAGAGAAAACCAGACATCCCTCTCCCCAACGACAGTTTTCAGCTCCTCCTGGGGGACCATAAGGTGTTCCCAGGCCAGAGAAGATGCACAATCCCTCCAGCAACTTCTGAGTCTTCTGGGGCTTCCTACCAATGTGTTTTGCCAAACATATCATGCTTAATTATGTAATATTGCTGTAAGCAGTACCTTAAAGACAGTAACCCTTGCACAACACCTTAAACAACAACTTATTTTTTGTTTAGTGCGAGTAGAATAAAACCCACTGCTTTGATTTGAATTATGATAAAAGATATACCAGAAACAAACTAAAACCATTATTTCCATCTGCCATAATAGAAATCATTAGAATGTGTAGGGTCTCTTCATGATTTGGAATAAAGTAAATTCTTCAGTTTAACAGCAAGTTCACTCGACACACAGAGCTGCCTCTCATTAGCAGCTCGGTGATGTTGGTACCTTGACAAGTTCAACCAGGGTGTTAACATGAAACATGCATGAGCTTTCTTGTTCCAAGATGTAAATAAAAATACAGTTTTCAGTCATCCTTGTAAAAGCAACTACAGCTCTGCTGGCACAAACATTACAAATGTATCTATGTCTTTGTGACAATTATTTCCACATGGATAAAATACAACAAAACCTAAAGATGGATTTTTAGGTTTATAGTTATTGCACATTATTTTGAAGCAGCACTGTGCTTAATCAATGTAATATTAGCACATTTTACCTTTTTGCTTTTTAAAAGTTATTTTAATACATAAGTCCTTTTGGCAAACAAAACGTTATTTTTTCCCAAAAGTTCATAACTTAACCACAGTAAAATGTCCTTCAGTGTCATCCTTCACCAATCTGAATACAAATTGTGGTTGTCGGATATAAGTAGCTGCACTTTCTGTGAAAATATAATTAAAACTCCAAGTCAATGTATTTTGACAAAGGAACAGTCTGTACAACACATGAACACCCCTTCAGTGCCGAGCTGATGTTTTGTTATGGAACTTTATTGCCCTCTGTTGGTCATTAAGTGAACTGCATGGTTTAGGATTCATGCACAGTCTGCTTTTTTTTTTTTTTTTCTTCCGAGAATTAAATCAAAGCAACTATTTGGAAGTTCGGTCTAAAAGCAACAAAAAATACGTTTCAGACAATTTTCTGTTGGGATTAAATGTTAATTTTCTTATTTGTCTTCAAAAAGTTTAAAACCATTAACGTCTAGACAAGCGCACGTCCAACAGAAATCAAGTTAGCGTGTACTTACCGGAAACTAGTCATGTAATCTGTCCACCTTCAAAATAAAACAACAAAACGACTTATCTTATTAAATAATGTCAAAGAAATAGACATATTTGCACATATCCAATATTTTTTTTAATATATTAAACAATGGCAGAAAAGTCTACTAATAGATCAGGATATGCAATTTTCTATATTTACGTGAACCTTTGTTTCGGAAAACACATAGCGGAAGTGCTTTTCCGTTGAGCCGAGCTAGTTTCTGATGAGCGCGAGCTGCTGAGACGCACACAATCTGAGGATAATCGCAGGTGGAGAGGCCGCGAATATATCAGGAGCAGGTGGCGAGTTCCGGCTGAACTAGTCTTAATTTAATTTAAGTTTATGATACAAACCATCCAGCTGGACAGAGAGTAGTTTTTATTGATGTTCTCCGCCTCCCTGGATGATCCACAATGCGGTCCTCGGCTTGGTTGGTTGCTCGATGCTCTCTCATCCTCTGCTCGCTCCGGATGATTGAAGGAGCCGAAGGACAGCGGCAGTGTAGTGAGGTGAGATTACACTTCGTTCTAGGCGTTTATCACTGATACAAAAGCTGACATTTGGGATAGAAGAAAAAATATATATATTTCGACTGTAGTTGTGGCTACACACTGTCCAATACTAAACAAATAACGATGAAAACTATGACGGCACATTTCCGGGTGGGTTTGAAGTGGCTCCCTCCTCATGACAGTTCTGAGCCCACTTGAAACCAGTGCCTTGCACCCCAAATATCTGAGCTGTGGTTCATGTTGAAGTTCAGCATTCTGTCTCTGGGCTGTTATCAGCTTCCTGCATGGACTGGCCTTTCCTTCCCAGGGCTCTGGCTCAGCTCAACACCTCCCCTGAAGAGGCAGCACATACAGAGACAAGGACAGCATTCCTTTAAAACCGTGGCTCACTTTTATGTTTCCACACTGACACACAGATTACTGTGACCCCTTCATTTTAAGGCCTGCATATGGTTTATGAGTAGCAACTTTAAGGGATGATAAATGACGTCACCAGGACTCTGAGCTGGATTATGGTGTTAAAAATACCCAACAACTCCCCTATCAGTGATTGATTACAATACATATCACAATACAATCCCACACTCATCTGTGCTGTATCTGTATGAAAATGCTGATTTTCCTCTTAATATTGTTTATTTGGCCCAGTTTCTCGTGGCCTTTATCACTTCTGTAATTTGCCTCTTAACACCAGTCCAGCACAGACTTTGCTTGTCAAAATCTGCTTTAGCTCAAAGAAAAACAAAACCGTCAGAAATGAGTTCCCCTTCCTATCAACAAAATGAAAGTGGGAAATTGAGTCCAGAGGATTAATCTAATGGGTTTTACGTCATATGCCCCAACTATTACATTCAGTAATCAAATGTGTGTTTTTGCTTAAGTGGTAAACACTGCTGGTTAAATGACTCTCCCTTTTTAATCGCCAGTGCTGCCATTGTTCCTGTTGCCATCTCCTAGGAGATGGTATGTTATTTATCTAGGCCCAACGAGTGGTCAGAGGTTGAGAGATAACACCAGAGCAGGCACTCTTTGCTTTGTGAGCTTCACTAAGTGGACATGGAAAGTGATATTAGTGATGCTTGTGAATGCAGTTGCAATTTGTTTAGCCTGCCGTGATTTGCCAAGCATTCACACGGTAATGACTCATCGCCATGCGTTTGGGTGGAGACCCCCCTCATCATGATGCGTTTACTGACATGGCTCTGGCCCACGTTTGACCCTTGTTTGGCACCAAATGTTGATTTCTTATGCAGATGTTTTGTGTTTGTTTGGCAGACGGACTACTACTATGAATACACGGAGTGTGACAGCACAGGATCTCGGTGGAGGGTGGCCATCCCGCAGAGGCCCGGGGCCTGTTCTGGTCTACCAGAGCCAGTGCGAGGCACAGAGTGCAGTAAGTTGTACATAACTGCATTCATGAAGGTGTGAAGAAATAAAATTAGACTTTCACTTAACCTGGAGCAATGCTACAGGCTAGTCACGTTTGAGCTGTTCCTTTTCTGTCCATTTTATGGTCAATAAAGTATTTCTGTCTGTTATAAAGTCAGGGAATATGTAGATTTTGGAGAATCAAGACTGAACAATTGTTTGCCAGTAAACATAAACATGTTCAGGAGTTTACAGACATTAGGCTCTTAATGAAAAATAATAACATTGGGTGTGGTATGTTTGAATGATCCATGCATCTAATCTGTAAATTTATTCTATTTTGGTGGTTTTCTAGATCTTCTTTGTAAAAGATGCAGATGTTCAGAGAGTTCAGTTCTTTATGTTTGTGCAGAGGGAGCCTTCAGAGAAAACTGAAATATTGCTTATCATATTATCACTGAAGCCAGAAAGACGGATTTAAAAAAATGTAAAGTATTCTGATGTTGTACAAAGTGGTAATACGTTTTGTATTTTTTTTTGGAGTTTGATCTATTATAACTAGGCCTGTCGTGATAAACAATAAATCAATTAATCGCATGATAAATGAAAATTATGGACCTCATTTTCATTTATTGGCTTTATTGTTTCTTTGTGTTTCTCTCTTTCTACTGAAGACACTGGATGACAAAAAGCTCAACTCCGATGTTCTCCGCTGACCCCGCCCTTTCTCTTTTCTCTTTAAAATCAATTTTAACCATCCAAAATCATGTTTTTGGATCGTTAAAAGCAGCTAAACTGAGAAGCTAAGCTATGAGCGAAGCTAAAAGGCCGACCTCGGGGGGTGGGGGTGGGGGGGTCCTCCGTCTTGCCGAAGCTCCAAAATTCACAGTTGAAACCCATGCCTTCGTGTAAAAAGTTGTTTTTCTCTGCAAATAGAAGCTGAGAACTTGTTTACTGATTTTTTTTTAATTAAAGCTTTGTGAGAAAGTGCTATGCTAAAGAGCTCAAACCACATCGAGCATCCGCCATTTTGAGAACTGAAAAACAGGAATGAGAGACAGCCCATGTCACGTCAAGGGGCCTCTCTCCCATTTTTCTTAAAGAGACACGCTGCTCGCTCCCTCACTACCCATCCTTCGGTTCAGACAGTCTTATACTGCCATCTGGTGGTCAAAAAAGGCATTACACACAAAAATTAATCATAATTTATTCTTAAATTTGACAATTTCTAATTATTGTCAAATTTCAAACAATGTTATCGTTTATCGCAATAATTCCTGAGACACTTAATCACCCAGCAAAATTTGTTATCATGACAGATCTAGTTGTAACCTGTTTACCCAGTGACCGTACTCAACCCCACGAAAGTCTCAGTTGAAAATGTTCCTGATTAAATCAACTAATGTCCTCCAAAGATGAAGCTGCACCTGCACGTTCTTCTAAATTTTAATTGACTGCAGTCGTTTTCTGAACACGATATTTTCCATTTGTACAAATTGCACACACACACACACAAAACAATTGTTCCACGAAGTGTGTCCGCTTGCTTAATTCTTATCCCACACCTGTGAAGAGGTAAAATGTTGGTGCAGAGACAGAGCTGTCATCACCTTTTGCTACTTAAAAAAATCAATCTTCCTAGTCTGACTTAAAAAACACTTAATTCTGGATTTTTTGACATAATATAATTGCTTTACCTCACTATTATAAAATAACCCTCACTAGTTACTTTAATTGTCATAAGAAACATTATTGTCATCATTTTAGTTAAAGTGATGCTTATGTACCAGGACTTTCACACTGTTTGGTCTACCGGATGCCTTTTTCCTACTCAAATTGCTTTGAAATAGTTGATTTCCTTGAAGCACAGTGAGGCATTGTTGTGGCAGTAAGACAGCTCAGGTATGAGGAAAAGCTGACGTTGTCAAGCGTTGGAAAATATAGACACGGCGGCTGGTAGGAAAAAGTGCAGACAGACACAGTGTGAAACAGGATGTAAGGATTAAGCTCCTTTATTGCTGGGCATGCACTGTCCCAAAAGCAGCAGTGATTTGACTCTTTGTGTGTCAGCTTTAGTCTGTCACATTTAATTTAAATACAGCAGAATGTGAAGAAAAGGGTAGAAAATGACTTGTTTAATGTACCGTTCTTCTCCTGTCCCTCCTCTTGTCTTTTTCCTCTATTGTCGCTCAGCCTTTTCGTGCAAAGCTGGGGAGTTCCTGGAGATGTCCGCCCAGGAGTGCACCCAGTGTGCTGCAGGAAGCTACTCCCTTGGCAGCGGTGTACGCTTCGACCAATGGGATAGCATGCCTGCTGGATTCAGTAGTATGGCAACCTCCCTGGGGAACGACCACCACAGAGACGCCCAACTCACCTGCAACAGGTAAATATTAAGAACAAGGAAACTTTGTGAATAACATGGCATCTTTTTAAACAATGACTTCTTTTTTTTTAATAGTTCTTCCTGGGTGCCTCAGGGAAACTACCTGGAGTCCAACAGGGATGAGTGCACGGTCTCTCTCATTTACGCTGTTCATTTGAAGAAGCAAGGCTCTGTCAGCTTTGAGTATCAGTATCCAGACAACAACCTGGCGTTCGAGTTCTTTGTGAGTATCATTTGCATTACAAACCAGTGTAAAGTCCTGAGAAAGTTGCTTTAACATGCAACAATTTGGCAACGTTGAAAAGTCTCATCAGCATTATTGATTTTTATTATGTAATGTCAATAAACACCACTGCAAGGATGTAAGAGATCTGCTGCATATGATTTTTTTTAAATGTTTATATTTAGATCCAGAATGACCAGTGTCAGGAGATGGATCAGGCTGCTAATACCAAGTGGCTAAAGCTCACTAATCATGGAGAGTGGGCAACCCACACGGTAAATGTTTCACACTATAAGATGAATTTTAGGCAGTGAGTACACATCTTTGGCAACCAGCCTGGTCTTCCAAAATAAATGTGTTGAGCTGTAAACAGTGGGTGGATGCAGGCAGGAAGCCCGTTGGCACACGGACTATACTCGAATTAGGGATTGCTGCTTTCAGTAATTTTCTAGGCAGTTACTTTGATTAGGTAGCTCATCCTCTGCAGTATTTACTCTAACTTCAACTTATGTATACTGAAGTGGCTGAACTGGTTTCTCAAAGTAATTTTATTTCAAATGTCATTTTTTAAAATCATTTAAAAATGAATCAAAGGAAACTAGAACATTACTTGTTTGCAGCTACGTTGACCTTGTTCATTCATGCCAAACTGATGATGCAACAAAACGTGATGTGTTTAGGTGAACTTGAAGTCTGGCACCAACATTTTGTACTGGAGGACTGGAGGTGTTCTGGGGACCAAAGTGGTCAAGCCTGTCCTGCTGAAAAACATTCAGATTGAAGGTCAGTGACATTTTCCATTCCTTTTATTTTTTTCCAGTATGTTTTTGTAGAAAAATAATGATACTTCAAAAACCGAAGCGTGTATTTATCTTTTTTCCCCACTCTAGGTGTTGCGTACACATCAGAATGCTTCCCTTGTAAGCCCGGGACATTTAGCCGAGTTCCAGGCTCCTCCACATGTGAGTCCTGTCCTCGGGACACCTACTCGGGCCATGGAGCCAGTTCATGCACCGCCTGCAACACCACCACTCAGTATGCAGGTATGTTGGGACGTATTTAGAATAGTTACAAGAAATTATTCATTATTTAGTGTAGCCTAATTGTTTCTGCTTACAGAAGCACAGAATACAACTTGAAGATCTTAAAGAAATCTAGTCACATTTTAAATCGCAGTTTCATTTTAGAATTAACTTTTTGAGTTTCTGTGATCACAAAGGCGTTTCAAGTTTGAATTAAGTTTGTAGTTCCTTATGTAAAGCTCCTCTAACACGTTTTGTTTTCTGTTATGCTATTTATGATAAAAGTATTCGTGTGAGTTTTTATGTTGATACTTTTTAGCAAGTGGCTCTTTAAAATATATCCACATGGAATACCTGTGTTCAAACCAGGTTTACTGTAAAGCCTAAATAAGAAAATAACTCCCATTTTTTTTAAAAATTATTACTTTATGAGAATGTTATTTTTAACTATTTGAGGTTTTCTATGTGAAATAAATTGCACTCTTTAAAAAAAAAATCATTTGCATAGGCATTCTTTGTACTGAACCCTTGAGCATAGCCTGAGTGAACACCATTTGAAATATTTTATTAGGAAACTGAACTTCAAAACTACTTATTTGTCAGTGAGGAACTGCACGAGTATTCATGAGATGTATTAAGCCAGACAGAAACTCAACAAATACCCAATTTGATTTATTTTAGGACTTTAGGAATCATTGGTTTTTCTGGGTGAATCAAAAAAATTGTTCCTCTTTAAGATTTCTCTTTGCTAATGGAACAATTGTCTTGGATAGTTATAATAATTTGCTTGCAGAAGAGGGATCGGCGGCATGCAAGAACAGACCTCCCTGTTCCAAAAAGGACTATTTCCAAATCCACACAGCTTGTGACCTTGAAGGCAAGGTGAGGGAAAATAAGCCACCTTTCATGCATGTCCACCAGACTTACCACGCAATCAGAGTTTGTCATTTCCATCTTTGTGTAATTTCAGACGCAGGTCATATATAAATGGATTGAACCAAAGATCTGTGTCGAAGGCGTATCTGGAGCTGAAACGTTGCCTCAAAGTGGTGCCCGTGAGCCGTGTCCGCCCTGTAATCCTGGTTTTTATAACAACGACACGGCCACCTGCTCCCCCTGCCCACCTGGGACGCACTCTGATGGGACAAGACGTACTGAACACTTCTTAATTTATTATATTTTTCTCTCTAAAGTTCTCCCGCTTTTTATTCTTTTGTGTTTTAACTGTGTTTTTTGTTTTGTTCATTTTCCAGCATGTCAGCAGTGTCCAGCAGGCACTGAGCCCATCTTGGGTTATGAGTATAAATGGTGGAACGTTCTTCCTTCCAACATGAAGACTTCCTGTTTTAATGTGGGCAACTCCAAATGTGACAAAATGAACGGTAGGTAGTCCGGCTCACTGAATTTACTTAAGTTTTGTTCTGGCTTATATTTAAGGAAACAAATGTAATCAGTTTGAGGACAAGAAAAGGTAATATGATGGCAGTATTAACTAATATTAGCAGCTAGCTCACATTAGCAGCTAGCTCACACAACTTAGTAAAAATTTGGTTAATCTTTTGTAAAATAACCTTTTTCAGCCTGAGAGATGAGTGAGACAAATCAATAAACAAACAAAAAAAGTTATTGAAACATAAAACTGCTAATTTAAGCAAACATTAGCTTATAGCTTGAGCTTTCTTCTTTCAGCTGCTCCCTTCAGCATTTGCCACAGCGAACTAACTCGCACAAAGACTTGGCAATTGTTTTTACACCGGATGCCCTTCATGACACAACCCCAGACCACTGAGCTACCACAGCTCTCTGTGTGGAGTAGAGAGCTGCTATTTAGGGCACCTGGGGGAGCAGATGGTGGGGGTTAAGGGCCTTGCTCAAGGGCCCAGAGTGGGGCAAATGATGGTGGAGGCAGGTGTGGGTGCTTCTCCTGTCCCGCCCACATTTTGATGTCTGTTCGGGGAGTCAAACCAGCGACCTTCCGATCACAGCCCACCTACAAACTAGAACAAAAGAACAAAACAAAACAAAAAAACTAAACAAAAAATACCCACCCCATTAATATTAGCAGCTAAACTAGCATGTTAAAATATTGTTGAAGGTTTGTGAACTACTTTTTATCAGTCAGAGTAATGAATATGAGCCAAATAAAAAACAAATATTAGATTTCAGTAGCTAACTTGACTAGCTTGTTAAGACGGGGGAAAAAAAAAACAAACAAACAAAAAAACCCTCGTTTTTGTTATTAGCCAGATTTGTTTTCAGTCTCAGTGTCCAGTTCCATTTTAGAGCCAGTAATGGCAGTTTTGTTTGTACTGTACACAAAGCAGCTTTTATCTTCTTTTCAAAAGATGTTACTGCAAACTGGTCGCTAAAAGCTGTGGACATATACCAACATAATTATCTGCATTCAATAGTTTCCTCAAATAGGTTTCTCTGAATTTCTAACACACTTCTCTGTAGCAGTAATTCTTTGGAACATAACACGTATGTTATTGCATCTTTTTCCTCATAAAAAATACATTACTAGTGCACAGGATTGAGTGATGATGAGTAGATGTGAGGTTATCCTTCTGATATAAACTATCAGTTCATCTCTTTAGGATGTGTTTGGTAAAACGGTTGAGGTAAATAAAGCCGTGATGCTCTGCTCTTCAGGTTGGGAGGTAGCTGGAGATCATATTCACAGTGGAGCAGGAAGTTCTGACAATGATTACCTCATCCTTAATATTCATGTTCCTGGCTTCAAGTAAGTACAGTCATGCTGTGTTTCTGTCTTGTTGCTGAGTTGTGCTTCCTGTCCTGTGACTAATCCTGGTTTTCTCTGCTTGGATTCATCATCAGGCTGCCTACGGTGGTGTCAAGCCAGTCAGTGACAGAATTTGGTCGCGTCACGTTTGAGTTTGAAACTGTGTGCACAACTGACTGTGAGCTTTACTTCATGATGGTGAGAACACATCTGGACTTGTGCTCTGTGTATTATTACTTTGGTGTTTGGAGAATAATTCGTTGATTGTATATTTTAGGACATCAACAGAACGAGTACTACGGTGGTGCAGTCATGGGAGAAAACAAACAAACGTCAGACCTACACACACATCATGACAAAAAACGCTTCAGTTTCCTACACGTGGGCTTTCCAGAGAACCAACCAGCCTTCAGACGTGAGTATGAGGACATACTTTCACACAAATGTTTAGATGGGTTTGTACCGGGGCTGTTCATGTTAATAGTTGAGATAATTTTACGCACATTACTTTACTGTTACAATAAACTTAAATGAACATACAATAAACAGTTTTCAGTTATTATGTCGGCATTGGTCCTGCAGTTTGTATGATCTAATTTTTATTTTACATATATTTTATTTTGCTCTTACAGTGCTGTTTAACTTTGAGTATCAGACTGGGTAAATATTGTTACCTTTCTAACATGTGTAAAATAGTTTACAAGTCATATTAGAATATTATTAGTAATGCACAGCCTCTCTCACTTTGGCTATGTTTAATGCTCTTAAGTGCACTCTCAGATAAAAATGAACTGAAATGTTTTTCGAGGTCTGCATAGATTAACAAGCTGCTATTCCACATAAAAGTATTGGTGCCTTTATTTAGTTTTATTGGAATTAGATACCAGGTAAGTGTGTTAAAGGTTTTATGGAGAAATTGGAGCAAAATAAAGCATTGTTTTGTGAATGGCAAGCTTAATGGTTGGAGGGACAAACATGCGTACTGAATAAGAATCCTATTTTATTTGTAAAACATGCTGCTGTTAGTTTCATGAGCTGGGTCTGTTTTGAAGCCAGAACTGAACTGGTTGCCATCTTAGATGGTAGAATGACTTGAAATATTCTAGCAGTTTCTAAATTATTTAAAAGTTTGCATATTTTTGTGTCAGAAGTTGTGTTAACTTAGCTAATTATGACTAAAAATACACAAGGTTTTAAGGCAGACACCTTCCAAATCCAACCTTTAACAGTTTACCAGATTTATTATGTTCGAAAGAAGCGACTTCTTCAAAGACCTCCGAGGTTTCTTATAAAATGACTCCACACTCGGTACACAAATCACTCCCCACTGTTGGGTTTTTAAAGATAACATTTTACAGGTTTAACTAAAACCACTTCACCCTCCTGAACACTCATTGCATTATGTGTGAGCGTTGAAACTTTAACAGCAGCCAGATGCATGTTTTATTTATACATTTTTTAATCCATTGAATCTGCTGTAGAGTTGCATTCGGGGCTAAAAAATCCGACCCGTCTCAGTCCGATCCTGTATCATTTTTTCCGAGCCCAACCCGAAACGACCAGTTAATTATGATTGCAGGCCCGAACGCCGAACCCGAAAGAAAAATAAATTTTTTAATTAAGTATTTACTGCTTTTGTAAGCAAATCAGTTTGACATGATTTAAAAACATATTTCAAAGAAAGGAAGATATAAGATTTCTTGTTTATTAACAAGACTCAGCAGATTATTTTAGTTATTATAGTTAACGGTTGATGGACGCGCGCTGCAGACGATCCCAATTGGATCGTCGGCCGCACATGTCCGCTGACTCAGCGGCTGAATCCAGTTAAGCTTCAGGTGTGTCGCTGGCACTGAGCCATCTGGACTTTTTTTTTTTTTTTACCTCTTTCAACCGGCCGGTCAGCGTGCGGTCAAACTGACGCGTGCGGTTGGCAATCCAATTTGGATCGTCAGCCGCACCCGTCCGCTGATGCAATCAAAAGCCAGACACCGTCCTGGCCTGCCCATCCAGCACATTATTTTGGCCCTGTGGGCCCGGGTTAGAAATGATGGTTCTAATCTGCTGCAATGTAGGAAGAGTACAGAACTTTATTTTGTTTACTGTAAGTACCTGAAATTTAGGCAGAGAAAATATGATGCACAGAGTTAACTATGTTGCTTTTTCAGGTACGTTGGTACGTCAACGATGTGGCGCGCATTTACTCCATCACAGTGACTAACGCGCTTGATGGTGTGTCCTCCAGCTGCCGGGCTTGCGCCCTCAGCACCCAGCCTTCCGGCTCAGCGTGTGTACCCTGTCCACCTGGACATTACATAGACACACTGTCCAGCAAATGCATGGAGTGTCCACGCAACACGTACCTGGTCCCTCATGCCACAGCGGGGCCTGATGCCTGCACACCTTGCGGTCCATCTAGCAAGAGTGACAAGGTTTGGTGTTTAAGCAAACATGGAAATAAAGCAAATTCTTACTTTGAGGTTTTGCACAGGAAATATTAGCATAAAACTTGGTTGTGTTGCAGGACCACAGGCAGTGTTACAGCGACTGTCACTTCACCCACACAGACGGCAACGTCACTCTGACTTTCGACTTCAGCCCCCTCAGGTCTGTGGTGTCGCTGATGAACAGTCCAAAATTTACCTCCAAAGGCACCAAATATTTCCACGTGTTCAATATCAGTCTGTGTGGAGAAAAGGTGTGCACAAACATGAACACAAACATGCAGAAAATGTAGTTTTAATATTTGTTTTTGTGCACAAATGGAATGCTTTTGCCATTTAGTTTCTTTTGCTTTTAAAGGCTCAGTTGGCAGCGTGCACGGACAACGTTACAGACCTGTCAATCTCCAGCGCTCGGGGAGAGAAAGGCGAAGGGCCCAGCGCCGTCAGGAGCTTCATCTGTCAGTCAACAATAATCCCAGCTAGTGGACGAGGGTTCCACACGGCACTCTCCTCGCAGTCCATTAACCTAGCTGACACGTTTCTTGGTAGGTGAGCTGAAGCTGCAGACCGTGGAAGTGAGGATAACTGAGCACATCGCTTTTTAAAGTTCTGTTTTTGATTTTAAAGTTTAGAACGAAACTAGTTAATTACCGTAATTTCCGGACTATAAGCGGCTACTTTTTTCTAAGACTTTGAACACTGCGGCTTATACAATGCTGCAACTAATTTATGGATTATTCATTTATTTATTTATTTATTTATTTATGGGCTAACAAGCTTCCTGTAGCCAAAACATTTAGCCTCATCACACCCGGGCGCTCGTGTAGCTGCCCAATACACGTCTCTCTTGCGGGGCGGGTCCTTGTGATTTAATGAGACTACCTGAATTCATAAAGGTTTAAAAAAAGATCTGACCAATGAAATTACTGAACAGGTCACAATCGAACCAATGAAACTTTGTTTCAACGGTCCACGTTCTCCCCTCCCAGCCCTGTGGGAGTTCCCCCCCCTCGTTGTACACAGCAAAATATTTGTAGCCACTTGAAATAAGTGTGAATTACAAATCAAATCGCGAATTTGCCTCGAGGAAAAAGTAATGTTGACGAAAGAGCGACTGAAGACGTGTGTGATGAAGTTTGTCTGAAACTGTTCAATTCTGACACTGAAGATGACTTTAGTGGTTTTAGTGCACAGGAGGAAGATGAAGATGAGATTAATGCCTTCCTGGTAGGCTACTGTATTTATTTATTTTTTTAACGTGCCGTATTACAGGCACTGTTCAGAAAGAAACATTTACTGTACGTATTCGTGTATGTTACCGGTACGTATTTAATTAAAAGTAAAAAAAACCCCCAACTTTCTGTAAAAATATCTCATTACAACTTGGAAACCCACGGCTTGTAGACAAATGCGGCCTATATATGTACAAAATTGTTTTTCTTTTAAAATTTAGTGGGCGTGGCTTATATTCAGGTGCACTCTATAGTCCAGAAACTACGGTAAATATTTGTTTTTGGGGTTATGCTGATTTTTTTATGTAGTCCTGTTACAAAAAAACTGAATGATAAAACTTGATTTTTTATTTATTTTTTGTTATAGGTGCAACTGTAGATGATAATGTTGCAGGAATAAAAGCAAAACCTGAACTGTTTGCTCAAACTTCAAAGAAAGTCCCTGATGTCAACTTCTTCTACAGGTATTTTCGGCTTTTAAAGTAAGAATGTATAAAAAATACTGGTGTAAGGACTTCACTTTATTGTTTTTATATTTGTCAGGTCATTGGAGGCAACTTCATCTTGTGAGTCAGGTCGGAGTGCAGTGGTGACGCTTCGTTGCAACCCAGATAAGAGCACCAGTGGAGAGCTCTCAGTTCCCAGGTATCACTTCTGGCCTTTGCTGCATTTGATCACTTCTTAAAAGTACTATTTGACTTTTGCCAATACTTATTAGGAGGTATGAAAGGAATTAAAAAAGTTTGCTTTGGATGATTTCAGTCAGTGCTCTGAAGGAACATGTGATGGCTGTACCTTTCATTTCCTATGGGAGAGCTCGGGAGCTTGTCCTACATGCACAGAAAGAGACTACCATCTGATAGAGGGAGTCTGCAAAGGAGGACACCAGGTGTGTGGACATATTGGTTCTTTTGTAAAACACAAGCATCTTAGAATAACTAATAAGTAGACTTGAAGCTTCTGTTTGAGGCTGTATTTGCCTTCCTAGGGATGACCTCCCCCTTTAGTCAAACACTTAAAACTAACTATAAATTCTGAATATTTAGTTTGGATTGGAATATATTGTGCTGATACTGTTCAGTGTATAATCTTGTTTTGTCTCCCCTTATTTATTGTATTCTGCATTTATGCGCTCGTCCCCAGGACATGCTGTACGTGTGGACTGAGCCGAAGCTGTGTATAGGAGGAGTGGCCTTGCCTGAGAAGAAAACATTAGCATGTGAGAGTATGGATTACTGGGTACGGCTTGGAGCGGGGGTAGGAACTTTCACTGCAGTGCTGCTCATCTCCCTCACCTGCTACTTCTGGAAGAAAAACAAACGGTATCAGAGAACTTTAATTTATTTTCCTTTATTTTGCTTTGTTCATGCTTTTATTTTTCTTACATTTTCTTTTCCTCTTCTTTTTTTAGGTCCTATCAGTTTTTTTTGTTTCCTTTTCTGTATTGAACCTTTGCTTGTTTCTTTGCAAGGTTGGAGTACAAATACTCCCGCTTGGTTATGTCTGCTAATAAGGAGTGTGATTTGCCGGTGGCTGACAGCTGCGCCGTGATGGAGGGAGAGAATGAGGGAGATGTGGAGGATGAGGTTGTGTACACAAAACCTTCACTGCTTGGGAAACTCAAAGCCATAGCATCCAAGGTGAGACTCAGCATCACTACAGCTAGGATAATTTCATGCCAGTAAAAGTTTACTTTCACTTTTTTCTAATTAGTTGTTTGCTTTTTTTCAGGGTAATGGGGAGAAATATGAAAATGTGCAGCTAAACTCGTCTCAATCCAAAGCGTTGGTGTGGAGCTAGAGTTGTGGGATTGTGAGCTGCAGAGAGGGGAGATATTAGACCCTAAGACACTTTTCCACTGGGTAACCCCCAAACCCCCTTCTGTAACCAACAGTCCTTATTATGAGCTTTGGTACCTGGAATACCACAAGTGTGTTCAATACACAGGAAAATACACATCTTGCATATTTTCAAAGAAGTCACTCTTGGTGGCCTTAAAGCTAGGTACAACAGAGCCATAGTACTGTGAAGCAGGTGTGTGTGTGTGAGAGAGAGACACACTTCCATCATTTTCTGACTCCAGCTATTGTCAGGAAAGGTTGTTGGAAAAGCTCAGGGTGAGACATGGACCTATTTGAGTTCTTGTATTTATTTAACTGTTTAATGTGTGACATTTCTTTAACAACTGTGAGTCTTGACATCAAGATGTCCATGGTTAGTGTGTTCCCATGTGCATACACAGACTGATTTGTTCTGGCCTGTAATCATTTTTTTAAGCTCCGTTAGATTTAATGTCCTGATGAGGTCTGCTAAAGAGCTGTAAATAAACATGAACTATGTTGCCAAGGTTGTGCTTCTAATAAAAAATGTATTTATGTATAAACGGACTGAGTGTGATTAAGTTGTCAAGTGACCCTTGCTAATAATTCAAGCATTTTGCATTTTTTGTTAAACAATTCATCACTGTAACATGGTTAACATACTTTTTTCCTCTCAATTCGTGCACATCATTTTACATTTTTAGTTTTGGCGTTATCCTTGAATGGATTTCTTATCTCTTTAAAGCAGTTTTCTTGTTCTTATTTTTCTTGGTCTTCTTCTTCATCCTCCCTCTTTCTTTTCTTCCTCCTCTTCTTCTTCCTCTTCCTCCTTTTCTTCCTATAATGGTCCAGATGAAATGATTGAACCTTTTTTGTTATCTACCTGGATGATTGAGCCTACAAACCGTTTCTTCTTCCTCTTCTTCCTTTTGCTTTTCCTTCAAGGGTTGCCACAGCGAGTCATCCTTCACTGTATCACTCTGTTCTCCACATTAAATTATTATTTTATGGTCTAAATTGTACTTCGTATTAACACATTACCTCATTGGTGAAACTATTTTATCAAAGTTAATCACTTTTGCCGGCTAGTAAAATGTCAGTGCCCTGATGTATCGCGCTTTTAGAGAGAACAACAGTTAAACATTATATTAACACAACAAAATTATTTCAAAATTACAGTTTTCTGTAAAATAATGTGTCCATTTGTTTATTTGATGTGTAATTCATTCAACCTTTATTTATCAGTACTGCATACTGCTCAAATCTTTTCCTGTAGTTACAAGAGTGGATCAGTATGGGCATTGAACCTGTTTAATGTTGAGGTGTATTTAATGCCGTTAACAGGAGTGTACTGCAATTTAAGCTGCAATGATTAAATTCAACCGCTAGAGGGAGCTCACTGCAAGGCTAAAGAACAGGCTGCTCATCCAGTTCTCATTGTGTAAGCTATAAAACATGATGTAACCAAAAAAATAAAAAATTAAAAGGTAAACACGAGAACTGTTACACAATTATCAAAAATTTGTCTCAGTTCTTTTCTGTAAATTTTGTCGATTTTCGTGAAGACATGGTTGTAGAACAAAAACACACATACGCATATATAAACCTTGCTGTATGTATTTACCATAATTCACTTTGTAGAATGTTGCCTTCTGACCTAATGTTTTTATTTTAATTATTGCTACCATCCAGCACACTGAGGTCTGAAAAACATCCGTTGTCCTGAAGCAGGAAGCACTTCAGAAGATGGTTTAATTGGAGTACCATCACTTAGTGAACAGATGAGGCAAAGTGTTCGAGCCATCTTTAAACGTTTGCCAACACACACTATGAATAGAGCCTGTGTGTTTGCGTGCGTGTGTGAGAGAATGTGATGGTGCTGCAGGAGAGACTTGCCCATCTAAACTTATATTCAACATTTAGATGGTGGCTGAGCTTTAAAGATCCACTGCAGCACTTCTTTTTCTGTGCACAGCAGATGCAAGGATGAGCAGACACCCACAGCTGTTTGCTTCATGGACTTTATTAAGATGTCGTCACAGCCTCATTATTGCACATTTCATAAACACAGGAGCTATTGCTTTGTGTCTGGCTGGTTTCAGAGTTCAAATCAACCTCGGATTCATTTCATCTGCAGAGATCTTTTTTTATTTCAAAGCCCAGAGGCCAAGGACACGTTCTGCTTTATAGAAGGGGCTACAGCACAGGGATCTTTGTAAAGCACATGACAGTTGGCACAGTCTAACTAGAGGAACCAAATCCTCATTGGGTGGCTGCTTGAAAAGGATATTCATGGGTAAAACCAATTAGAGAAGATTCCAGATGCAGTTGTGCATGAGATGATAATTTTGGAAAGGTGATGCGATTTAAAGTACAGCAATTTCTTTGCATCTGACTTTCCAATTAATTTTTCCCATTCAGCGTTCACGTCCTTTGTCCGGCATCCTTTCATCTCTTTCTAACTTCCTTGAGAAAGCCTTGATGGCATGTGCTTCAGTGGGCACCCAGATCCAGGCGCTTCGGTTCAAGTGTGAGCTACCAGCCTGTTGCTCTGGCTTAGGTGGTCTTGGCTGAGACCGACCCCATCACAAGTTTCACACATAGAGTGGAGATGGGGTGCACAAAGGTGGTGAGGGAAAGGTTGAAGGGTGAGGTGGCTTGCAAGAGAAGAGTGTGAGACTCCTGTCTCGGACTAGTCTCTGGGCTAAATGAGCAGAGAATCGGGGTTAAGTGCTCTGTTTGTGAGGCCATTAAAAGGCCGTGAGTACAGGGCCCTGCTGAGCCAAGTCTCATCCCTCGCTGCCAGTTTGGACCAGAACCATCAACCCGCTTTTCCTCTTTCTTTTTCTCTATCCTCGGCCTCTCCTCACCCTCTTCTCTTCAAGCAGACAAATAGACATTCCCGCAGTGGAAGGAGAGCTGGTGGTTGTCCGTAGCAACCTGCCATGCAGGGTGTATCTTGTGGGAGCAGGACCACTGAATGAATGGCTAAGGCTTCTAACAAACAGCGTGAATCTCTGAGATACTTTGTGCTTCCATAGAGGCGCTGCGATTCCTGGGCCGAGAGCTTTATATAATACCCCATCCTATCGCTCTCGCCTGCTGTCCCTGCACCTAACATACACATCCCGATGTAGGTCGGCTCGTCTCCACGCATCCTCTGAAACCCTTTGAATCTGTCATCAGATGCAATAATCACAAGAGGCTGCCAGAGGGCGGCTGTGCAAACATGTTGACCAGTCAAAAGATGAAACTTTTTAAGAATTCTGCCCACGTCTAGTTTGTAAATTGTACTGTTCAACTGCTTTCAAAAAATGTAAATCTGGTCACACGTCTTGTTGAAAACATCAAATATAACAGTCACACTTTATTTTTAGACAGCTTGTAATATGTAAACATTTAAGATCAGTTCATTGATAAATTCCTATCCTAATTAAAAAATATATTTGCATGGTTTAAACCTTTCAAATAAAATTTGCTAAATTATTCCACTGTTTTAGGCTACGTTAGCTAAATTAATATATACTTTCCATTTACTTCACCGTCTCATAAATCCAAAGAAAGTCTGTAACGTCGCCCAGTTTCATATGTAGGGATGCGTTGATTAATTTTGTTTGTACTGTGCAGAACTGTTCTAGTCAAAGATGTTTTGTTAGCTGGGATGTGCCAGCAGCTGACGGTGTGTGTGCTGCCTCATCTCCCGAGCCTCTCTGGGACTGCCACAGCCAGCTGCTCCACTGTGCCTCCCAACATCAACACATTTAATACAGGGATGTACACTGAACACTTGAATGAGTCAACGAGTCACAGACTTTCTCTGAATAATATATACGCTTCTCTCCCCCATTTTAATTTTTTTTTTTTTACAGGAGCTGCTGAAATATAACAAGTAAAATGAATGATAGGGTGCAGGTGTGTGTGTTTGTACTCTTCTGTTAAAGAATGAAAAACCCAACGATGGTCGCTGAAATGGCTTGAAACTGACTTCAGCACGTGTCTACAGATATTTTGGCCCACTGCTACTTTAGACTGCATGTTTCTTCTCCTCCCACAGTTGTTCAATAGGATCTAGGTCAGGAGTCAGAGAGCCATTTAAAAATAGTCCCATGTTTTGTTCTTAGCCTTTCTTGGGGGTTGTTTTTGGCTGTTTTGAGTCAATATCCTGTTGGAGGATCTACGACCAGCGACTGAGACCAAGTTTTTGACTCTGGCAGTACACTTTGCTCCACAATGCCTTGGTATTAAGATCAAATCGTACCCTGCGTTCAAGACAACGTGTGCAGCAAAGCAGCCCAGAGCATCACCGAGCCTCCTCCATGGTTCACTTTAGGTATAGTTTTTTATTTTATTTCCTTAAACTTCTAAAAACAAGCTCAACTGTAGTTTCAGGAACATCAAGCTGCTTATAGCTTTTACCATTATCAAGCTTGTTAATAATAAACTTTCTACACTTCTGAGGCAACACTCTCCTTAGCTTTCTGTCCATGTTCACTGTGGCACACCGTCATACCCAACAGCACATGTGGGCATAATGTGGCCGGAGGGCCAAAAGTGACCCTTAGACAATCTCCATCAGGCCCCCAAACATCTTAATTAAAGACAAATCAGCTTTTAAAAAAGTTGATTAAAAAAAGTTTTATAATTGAAATTTAAAGAAGTTTAAATAAACATGTTGGACAAGGACACGTCTAAGGCTAAAATACTTTTTTTAAATTTGTTTCCTCAAGTAAACTTTAAGACTCCTAAAAGCAACATAACTTTATTTTTTATAGGCTAATATATTGTCACAAGAGCCAGTTTAGAGCAAGTGTGTCTTATATTCCTACAGGGAATGGGAGAAACATATTTCAAGCATGCTAACTATCCTACAACATTAAAAAGCCTAAAAACAACAAATCTTCCAGATTATTGGTCTTAATTTTTTTCTTTCAATTTTCCATTTGGCCCTTTGATTACTTTAAATATCTTGATTTGGCCCTTTGTAATAAAATGTTGCCCACCCCTGCCCAACAGCATAGTGACTACTTTTCACCGTTTTAAAATGAAGACTGACTGATTGCAACACTAAGGACGTTTGCAATGCTAATTACAGGACACACATGTCCATGTGGACAAATTATCAGTATTTTCCAGAATATAATCATTCTAAGAACAGTTTCTTTTTTTAATGGTTCAGTTGAGACACAATTCAAAAGACATTTTCATTTGTTGTTTTTTTTTTTTCCAAAGTATTTTCCCCCCTCTTAATATTACTTTTGTCCGTTTCAAGTCATTTTATAATTGTTAATATTACTTGTTTCTCCTTTAACAAAAGGGTACAAACAAACTGAGCCACACCCGCACACTAAAAATCTACAGATGGGGGAAGTCAACAGAAGCAAATGGTTCCTCAGACTCACTGCTCCAGTACTTCAGGTTTACAATCAATGGCACAAGGCTTCATATGAAAGAAAACTGCCACCCTGCTGTCCTGAAGCGAGTACTTCCAAATAAAAACTCGGAGCTGCGTGTAAAACTGACCTCAAACAACATCAACCTATTGAACATACATTAAGGCACATAGCCATGTTTAAAATATTACCACATATGGTTTCTACGGGGCACATATTATAAGCTACTACTCCCCCAGAGCTGGAAAAAACTCAACTTGTGTTCAACAAAACAAACCATTTTCTTCCATTAACATTTGAGTACATAAAGTTCATAATTACTGAGTGAGAAAGTGATTTGTTCTTGTTCTTCCAAGGCTAAAAATAATGATCATAATAATAAAAAACATTTATTGTGCTGTACCTTTTCAGTCCAGCTATTAGGTATTATTAGTGATGCATCGCAGCAGTCTTTCAGAGAGTTTAAGAGTGGGAGTGAAACAGCGTTGCTTTGTTGAACACATGTCTGGAGTTATGGCCATTTAGATAAAGGGATTCCATCATTAGAATTAGAAAACGAAACAAAAAAGGAACATTTGTATCAAAAGCAAAAACAGTTTTTTCCTGCTAAAACAGCCATAGTAGGTTGTTATAAAGACCCAGAATGCAACACACATCTATTAAGATGTAATAAGATAAATTCTCAAAGTGAAATGAGTTTGATGAACCTTCCGTCGATCCTTCAAGTTTTTGTTTTGTCCACATTCATTCCAGTGTTACAAGAATGTTAACATTGTGCTGTTTGAACCATCAGTAGAATATACAACTGTACAGAAACGCCTTAGAAATGCATACATTGTTACAATGAGAACTACAAAACAGCATGAGAATCAAAAACTCTGTGGGTTTTGCAGCGAGGCAAGCAGAGCCACAAGTGGGCATTCAGACTCGAGGGACACGTCCCCATCCCAACACCCCCCCACCCCCCACCCCCCGCCCACCACCACCAGGTTTCAGCTTCTTTCTATTTACATCAAAACAAATCTATCAAAAACAAAGGCTGCAAAAATTTTCTTCCTAAAAACTTTTTTTTTGTTCTTTTGTTTACTCTACGTACAACAATGTCAATTCCATGTATTTACATTCCTAGAAAATAATTTAATTATACTTACACACTTTCTACAATTGTAAAACAATTACAGTTCTAGTCCACGAGGAAGTTGTTCACTTATTTTGTGTGTGTACGTACTGTATGTTCATGTTCGTGTGTGTTTGCACGAGGAGGGAAAACAAAGCTTTAGGAAGTGAAGTTCGTCATTTGGCTAACAGTCGCAGGGGGGGCCGGTTTAGGAGAGCGAAACGGACGTCGTCACAGAGAGGAAGTGGTGGAGTCGACAACTTCTCTCCCATTGCAAACTGTCGGGACGAAGTGAGAGCTGACAGAAGCTGGAAAAGAAGAAACGAAAGGGTAAAAAGACAAATGCATGAAAACATGGGCATGGAGATTTATATGTGTGTTTTATTTTTATCAAAGTTGAGGTCAGTTAAAAAAAATAAAGTAAAAGAGAGAAAGAAAATCTAAAACCCATCAAAATTATACCAAGTTGTTGTCACTTGGATAGAAAGGATATCCAACAAAAATAAATAATTTGGCACCTGCAGCATACAAAAATGATAGATATTGTGAATTCTGTTTAAATGTATTAACTGCTACTATCTTACCTGCTGTAGATTTTTTGAACGTCTTCAATTAGAAATTAGGAGAAAACATTTTATTTTCCTGATCAGACAGAGAAGCTAACTGCTTCAGTTCAACTATAGGAGAGGCCGAGACCAAACTGTATTGCTGCTGCGTTAAAAAAACAAAAACAACTCAAAAGTATGGAGTAGTTCATGATAATGTGTCTTTATAAACTACATAAATTACCTTACATTGTTGTTAGTTTGCACAATAGTCATTTACATGGAATATTATTGTGATTTCCAAACCCAAATAAAAACAGTTACACATCTGGGACAGCAGCCTGAGTCACTTCTATTGAAAATATCGTATTTTAATGCAATACTCATGCAACGTAAAGCTGATGGCAGCTCAAATGTTTATGAAATAGCATTTGAATGATCCACTGTAAAAATTTGGAGACGAGCTGATTTAAGGTGGCAGCAATCTGACTTTGTTCTTCTATTTATTTTTTTTTTTTTTCAGCCATTAGCTCGTTAGTTTGGTTAGAATTTAACCAATTTGAAGTTGTCTGATGAGTTATCTATAGCAGGTAAGATATTAATCTTTAATACCATTTCCATAGAACCACACTTCAATGTAATTTTAATGTATATTTCAACATAATGTGTTTTGTTGCTGATGTTTAGATTCTCCAGTTAGCATATAGAAGAATGCACTGAGGGAGGTTTGTTGCCACAATGCTGTTGTGATTGAGATGGGGTGTGGGGTATATCAGGTTTCACTGTAGCCAACATATGTTGACATTCTTACAAAAAGTAGAACTACCCTTAGTTTTTCTATTAAAGAAGACCACTGTACTTCTAAAAGCATGGCCTTTTCTGATTTTATTAACATCATCTTTCATTTTGTTGTGCAATAATTTGTATTTTGTTTTGTATGAAAAAAACGAATGTATGTTTTCAAAATGACTATCTTACATTTACTTGGCAACCTTTATATAATTAAAACGCAGTATGTTGCCACAAACTGATTTTGGCTCATTAAACTTTATTTGGACAAGTATGCCTCAAAGTAATAATATATGCAACACTAAAATTTTAAATGAGTCAGTCGTATCTTTTTCACTGATGACAACTCCAGAGCAGAAAAAAAAAACTCTGACTAAACAACCATGACCTGCATTGTGAGAGTCTGAAAATGAGGCTAATTAGTGTCTAAAAGGCTACAACAGATATCAAAGTCTAATTATCACTATCTGATGAGCAATTAAGAAATTCTAGTTGAGAACAACTGATACAAAGGCCCAATCTGAAGGAATTTAAGAGGCTAATTTAAAACTTCTTGTCTGAAAAAGCAGCACATTGACATGAAACCATATCTGAGGAGCAGCATTAAGGTTGAGCTAAAGCTGGCCTGCTGGTGGAGTCCTACACAGCACTGACGTATAAACTGAATTTACCTGAAGAAGTAGCTTTTATGATATGTAAATTGTTTTTGTAAATACACAGTACAGGTGCTGGTTATAAAATTAAAATTTCATGAAAAAGTTGATTTATTTCAGTAATTCCATTAAAAAAAGTGAAACTTGTACATTATATTCATTCATTACACACAGACTGATATATTTCAAATGTTTATTTATTTTAATGTTGATGATTATAACTGACAACTAATGAAAACCCCAAATTCAGTATCTCAGAAAATTAGAATATTACTTAAGACCAATTAATTTTTTATTTTTTTATTTAGACATGTTGGCCATCTGAAAAGTATGAACATGAAAAGTATGAACATGAAAAGTATGAACATGAAAAGTATGAACATGAAAAGTATAAGTATATACAGCACTCAATACTTAGTTGTGGCTCCTTTTGCCTGGATTACTGCAGCAATGTGACGTGGCATGGAGTCGATCAGTCTGTGTCACTGCTCAGGTGTTATGAGAGCCCAGGTTGCTCTGATAGTGGCCTTCAGCTCTTCTGAGTTGTCGTTCTGGTGTATCACATCTTCCTCTTCACAATACCCCATAGATTTTCTATGGGGTTAAGGTCAGGTGAGTTTGCTGGCCAATTAAGAACAAGGATACCATGGTCCTTAAACCAGGTACTGGTAGCTTTGGCACTGTGTGCAGGTGCCAAGTCCTTTTGGAAAACGAAATCTGTTTTTAAAAAAAAAAAAGAAAAAAAAGAAAACGAAATCTGCATTTCCATAAAGTTGGTCAGCAGCACGAAGCATGAAGTGCTCTAAAACTTCCTGGTAGACGGCTGCGTTGACATTGGACCTCAGAAAACACAGTGGACCAACACCCCAAACCATCACTGACTGTGGAAACTTGACACTGGACCTCAAGCAACATGGATTCTGTGCCTCTCCTCTCTTCCTCCAGACTCTGGGACCTTGATTGCCAAAGGAAATGCAAAATTTACCTTCATCAGAGAACATAACTTTGGACCACTCAGCAGCAGTCCCAGGCATGACACTTCTGATGCTGTCTCTTGTTCAAGAGTGGCTTGACACAAGGAATTTGACAGCTGAACCCCATGTCTTGCATACGTCTGTGCGTGGTGGTTCTGGAAGAACTAACTTCAGCTGCAGTCCACCCTTTGTGACTCTCCCCCACATTTTGGAATGGGTTTTGTTTCACCATCCTCTCCAGGGTGCAGTTATCCCTATTGCTTGTACACTTTTTTCTACCACATCATTTCCTTCCCTTCACCTCTCTATTAATGTGCTTGGACACAGAGCTCTGTGAACAGCCAGTCTCTTTAGCAATGACCTTTTGTGTCTTGCCCTCCTTGTGCAAGGTGTCAGTGGTCGTCTTTTGGACAACTGTCAAGTCAGCAGTCTTCCCCATGATTGTGTAGCCCACAGAACTAGACTGAGACCATTTAAAGGCCTTTGCAGGTGTTTTGAGTTAATTAGCTGATTAGCGTGTGGAACCAGGTGTCTTCATTGAACATTTTCACAATATTCTAATTTTCTGAGATACTGAATTTGTGGTTTTCATTCGTTGTCAGTTGTAATAATCAACATTAAAATAAATAAACATTTGAAATATATCAGTCTGTGTGTAATGAATTAATATAATATACAAGTTTCACTTTTTGAATGGAATTACTGAAATAAATCAACTTTTTCATGATATTCTAAATTTAAGACCAGCACATGTATAGAGGATTTAAAAAACTGTATTTTCCTTCAAACCATATTAAAATAAACTCAAGCATTTTTGTTTTGCCTTTCTGTTTGTGTTTCACACAACTCATATTCATGCTTTGAAGTGCTAGACTGTCTCTCTGACATTTTAAGAGTTCAAGAGAACATATTTTTCAAGAACAGCTGCATGGTGGCAGCTGTTTACTGTAGCCTTGCAGCAAGATGTGTCCAAGCTCAGTTAAGTGCAGAGGCCTTTCTGTGTGATCGCTGCATGTTCGCCTTGTGCGTGCATTTTTCAAATTTATTTATTTTTGCTGGGTACTCCATTTGTCTCACGCAGTCTATAAAAATCCTGAATCTTGTTAATTAGTGACTCCTAATTGATCCTAGGTGTGTGGCCTCCAATGGCCTGGCACCCACTTACCTGTCTACTTCTAAATATAAGCACTGCTCTAAACATGTTTTAGCGAGAACAGAAAATTAATAACCAAGTAAACAGATCTGTCAGAGGAAACTGATGTTTCTTAAAAAAAAAAAAAAGCTAGCTCCATGCAGCCTACCATGAGATGCATATGTGGTGGCAGCCCCGCTGACACTGAAACGATTGAGGTTCAGCCTGTGGCTCGTCACATTCTTCTGAGGCTGAAACATGATGATATGAACTTTTGGGGCAAACATACAGCCCAGCACCACAAAGCCACTCAGACTGACTGAGATACACATGGTAGTGGTCTGAACCTGCGGAAAAATCACAGAAAGAAAGCAATCAGTCGCCAGACTTGAACTGGCAAAGCTTAATTTAGTCTACGCCTAATTTAGCTGCCGTTAAAAACAAATTTGAAGATGCGATTTAAGATAACACATTTTAAATTGGCTATTGATTTTATTTAAAACAGTCTTCTTTAAATAGGATATTGTCATTTTGTTGAAAACAAATCATGAAAAAGGCAGCTTAAGAGAGATGCTGGAGTGTCTGAGCCCTACGTGCTCGCATTTAACCAATGAGGCAAATAAAGTGAGAGTACAACCCTTTGTTTTCAGACCTCTTTACCTTTTAACAGTCCTGAGAATAACAATTACAGAACTGATCAATAAAGGACTCAATCAACAGCGACCACAGAAGCCAAACCTACCAGACTCTCTCTGCTAGCTTTAACTCCGTTGTGTAATTCATTGTATAAATCAATCCTAAGTGCTGTCTTACTCGCTTGATCACAGGCCAGCAGAGGGGTCTGTTGCATGTTTGATTCCAGCCCTAATCATCAGCCCTACAGCAACTCAAAGTGAAATCACAGTACAGCCGAGCACATAAAACAGTAATCAGCCATTCAAGTTTTTATATTTATGCAAATAATTATGTGAGTGGGTGGGTTTGCATGTTGGGGATATTGTGCCTGTATCAGACTAATCTTAAAGTAAGATTTCTTAGAAGGGAAATTGTTATTCTGGGAAGAAGAGACAGAAAAACAGACAAAAAGGCATCAGCAGCAAGTATTGCTTATATTTTATGAAACACTGTCTTTGTGAGCACGTGTGTTCGACGTGTGCAGGTGAACACTTGGGATTTATTCGGTTCAGGAGAACACTTATTCCCCTTTGCTGTTAAATTTGGACATGTGTCAGCACTTTGAGCCTGTTTGTCACCTCAGAACTGCAGAGTTGGGACATAAGCCAAAAGGATTAGAAATAAGATGAAGTTGCCTCTGCACTTGTTTATTCACCGTTTTGTTGCCTGTGTGCTTTTATCAACCCCAAGAGGAAGATGCTGCTTTAAAAATGCATTCCTTAACGTTACAGTGAGGCATTTATTTTAACTCCACACAAACTTTAGCTTATGCAGAGTTTTTACTGAGTAACAGTTTAAAACAATATGGTGTCATATCAAGAGAGTTAAAAAATAGAAAAGAAAAAGAAGCATGTCTTTCAATCAAACCACTTTCCAGAATGAACTTGCACATTTAATGGAAGGAAAAAAATCCTTGAGTACAAACATTAAATGCTAAATAATGAACATTTTAGCCTATTTCGTTATAATTATGGCCTGTTTTAGTTATTTCTGCTTCTTTTGTTCTAAATAGATGCTCCTTCCTAATATGTATTAAAAATATTAACATTTTCAGGTTTTCCTTTTCGATCAGGAAACTTTGTTGACAGAAATTTAAAATGGAACAAGTCAAACTACAATAAATGCCAAGTGAGGCAATATGAATTAATTCAGTAAAAATAGCTAAAATGAGACTGAACCTCAGGGCTCTGGCAGTGACGCTGTTCTCTGATCTTACTGAGTTAACATCATGCTATCTGCTGTCGTGTTTCAGCATCTGAGCTGGTCCTGATCTTGTTTTGTGATATCAGTCATCAATAACCTTTTATAAGATGGGCTATGGCTGTTTCATGAATCAGGTTTTGCATAAATGACTATTAATAAAACATTTGTGGGACAGATGGAACAAGCTGGTGGGTCGGATGTGGCCCAGGAGCCACCAGTTGACAAAACTTCCCATACATACGATTGCTTGCTGTATTTTATGCTTGTACAGTCACATCAAATTACACTTTGCAAACTTAAATATGCTACATAAATATTTACAACAAAAAATGTTTTCTTATTCCAGTTTTCCCCCCAGAATCCAACTTAATTATTTAAATTTTTTGGATGTAAAAGGATTTTTGAGAATAAGAATATTATTTTATTTGAACTTAGACAGTATCTTTATGTTAATATTTTGGAGTATTAGATTTTTTAACTTGAATTCAATAATACTTCTTCAGTAAATCATTAACATATTTTGTTTAAAATTAATGTTTTGGTTACAAACTCTGACTTTAAATTACAACACACTAACAATCCTGTTGTATCTCACAAACCTTCACTCAGATACTTTGGTTACTAAAACTAAACTGTTTAGCATACAACAGCATACAAGCATCACTGTGACATCAAGTATTTTTGCATGTATTTATATGTGTAGAAAAAAAATACCCTGTAGTCACTAGATGTAACGTAGAAGATAGGAAGAAAGGCCAGCCAAATTATACAAGTTGTGTACATGGTGAACCCAATAAACTTGGCCTCATTGAAGTTCTCAGGGCACTTTCTGGTCTTGAAGGCATACCTGGCAACAAAAAGCACCAAATTTATATGAGAGAATATCTACATCCTGCACAGAAGGCAGCATTTCTGATTTTTTTTAATGCAATAATGATTGCTATTTAAATAATGGAAACGCTTACACAGTACACAAGATGACCAGGAGCACATCATATCCCAGCGACAGCAGCATGCTGGAGTCACGTACATTACACTTGAGGATGACAGTCTGTCTTCGTTCTGGCAACGTAAAGCGCCGCGTCCCGGGGACCTCCAGCAGCAGCCACACTGAGACTGTCACCAACTGGACGGAGATCAGACTCAGACAGATGAACACCTGACAAGGAAGGAAAAATAGACAAGTCAGGTCAGAGATCCTGCTTATCAATCTATCCGTCCATCTGGGTGATGCAGATTGATGGACGGATCGTTCCCCTCGCTCACCTGAGAAGATGGGCTAATGAAGCGTGGCCTCACTGCGCCTGCTCCATCTTTCACACCATTAAAAATTCTGGCGATTCTGTTGGTTTTGGTGAGCAGAGCGGAGTAGCACACGGCAAACGATGTGCCCAGGCCGAGGCGGCGCAGAGCGCATATAGCAGGAGAGGGTTTGGCCAAGAAGAGGAATGTCATGGCGTAGGACATGAAGACTCCAGAGAGGAGAATGTAGCAGAGCTCCCTGCCGGATGCTTTCACCAAGGGGGTGTTGTTGTGTCTGACGAATACCCAGAACACCAGGCCGGTGCACATAAAACTGCAGACAGAGGAGATGTGCACCCACAAACAGTCAGGGATGACAACAGGCTGCTTATGTTCTGTTTGAAATTTAATTTCCATGGAAACAAAATATTGTGAAAGCTCTATGCTTTGTATGCATTGAAGTTTCATGGTATCTAAACACATACTTCAGAATTTTTGTTTGATCATGTATAAATCAACCTGTTTTCTATTCTATATATTTTTTTTTATATTTAGTTTTATAGAAATCAAATGCACTGAAAGTTAAGGAAACAAAATACGGTACATGCTTAAGACATAAAATACTTGATTTGGAGTCAGTTAGTGAGGGAGGCTTCCAAAGTCCATTGCCTAGTTTTATGAAAATGTGAATGAATTTGTTGTGTTTAGCTTATTTTACTTTAGGTGTGGATGAGGAAAAATAAGAAAACACAAGACTGGAAGTGCAACAAGGATTTAGGGACTGTCTACAAATTCCAACATCCAGCTGGCGTTTGATGGTTCATTTAGAAGTCATTAATCCTGGAAATAAGAATTTATCCATCTTTTGCACTTTAGTGAACCTTGACAATGACGTATCGCTTGTTAAACTGAAAACAGAATAGTGTCTTTTAGAAGTTTTGTGTGCACAGTTTAATTAATCTGATGCAATGGATTATTTTCCACTCACCCTACACAGGCGATGGTAATTGGACCAATGGCCCATGCATCTTCCCACATGATGTAGTCCTCTGGAAGGTCGTAACAGGATGTGAGGTCATCAGTGGGCCACTGACCAGGAGCGCAGGGTGAGCAGGTGAACTCATCAGCCAGGTATTCATGAGGCTCACACGCTGTACAGATCCAGCAGCAGTACTCACCTGGAAAACAGAAATAAATGAGAGTGCATCTGTTCTTTTTTGAAAATCACATTACAGATTGGTGTGTTGCTTTGGCAAACAAAACCAGCTCAAATGTCTTCCCCTACCTGCCTGCATTTTCTTCATCTCATTACGTTCACAGGGATCGCTGCACTGCGAGGTCGGCGCCACCTCTCTGGGCCAGTGAATCAGCTCGTTGTTTAGACTCAGACTCTCTGCCCACTCGCCTACTGGCACGTAACCGTAACGTTCACCGGAGCGCTGATAGCTGAAGATGTTGTATCTGCCCATGCCGTCCCCCTGGGAGTCAAACTTTACTACCGTCTCACTGCCAAGAGGGGAGAAGGGGGCTGTGAAGGGTGAGAAGAGTAGAAGTTTAGAAAAAAGAAACAAAAGATTAACGTTTAACAATCCCAAGCATTCATCTCATTGATGCTTTTCAGATGCAGGAGTGGGAACAGAGACAAGAAGGAACGGCTAAACCTGTGAGTCCAGTAGAGAGAGTGAAAACCATTACAATAATTGTTTTATCACAGAGGACCAGCCAGTTTAAAAATGTTTGCAAAGAAGCTGAAAATACCTGGGATGCTGGGTGACACATGCTAGGTACTTCTCATCCTTCCCCAAGGTGACATAGGTTTAAAATTGCTGGCCTAAAATCTTATCTGATAAGGTTTATTACCAAATGCATCATTAACACTCTGCCTATAAACCATACAGTCATAAAGGCATAGGATTTAATCCCCGGGTGATGTTATAAGTACCCACTCAATGATTGAATTAGCTTCTGTGTCTCCTCTGTGAGGGAGGCACACTGCTGAAGCTGCCAAATGGGTTTGTATACATGTTGTTCTGAAAGGATTACCATCTACCCTGAGGATGTAGGAAGAGAAGAGATTGTAAAATGGGCATGATGCTGAAGCCATAAAAAGCAGAGGGAAAATAACTTGGGACTGGGTGGGTCGTTGGCAGCATCGGACCTAACAGTGCTGACGCTCGGTGCTTTCGACTCAGACAAAGTGCACGTCTATCCTACAGTGCCACATCTGTCCCTACAGCAGAGCAATCAAATCGGTGTTGCTGACACGCAGACCTGTGTGTTATATGCTGCTGCCTGTCAAATGATGATGTGGATGGGGATAGTGCAGGGTAGGCTGGGGTTCTGAATTCTATAACAAGACTCCACGTCCTCGGTGCATTCATAAGCTGCTTCCCTTGTATCTTTGTTTGCTCGGGTTAACCGAAACATTTGCAGGTCAAATTCATTCTTTTATGCGAGGTGAACGAGATCAGCAGAATGAATCAGAACACAGGATTGCAAATAAGCTGTCAGGCTGAAGAGTGTGCAAGCTCGTGTCAGTGAGGATGTGCACACGAATGCGCGATGGAGCCCCATTAGGGTTTACTTTACAGTGTGATAGCTGAGGTGCTGCTCTGAGCTCAGTGGGAGGCTGTGCTGACAGAACCGAAGCTCTGACCCTGCTGTGTGTCTATGTGGGTATGTACACGCATGCTGCACTGACAAGAACCAAAGCTACCCCATTGTTGTGAGAGCTCAGTGCGTTCGGGGAAGAATGGTGAGTCGGATGGCAGCAGAGGGGGTTAGGCTTTATGAAATCCATAAATCAAGGAGACAGCGCAACCCTTTATCTTCCTCCACGCTCCCTCTGTCACAGGAAATTCCAAGTGTCAAGTCTTCTTTGAATTTTGGGGCTAAATGTTTAAGTGACAGCTAAATGAAAGTTATTTCAATAAGAGTATGATGATAAAATCTTGAGAGATATGCAAAGTGCCAGATAATAAAGTCTGCTAAATAACACTCAGTAATCGGCAGGCCAGTCTATTTTACGCTAACACACACACACAGACCTGCAGGAAGAGTCTACCACCAGCTAATTATCATAACTGTGTGTTACTGAGACCTGAGACAGGAGCAGAAGCCTAATTAACTGTATGAGGTAATTGAATGTAATGCAGATGTAACAATAGCCTCTCTGACAGTACGGTTTGTCCACGACTTCACTCAAAGTAGATCAAATTCAGAGAGTAAGATAAATAGATTGTATGGGTTTGTGACATATGTGCAACTTGCTGAGTTGACAGAATGGCTTATCAAATAAAGAGTCTTAGAGTGCACGTTAGAGCCGGTGAAAGACTTTTCTGACTAAAGAGAGCACACAGTCCAGATGATTTTTCCCATCCTATTTAAACTCTTGTCACCAAGGTAGATTTCTTGGTCTGATGTGTTGTTAATCCAGAAAAGAAAAACCCTGAAACTCTGCTGATAAACTGCTGACTTGATGTAAACATAAATGTGTGGCCAAAGTGGATTTTTGTTTGTTGTTGTTACAACACTAAATCTGTTAAAAGTTAATGAAGTGGACTGAGCTTTGACAGTTTTTACTTTAGATTTCAGCTATTGTTTTATGTTGATGTGAATATTAGACTTTTAAGAAGAAAACCCTAATCTTAATCTTGAGTAGACCTCTTATTCATCTGCTTTTATTACCCATTTGCTATAAAGTAGTTGTGCTGATATGCTGGTTTTTTTTTGTTTGTTTTAATTTTATTCATTTATTTATTTTTAACCAAAAGCAGTGCTGTGCAGTCTTGCCAAACATTTCCACTTTGTTCTCGTCTGGCCAAAAGGCGTTCTTCCAAAAGTCTTGCAGTTTGTTCAGATGCATCTGTGCAAACCCATTCTGTGCTGCTCTGTTTGTTTTCAAGAGAAGATGCTTTCTCTTGGTAAACTTTTAAAAATAGACATGCTCCATCAGTATTTCTCTGAAAATCTCTTTTATAGAAGGGCTTTTAATAATTTAATCAAGCACAATTGATCAAAAATATGCGGCTGTTACTATTGTACACTTAACATACAATTTGTAAGGCATTGTGAATGACCCACATTAGTATCTAGATTGCTTAAAGAACTGGCAAGGGGCACATACCAATTGTACTATATAAAGATTTAAAGTAATTACTTTATTACAGTTACCAATATTTGCTTTGAGGATGCTAAAGGAGAAGTACAGAGAGCATCAGAAAGAACTCCATTGTGTTTTTTGTGGATTTAGAAAAAGCATATGACAGGGTGCCGAGGGAGGAGGTGTGGTATTGCATGAGGAAATCTGGAGTGGAAGAGAAGTATGTTAGACTGGTACAGGATATTTATGAGGACAGCAGGACAGTGGTGAGATGTGCTGTAGGAGTCACAGATAGCTTCAAGGTGGAGGTAGGAGTGCATTAAGGATCATCTCTGAGCCCCTTCTTGTTTGCTCTGGTTATGGATCGACTAACAGATGAGGTCAGGCAGGAATCCCCATGGACGATAATGTTTGCAGATGACATTGTGATCTGTGGTGAGAACAGGGAACAGGTGGAAGAGAACTTGGAGAGGTGGAGGTATGCACTTGAAAGAAGAGGAAGGACAGTCAGACATAGTAAGACAGAGTACATGTGTGTGAATGAGAGAGAGACAGGTGGAACAGTGAGGCTACAAGGAGCAGAGGTCACAAAGGTGCAGGACTTCAAGTACTTTGGGTCGGTCCACTATCCAGGAAAAAGTGGAGTGGGGTAAAGAGGTGAAGAAGAGAGTCCAGGTAGAATGGAGTGGATGGAGAAAAGTTTCAGGAGTGATTTGTGACTAAAGGGTGTCAGCAAAGGTCAAAGGAAAAGTTTACAAGACAGTGGTGAGACCAGCTATATTGTATGGTCTGGAGACAGTGGCATTGACAAAAAGACAGGAGCAAGAACTGGAAGTGGCAGAAATGAAGATGTTGAGGTTCTCCTTATGAGTGACAAGGATGGATAAGATTAGGAACGAAATCATCAGAGGTACAGCACAAGTTGAAGAACTGGGAGATAAAGTTATAGAGGGCAGACTGAGATGTTTGGACATGTCTAGAGGAGGGACAGTGGGTATATTGTTAGAAGGATGTTAGAAATGCAGCTGCCAGGAAAAAGACAAAGAGGAGACATAGATGCAGTTAGAGAGGACATGGATGTAGTTGTAGTGAGGACAGCAGATGTACAGGACAGTGAGATGGAGGAGGATGAAGCACTGTGGCGACCTCTGAAGAGGGAAAAGCCAAAAGAAAAAGAATAGGAATAAGAATACTTTACAGTTACTGTGTTTATGAGTTTTAGGGAAAAAAAACACAACAAAAAACTAGTTGGACTGGATAGGCAACAAAATGACTTTCCTGCAACAACACAGCTAAATATATAGCCTGGCATTTATAAGGGATGCATCAGGTACATACTAGACATATACCCCAGAAGTACCAGGTACATACCAGCCTGTATTATGCTACCTTGAACTCTTTAGACAGCCTTATTTAAAGGAGTAAATTTGGTGAATGTTTCTAAAAAGCAGCCAGTTTTTTGTAGGTTTTAATATATGCTTGAACAGAATGATTCTTTTTCAATTCAAAAATGCTATTAATTGATCAAATTCAGTCCAACAGAACACAAAGCAGGATTTTCACTCAGGATTGCTGTATGTCCTGAACATTTTTTCAGTCAGGTCATCTGGACAGTTTCTTTTTTTTTTTTTCTGAAATGTTTCACCTTCCATCCAGAAGGCTTCATCAGTCAAGGAAACACACAAAACTGATTCTTCCCCCAACAGTTTACTCCAAAGTGGAACAAACCAGTTATGTTGGTGCTAAGATGGTCTCTTTGGCACGCCCCCTCCTCTGTTGCCAGCCCTCTTCCTCATTGACAGTCATGTCAAACTGGTTCAAAACAACTAAGTTCATGCTCAATAATCCAGGTATACAATCCAATATTTTTCAGTCAGGTCATCTGGACAGTTTCTTTTTTTTTGTGCTGAAACGTTGTTTTGAACCAGTTTGACATGACTGTTGAAGAGGAAGAGGGCCGGCATCGGAGGAGGGGGTGTGCCAAAGAGACCATCTTAGCACCAACATAACTGGTTTGTTCCACTTTGGAGTAAACTGTTGGGGGAAGAATCAGTTTTGTGTTGTGTGTTTCCTTGACTGATGAAGCCTTCTGGATGGATGGTGAAATGTTTCAGCACACACACACACACACAAAAAAAGAAACTGTCCTGATGACCTGACTGAAAAATGTTGGATTGTATACCTGGATTATTGAGCATGGACTGAGTATGTCCTGAACTTTGACTGAGATGCTATATTTGTATGTTTAGATCTAAAAATCACAAGACTGAGCCTTTATGGGTCAGGCAAGTAATAAAAACACTTGTTTAGATTTAAAGCATAGTTCAGGCTTTTTGAAGTGGGATAATAAGCTTATGAACAATTAATTATAGTTCATAACCTTTCCACAGACACTCAGTTTAAAATGTAAGAGGATTTGTTTCTTTGAAAAGCAACAGGCATACTGAACAAACACAATAGAAATGCTAAAGAAAATCATAAAATGGGATTAACTAAGACAACCTTGGCATCACCAGATCCCTAATTTTTTTGTGAGACACTTAAGCAAGTCCACTAACTTGAGAAACACCTTATTATTTTAGCTTAATTAGAAGGACGGTGAAAGCGGGCTTTTCATTCAGAAGCGGAGAAATTAATTATGTCTTCAGCCATGACGAGCTAAAGCAAGGCCCAAGTGGGACTGTTGATATTAAAGGCAGGGAGACAGGGAGCATGCAAATGGACTTTGGAGGAATAAGTAAGAAGAAAACATTTTAAAAGACAAGAAATTATAAAAACATATATAGAGAGCGTTTACTTCTTTGTTTTTGTGAGCGAGTGACTAACACAGACACATCTCTCTGCGATGGGCACATTTGTGCACTCATATGTCCCAATTGCCTGCACAGAGAGATCACATTAGCCATATTTGTTCTCCCTGCAGATTAGGTCCAAAGGGATTGAGGCACTGGCTGGGTCATGCAGCAACAGGCCATGAGGGAATACAAAAAGACAGATAGGGTCTGTAGGTCTAGAAAGGGAGAGAAATGTATAAGACTGAAGCAGAGGAGGCTTGACTGAAACAAAGGTGGTGAGAGAGAAGCGACAAAAGAAAGAAACCCCAGACCTTAAGGAGGAGATGCTGGGATGGAGGATGAGCAGAGAGACAAGATAAGGCCACAGAAAGGAGGAAAGTGACACTGGAAGAAGGGTGGATGAATACAAGTGGGGAGGAAATAAAGGAAATAGCACAGGCAAACAGTGAGAAACTAATGGAAAAGGAATACCTTTTGAGGCAAGAATCAATAGAATAGGTGAAGGAAGGCCGGAAAGATGAGTAGAGTGAAGGAGAGGAGGAGGAGCAGACCAGTGCAGAGAGGCATTTGAAGAAGAAGAACAAACTTGTGAAGTCTGTGTGGGATGCACTGCTCTTTTAGATGATTGTAGAGAAATTTGGATATTTTTCTTGGTGAGAGAAGGGAAAGCGATGGAGAGATAGAAAGATGGAGGGATGAAGATGGAGGGAATAAGCGACAGAAAAGACAGAGACAGAGATAGAGTCAAGAGAAAACAAGGCAGAGAATGAGTGAAGGTTGTTCGCCAGCGAGCGAGATGTGTGCTTGATATGGCCCTGAAGGCACACCGCCTCTGCTAACACAGACATATCAAACAAAGACACACACACACACATGCACACCCCCCGCACACACACATCATGCAGAGAGGGGGGGAATATCACATCTATCACGACTATTTGAACAGAAACCTGCATGCATGTGTGTATATACTGATCTGTTTGCTGCAGATCGGGGTGGTGGGTGGGAGTTGAATGATGGCTCTGAGAAGTGTGTGGGTTGGGGGTGTCTGCAATTTCACACCCGCAAAATAGCAAGCATTTCAAGCCACCTTTTGTAAAAAAAAAGAAGCCATTTTTTAACATTTTTTTCCTAGATGTGCCTTTTTTTCACTAGCGTCTGGGTTTTGTGTTTAAAGTGGGCAGTGAGAACTCATAAAAATGCACCAACATCTCCTCTTTGTCTACTGCGAGTTGGTATGGAGCAGTTCCTGTGATCTACCAGATCACCTTAACAGTTGGCAATAGTGTCGGCTTTATTACCATAGCAACTAGCGAGATGAGACTAGATGAAGAGAGCTGCGAATGAAAACATTATCCAAACCACACAACGCAATACATATACTGTAAATACACCACAAAACAGCCTAAACAGCAAAGACGCTGTATGATGTTGATAAATCTAATGAGAGTAGCAATTGCTTCTTCATACTATCTAAAAACATAAATAGAGATTAAACTTGAATATAATAAAAAAAAAAATGCAACTATCACGCATGGATAAAAGAGAAGAAGATATGAGAGATTTGAAGAGTTTCCAGTTCACACTGAGAGCACTGCGGTTGCTGCAGAATTTAAACTCAGCGTTAAACCTCAGTTTACCTCAGCTTATTTTCTCACACTGTAGGTGGAAGGATGTATACAGTACAGCTGAGAGAGGGAGCAGCAAGGAGAAGCTATTCAGGAGTAACCAACAGAAAAAAAGCTATTTTATTCAGGTAAACTGTATTGTCGACAAACTCTCATCAGTACAGATTCTGTGAATGACGACAGGCATAATATAGGCAGCAAGGAGAAATGAAGGAACATAAAAATAAAGGAAATTAGGGAGAGACATTAGGGAAGTTGTTATTCCTTTCTTTCTCTAATCCCAAAATTCTACACAGATCAAAAATAAAAACGCAACACTTTTATTTTTGCTTCCATTTCTTATGAGCTGAACTCAAAGATCTAAGACTTTTTATACAGGTCCTTCTCAAAAAATTATCATATTGTGATAAAGGTCATTATTTTCCATAATGTAATGATAAAAATGAAACTTTCATATATTTCAGATTCATTGCACACCAACTGAAATATTTCAGGTCTTTAATTGTTTTAATACTGATGATTATGGAATACAGCTCATGAAAACCCAAAATACCTGTCCCAAAAAATTAGCATATCATGAAAAGGTTCTCTAAACAAGCTATTAACCTAACCATCTGAATCAACGACGTAACTCTAAACACCTGCAAAAGATTCCTGAGGCTTTTAAAAACTCCCAGCCTTGTTCATTACTCAAAACCGCAATCATGGGTAAGACTGCCGACCTGACTGCTGTCCAGAAGGCCATCATTGACACCCTCAAGCAAGACGGTAAGACACAGAAAGAAATTGCTGAACGAATAGGCTGTTCCCAGAGTGCTGTATCAAGGCACCTCAGTGGGAAGTCTGTGGGAAGGGAAAAGTGTGGCAAAAAACGCTGCACAACGAGAAGAGGTGACCGGACACTGAGGAGGATTGTGGAGAAGGGCCGATTCCAGACCTTGGGGAACCTGCGGAAGCAGTGGACTGAGTCTGGAGTAGAAACATCCAGAGCCACCGTGCACAGGCGTGTGCAGGAAATGGGCTACAGGTGCCGCATTCCCCAGGTCAAGCCACTTTTGAACAAGAGACTGCGTCAGAAGCATCTCGCCTGGGACTGCTGCTGAGTGGTCCAAAGTTATGTTCTCTGATTACAGTAAATTTTGCATTTCCTTTGGAAATCAAGGTCCCAGAGTCTGGAGGAAGAGAGGAGACACATAATTCACATTGCTTGAGGTCCAGTGTCAAGTTTCCACAGTCACTGGGGTGTCATGTCATCTGCTGGTGTTGGTCCACTGTGTTTTATCAAGCGCAGGGTCAATGCAGCTAGCTATCAGGAGATTTTGGAGCACTTCATGCTTCCATCTGCTGAAAAGCTTTATGGAGATGAAGATTTCATTTTTCAGCACGACCTGGCACCTGCTCACAGTGCTAAAACAACTGGTTAATGTCCTGATGCATGCTCAATAATCCAGGTACAAAAATCCAAAAAAGTTCAATCTGGTCCTCTGGACATTCAAAAAAAACCAAAAAACAAAACAAAGCAAAAAAATCTAGAAACGTTTCGTTTCTCATCCAAGAGACTTCCTCAGTCTGAGGTGCTGTTTTCAGCTCAGTCTCTTAAATAGCACCTTCTCAGAGTGGATCAACCAGTTTGCTGCTGACTGAGGAAGTCTCTTGGATGAGAGACGAAACGTTTCTAGATTTTTTTGCCTTTTTTTTTTTTTTTTTTTTTTTTAATGTCCAGAGGACCAGATTGAACTTTTTTGGAACTGGTTAATGGTTTACTGACCATGGTATTACTGTGCTCAATTGGCCTGCCAACTCTCCTGACCTGAACCCCATAGAGAACCTGTGGGATATTGTGAAGAGAAAGTTAAGAGATGCAAGACCCAACACTCTGGATGAGTTTAAGGCCGCTATCGAAGCATCCTGGGCCTCCATAACACCTCAGCAGTGCCACAGGCTGATTGCCTCCATGCCACGCTGCATTGAAGCAGTCATTCATGCAAAAGGATTCCCGACCAAGTATTGAGTGCATAACTGAACATGATTATTTGAAGGTTGGTGTTTTTTGTATTAAAAACACTTGTCTTTCATTGGTGGGATGAAATATGCTAATTTTTTGGGACAGGCATTTTGGGTTTTCATGAGCTGTATGCCATAATCATCAGTATTAAAACAATTAAAGACCTGAAATATTTCAGTTGGTGTGCAATGAATCTGAAATATATGAAAGTTTCATTTTTATCATTGCATTATGGAAAATAATGACCTTTATCACAATATGCTAATTTTTTGAGAAGGACCTTTATGTACACAATACGCCCTTTTCTCTTAAATATTGTTCACAAATTTGTGCAAATCTGTGTAAGTGAGCAATTTTCAGCAAGTTTTTAAGTTGGTTTTAAGAAAACAAGTCAGTATCTGGAATGACCACCATTTGCCTCATGCAGTGCAATACATCTCCTTCACATAGGGTTGATTGGGTTGTTGATTGTGACCTGTGGAATGTTGATCCACTCCTCTTCAATGGCTGTGTGAAGTTGTTGGATATTTTCAGAAACTGGAACAAAATGTGGGCAGCACGGTGGCACAACTGGTAGAGCTGCTGCCTCTCAGCGAGCAGGTCCCTGGTTCAAATCCCGGTCCGGGGGCCTTTCTGGGTGGAGTTTGCATGTTCTCTCCATGCATGCGTGCATTTTCTCCGGGTACTCTGGTTTCCTCCCACAGACCAAAAACATGCATGTTAGACTAACTGGTAACTCTAAATTGTCCCTAGGTGTGAGTGAGAGAGTGAATGATTGTTTGTCTCTATGTGTCCCTGTGATGGACTTGCGACCTGTCCAGGGTGTACCCCGCCCCTCGCACAGTGATTGCTGGACACGGACATCGGTGACCCCTGTGACCCAAAATGGAAGAAACGGATAAAAGACAATGGATGGAACACACTGTCATACTGTATATGCTGATCCAGAGCATCCCAAACATGCTCGATGAGAGACATGATAAGAACTTTATTGATCCCGCAGGAAATTGTTAAATGTCTGCTGAGTATGCTGGCCACGCAAGAACTGAGATGTTTTCAGCTTCCATGACTTGTGTGCAGATCCTTGCAACATGGGGTTGTTCGTTATGATGCTGCAACATGAGGTGATGTTCGTGGATAAATAGCACAACAACGGCCATCTGGACCTTGCCACAGTGTCTCTGTGCATTCAAAATTCCATCAGTAAAATGCAATTGTGTTTGTTGTCCATAACATACTCCTGCCCATACAAAACCTCACAGACACCACGGGCCACTCGATTCACCATGTTAACATCAGAAAATTGCTCACCCACACAACATCATACACACTATTTGCTATCTGCCGTACAAGGCCGAAAGTTAAAACTGAGATTCATACATGAAAAGAACACCTCTCCAACATGCCATATACAATTGAATGTGCTCATTTGCCCACTCAAGTTGGCTACAACAATGAACTGCACTCAAATGGAAACCCCGATGAGGTCAACGAGCATGCAGATGAGCTTCCCTGAGAGTTTCTGACAATTTGTGCAGAAATTCTTTGGTTTTGCAAACTGAATGTTGCAGTAGCTGTCCGGGTGGCTGGTCTCAGTTGATCTTGGAGATGAATATGCTGGATATGGAGGTCCTGGTTTGGTGTGGTTTCATGTGGTTTGCGGTTGTGAGGCCAGTTGGATGTACTTCCAAATTCTCTGAAACGTCTTTGGAGATGGTCTTTGGTAGAAAAATTAACATTCAATTCACAAGCAACAGTTCTGCTGGACATTCCTGCAGTCAGCATGATTATACCACACTCCCTCAAAACTCGTGACATTTGTGACATTGTGCTGTGAGATAAAACTGCACATTTTAGAGCGGCCTTTTATTGTGGTCAGCCTAAGGCACACCTGTGCAATAATCATGCTGCCTAATCAACAGGTCTCTCTTGTAAATTATTCCTTGAGGAACAATGGGAACTAACCTGTATAAATAAAGGTTGAATGAATCAGCATCTTGATATGCCACACCTGTGAGGTTGATGGATTATCTCGGCAAAGGAGCATTCAAATCAATTCCTTTTATTTATGTAGTGCCAAGTCACAACATAAGTCATCTCAGGGCACTTTACACAAACATTCACACATTCTAAAAGCCATTTAGTAAAAGTTATCTATCTAAGGAAGCCAGCAGATGGTGTTGAATCTTCACCTTCACCTTCACCTTCACCAGTGTCTTACATCCTGAGCAAAGAAAATTGCAATAGTGGAAAGGAAAAACTCGCTGAAAAGTGCTCACTAACACAGATTTACATAAACATGTGAACAATACTTGAGAGAAAAAGGCCTATTGTGTACATAGAAAAAGTATTTTGGCTCATGGGAAATGGGAACAAAAACAGAAGAGTTGCATTTATATCAATATAGTTTCAGTATAATTTTACAGATGAATAATTAAACACATTGTGTTCCCTGAAAGCATTTCCCACTATCTGTCATACCATAATTGTGAACTAAGATCATCTTACTTATGTTTAGGGAATCTTATGAGTGAGGGTGTCATAGCTGTTTTGGTCAAACCTAAAAAATAACGGTAAGTGTGAACTTGTGATATTGTGAGTAAAACAAGTTTGTGTTGTGAATGACTCTCAGCTGCTACCATTTTTAAATCAATATGTACACAATTACTATTATTACTACTCTTTTAGAGCAACTACAATTTCAGTGTGGATTTTTGAATTTACAGGTTGCAATTTAATGCATCCCAAGTTCACGTGTGACACAATGTATAATTAGATTTTTCAGAGTAGATAATCTGAAACCCAAGAAGACTCATGAAACAATGAATTTAACAATACATTTATTTGCAATACATACAATATTTACAAGGGTGACTTAGAAAGAAATAGGCGAGTATATTTGGGAGCAGAATATAGATTGTTAGGGTTTAATTAAGGAGGGGAGTTTCCAGATTCCAGGAAGTTGAGTATGGTAGTTGAGATTCACAGGTAGGTATATGGGAGTTGCAAGTTGGACCAAAAGACTCTTCAGAAGACTCTTATGAACAATATGAAGCAAAGAACTCAGTTCCGCTTGCCTGGACGTGGGTTATGGCAGCCCCACTCTGGAGCCAAACCTAGGGGAGGGGCTCGCTGGAGAGCCCCTATTGACTGGGTCTCTACCTATGGGGCCTGGTCGGGCTCAGTCTTAATGAGTACCATGGGCTTGCCTTCCTGTGGGCCCACCACCTGCAGGAAGTGCCATATGAGTCAGGTGCATGACGTTATGGGCAGTGGTCGAAGGCAAGGGCCTTGGTGCTCTGACCTACAGAAACTGGCTCTTGGGACATAGACTGTGACCTCTGGTGGGGAAGGAGCCTGAGCTTGTGTGTGAGGTTAAGAGGTATTGATTATGTCTAGTTGGCCTCACCTTAATGCACAACATGGGCTCTGGAAACAATCCCCTTGAGGCTGGACCTTATTCCACTCTGGAGTTGCCCATGGTGAGAGACACAGAGCTGGTGTGGGTCTACTCTGAAGTAGGTCCCAAAAATCGTGCGGGTTCCACCGCTGAAGGCACTGTGGAGAAACTATGCAATCGGCCCAAACTAGTTACATAGGAGCCCCAAAAGGCCCCGTGGATAAGGGGCTTTAGTCCCCTGACTTGGTGCCTATGAGTTGACATTTTCCCCAGTAGATGAGAGGGTAGCTTCCCTATGCCTTTGGGTGGGGAGACTGGCTCTGGCAGTTGGTTTGTGACTACACACCAAACCACAGTTCAGAATATTTGGCCTTCTTGGAGTCCTTGGCAGGGGTACTGGAAGGTGTGCCAGCTGGGGACTCATTTATTCTGCTGGGGACTTCAATATCCACATGGGTAATGACATTGTGACCTAGAGGGATGTGATTGGGAGGAACAGCCTCTCTGATCTGAACTAAAACAGTGTTCTATTGTTGGACTTCTGTGGTAGTCATAGTTTGTCCATCATGAACACCATGTTTGAACATAAGGGTGTATATAAGTGCACTTGGCACCAGGACGCCCTAGGTCATAGATCGATTATCGACTTTGTAGTTGTGTCATCTGATTTGTGGCCATTTGTTTTGGACACTCAGGTGAAGAGAGGAGCTGAGCTGTCATCTGATCACCACCTGCTAGTGAGTTGGATCAGATGGTGGGGGAAGATGCTGGACAGACCTGGTAGACCCAAACGTGTAATGAGGGTTTGCTGGGAACACCTGGCAGAAGAACCCGTCAGGAAGATCTTCAACTCACACCTCCGAGAGAGCTTTAACTGCATCCCAGCTGAAGCCGGGGACATTGAGTCCAAGTGGACCTGCACGTCTTCCATGGAGGAAGCTGAATCGAGGGACTTCAAGGTTGGTCTGTCTGTAACTGTGATTGAGGTCGTCAAGGTAGTTAAAATGCTCCATGGCGCTAGGGCTCTGGGGGTGGATGAGATTTGCCCTGATTTCCTAAAGGCTCTGGATGTTGTGGGGCTGTATTGGTTGACACACCTTTTCAACATCACTTGGACAATGAGGGCAGTGCCACTGGATTACCAGACTGGGGTGGTGGTTACCCTTTTCAATAAGGGGGATCATAGCTTGTACTCCAATTATAGGGGCATCACTCTCCTTAGACTCCCAGGTAAGGTCTATTCAGGGGTACTGGAGAAGCAAGTCCGATCACTGGTTGAATCTCAGATCCAGGAGGAACAATGCGGGCTCTGTCCAACCGTGAAACACTGGACTAGCTTTTACCCTCACTAGGGTCCACAAGGGGTCAGGGGAGTTTGCCCATCCAGTCTACATGTGTTTTGTGGACTTGGAGAAGGTGTTTGACTGCATTCCTCTGGGTACACTATGGGGGGTGCTCTGTGAGTATGGGATTGGTGACCCATTGCTACAGGCTGTTTGGTCCCTATAGAAGCAGTGCAAAAGTTTGTTTCACATTGCCAGTAGTAAGTTAGATCCCTTCAGGGTGGGAGTTAGACTCCGCCAGGGCTGCTCATTGTCACCAATCCTGTTCATAACTTTTATGGATAGAATTTCTTGGTGCAACCAGGGGACAGAGGGATTCTGGTTTGGTGGCCACAGGATTCCATCTCTGCTCTTTGCAGATGATGCGGTCCTGTTGGCATCATTGTGCTATCTTTAGCTCTCACTGCAGCAGTTTACAACCAAGTATGAATCCGCAGGGATGAGAATCAGAACCTCCAAATCTGAGGCCATGGTCTTCAGTCAGAAAAGGGTGGATTGCTCTCTTTGGGTCAAAGGTGAGGTTCTGCCTCAAGTGAAGGAGTTCAAGTATCTTGGAGTTTTGTTCACGAGTGAGGGAAGAATGGAGTATGAGATTAACAGGCAGATTGGTGCAGTGGCTGCAGAATTGCAAACTCTGTACTGGTCTGTTGTGGTGTTGAGGGAGCTGAGCTATAAGACAAAGCTCTCTGTTTACCTGTTCTACATTCCTACCCTCACCTATGGCCACAAATGCTAAAGATACGGTCCTTAGTGGCTACCAAGACGGCTAACACTTTAGCTCTCTTGTTCTACAGCTGAGACGGGACCGTGTTTTAGCTATATGACAAAGCTATTGATTTATTAATGTTGTGCTACCTCTCTCTGTTCCTCTAAAAGGCACAGCACAGCAAAATGAGCTCTGAACCATGGTTTGCTTCAAGGAACGAGACAGGTCTGTCGGAGCTGCAGCTTCAAGGTTCCAAGTGGAGGCTCACTTTACCACAGTTCACACAGGCTTACTAACGTGAAGGCGGCACAGCTGAATGGACTGTACTTATACATATAGCTCCTTTCTTTCTTATCAAGGCACTCAAAGCTCTTTACAACACAATCTGTGCATTAATTTACCTATTCATGCCCTCTATTAGATCTCTACAAAGAACAATAAGAGCTTTAAATTACATTCATACACTGATGGGACACACATCAGAGGCAATGAGGGGTTCGGTGTCTCACTCAGGAACACTTCAGCATGTAACTGTTGGTGGAATCGAACCCCAAACCCCACTATTGGAGGACGACTGCTCTAGCCTCTCAGCCACAGCTGCCCCCGGTTGAAGAAGATTATTATTTAATATACGTAAATAGATGTCTAAAAAATAAACTATTTAATATATGTAAATAGTTTATTTCTTAGGCATTTATTTTGTACAGTTACAGCTGTTGTTAATAAATGTGGCTGTGTGACAACTGGGACAAAACTTTGACTCAGAAATATATTTTTGTTATTAATTTATGGAAAGAAAAAATATCTATATATATCGTATATCGCAATTTATCTTAAAAATATAGAGATATAAATTTTGGGCCATATCACCCAGCTCTAGTAGTGACTGAAAGAATGAGATCCATGATACAGGCAGTTGAAATGAGTTTCTTCTGTAGGGTAGCTGGACTCTCCCTTAGAGATAGGGTGAGAAGTTCAGTTATCTGGGAGAGACTCAGAGTAGAACTGCTGCTCCTCCACATCAAGAGGAGCCAGTTGAGGTGGTTTGGGCATTTGGTAATGATGCTCACTGGGCACCTCCCTAGGGAGGTACGTCGGGCATGTTCGACTGGGTGGAGACCCAAGAGAAGACTCAAGACACGCTGGGGAGTCTATGTCTCTTGGTTGGCCTGGGAACACCTTGGAATCCTCCCAGAAGAGCTGGAAGAGGTGGTTATGGAAAGAGATGTCTTGGCCTCCCTGCTCAAGCTGCTGCCCCCACAACCTGACTTTGGAACAAGCGTAATATAATGCATGGATGGATGAAAGGTCGTAAGTAGGGAACTTTCCTGCTATATTTCTGTAAAAACTGTGTTGGTTTGAATGTCTAAAGCCTAATACATCAATCGCTATTTACCAGTTAATCATAAAGGCAATTCGAGTAGATCGCATGGTGAAATAGACGTCAGACTTAAAAAAAAAATTATTTTCATTTTCATTTTTTAAATAGATGTCAGCCTATCAATCCAACCTCACTATGCAATTCGTAACTTGATTGACATACAGGTTAGCCAATCTGTGACCGGACCTTTTCTGACACATAGGTCACCACGCATGCGCATACAACTGCACCCATGATTGACATACAGGGCAGCCAATTTGAGACTAGACCTTTTCTGTCACATCGGTTACCACACATGCACAAACAACTGCGCTATAAACAAACAAATTGCCTAGTAATAGCCTCCAGTTTATTTTTTCTGATCTAAACTCAAGAAAGTGTGTAAAATGAGTGGGAGAGCTAGACCAAGTAAGAAGAAAAAAAACTTTCTTTTCCATATGGATTGGGAGGACTTTTTGTTCCATGATGTCATATTTGAAGTACGTTTGACTCATTTGCAAGTGTGAGTGGCATTATCGGACTATTCATCACAGCTATGACACTGACTTTTTTGGAAAAGCGAGCTGAGAAAGAAAAAGGTGAAGGAACTAAAATCCTCGTTATCCGGACAGCAGTCATTTTTCCTACAGCTGATCACAAAAGTGAAGGCAGCTACCAAAGCATCATTCCTGGTGAGTCACTTTAATAATTGTTAAGCACAAGAAGTCTTTTCAAAACAGAAAAATGATTAAAGAGGCATTTGTTGAAGCAGATGACTTACTGTTCCGAGACTTAAAAAATAAATCAGAAACATTATCTTCAATCAAAGCTCTTCAGGTATCGCAAAGTACGTTACGGTTAAAAGCCAGCCCTACAGTCAGGTGTGAAGAACACAAGTTATTGCTGTGTTTTGTTTTTTATTTTGTACACGGACAGTTTTGGGTTTTGCCATTTATGTTGCATCTACAGTGAGCTCGGACTTATTCATTAAAGCTTTATTTATACAGGTTAGTCTCAATGAGTCACGAGGACTCTTTTATAAGACAGACCTGTTTTAGACTGACAACAACAGTAAAATGCAATTAAAATAAAAGTAGTGTTATAAAACAATAAGTCAAGGTGCCATATAAAACACAGTAAAATACTAAAAAGAATGTAAGAATGTAAAACAAGAACATAAAACAAATAAAGCATACTTATTATGTTTATAAATAAGTATATGTTTTGTATTTTTATAGTAGGTAGATCACTTTGACTTGGTCATTTTGAAAGTAGTTCGCATTCTGAAAAAGTGGGGGCACCCCTGGTCTAACGCAACTTCAGACTGAAGAACTAAGGCAAGTCTCAAACTTGAAGAGCACAAGGAACATATTCTCTTATGCGAGGAACACAAGGAAAACAAAGTAAATTCACAATGTCTCAGTTTACACTAGGAGCTCTGGCCTCTCAATGAATACCATTAGTAGACAATGTCTCGGCATCTTTCTTTAACAGCCTTGGCCTTTAAATACAGCAAGGTGGCTCATTAGTGGAATGAGATACAGCTGAGAAGAGAACTCCACCCTGCTACTCAGGTGATGTAAATACAAACAAAACTGGAATCTCTACAACGTGGTCCACAAAAACATGATGAAGGGCCTTTTTAATGACTCAGAGCCCTGTGTTTTGATCCCACCCACTTTCGATCAACATTGTGATTGGTCAACTTACCTGTCAGTTATTAAACAAACTCATCTTGCAAAGACTTTGACTCAGTTTAGTCTTCTCTCCTGACAGTAAAGTCCTAACCAGTACTCATACCACGAGGATCGATCAACAGAAGACACCATCTCTTCTGTGGTCCACACTGCTCTCACCCACCTGGAGAAGGACTCTTATGTTTGTATGCTCTTTGTGGACTTCACAACTACCTTCAATAGCATGATCCCCCAGACCCTGATGGACAAATTACTCACACTAGGACTAAGCTTCTCCATTTGCAATTGGGTCCTGGACTTCTTAACAAACAGACCACAGTCTGAGAGGATCCACAACTTTTCCTGTCCACCATAACCCTCAGCACTGCCTCCCCTCAGGGCTGTGCACTGAGCCCTCTCCTGTTCACTTTGCTCAGATATGACTTTGCACCTACCCATCCAGACTGTCATATTGTAAAGTTTGCAGATGACACAGTGGTGATTGGATGCATCACAAACGATGAGTCCAGCTACAGGCAGAAGGTGGAAGACCTGGAGAGCTGGTGCAGTAAGAACAACCTTCACATCAATGTAAAGAAGACGAAGAAGATGGTTGTGGACTTCAAAAAGAACAAACACACTTGCCCCCCACCCCCCACCCCGAACATAGGAGGATCTGCAGTGGAAGTGGTCTCCAGTTACAAGTACTTGGGCGTGTACCTGAATGACAACCTCAGCTGGGGCAACAACACTTGTCCTAAGCATTTCATTGCATTGTTGACCTTCTGTTGATTTTGCATATGACTAATAAACCTAACCTGAACCTGAACACTACCAGCCTGATCAAAAAAGCACATCAGAGACTATACTTCCTCAGGAGGCTGAGGTGAGCTGTCTGTGAAGCTCAGTCCCTCACCTCCTTCTATAATTTACAGTGGAGATCATCCTGTGCTCCAGCATCAATGAGTGGCATGGAGGCTGCACAGCTGCAGAAAGAAAAGCTTTGCAGAGAGTGGTGAAGGCCACACAGAAAACTGTTGGAGTCAGCCTCCCCACCATCACTAACATCTAAACCTCTAGATGCAGGAAGAGGGCCACTTGCATCATGAAAGACCCCACTCACCCAGCACATACACTTTTTTCCCCACTCCCCTCAGGCAGGAGTTTGAGGAGCATTAAGTGTAGAACCGCTAGACTGAGGAACAGCTTCTACCCTGAAGCTGTTAAATTCATGAATCCCTAATCAGGATTATCTCTGTGAAAAAAATCACTGTAACGCCACTTGATTGTTGATATGTGCTGCTGACTATCTATGTTGCTGATGTTATGCTGCTGATTTATTTCACGCTGCTGTGTTCATTTGTACTCATCTTCTCACACAGACTCATGTTTGTGCTGCTGTGTGTCGGCGTATTGTTTTTGTACTACTAGTGCTCAGCGTATTCTTAGTTTAGCATATTTTTTAGTTCATAATGTAGATCTTATTACTGTTTTTCTTTACAATTTATACTTTTGTTGGATGGGACCCTGTGTATACAATTTCGTTCCACCACATGTACCACATGTGGTGCAAATGACAAATAAAGAAACTTTGACTTTGATAGCTGCAAAGTTGACTAAGTTCACAGCCATTCCTGTGTTGGCTAAGGTTGATTAGCTGTGGCAGCCATCCTAACAGGTAAACTTCAAAAGTTAGTTAGTTCCATATGAACATCTAATGAGTATTTTCTGGCATTTTTAATCAAGTTTCAATCCAGATCTTTATACGCAGTGGAGAACCCTCAGGGCCTTCTATGCCTTCGGTGAAAACTAATTTTTTAAAAATATGTATTTTAAATAAAATAACTTTTCAATGTACAAAGTAGTTATTCTCATTTTTTGCTAATACTCTGATTTTTTGTAAGCTTCTTTGCAGTTGAGCAAGTAACATTGTAATTCATTAAAAAAAGAGTTATCCAATCCAAGTCCTTTTAAATGTCTCCAGGAAGAAGCATGTTTGAAGGTTATTTGTCAATGGTTAGGGACGAGTTAAAGATGTCGGCCAGCACCTCACAGAGCTGATCGGCACAGTCTTTCAGCACCTTCCTGGGGATGTTGTCTGAGCCAGTTGCTTTGTGAGGATTAATCCTCCTGAAAGTACTCCTCACCTCGGCTGAGGTCACGCTGAGAAACTCCACTTTCTCAGCTCAGATATTGCTCATATATGTATATATGCTGTCTGTCCGTCCTTCCGTCCGTCCGTCCGTCCGTCCGTCCGTCCGTCCGTCCGTCCGTCCGTCCTTCTATCTATCTATCTATCTATCTATCTATCTATCTATCTATCTATCTATCTATCTATCTATCTATCTATCTATCTATCTATCTATCTATCTAATCTAATCTAATCTAATCTAATCTAATCTAATCTACATAACATGCTCAGAAAAGCCATGTCCTTTGATTCATTGCATAAATGAAGATATGAAATTTCAAGGTGATTCACCTTCTTCTGCTGATGTTTGCTGTCCCATTCCGGAGTTGCCTCATCTCGTTCTTTTGTTCTTTCCTTTCTTCTCTCCCAACCACTTTTCATTTGGCTTCCCCCCTTCCACCTAATGCCAAATTCTCTCTTTTCCTTTTCATGTTCCTGTCAGTCTTATCTGTAAGTGTTTTCTCTCCTTCCACCATGGATGATGCCATCCATCCTCTCATCCTCCATCCATCCCTTATGCTCCTGCTTCCCCTATGTCCCATGGCAAAGCTTGCCGTATTAATGTCGTTTGTCTGGTGTGTTTTGATGTCTGCTTCTGGTCATGGTTGGCGGAGGAATAAGCACCTCTAAACCTGTCTTAGTCCCTGAGATGCAGCAGTTTATTTATACCACTTTCTTTGTGCGTGATCTGTCAGTCAAGCCAATCCTCCGTCTCCTCTCCCAAGTCTTCAGAGACTGACAGACAGACAGACAGGCAGCCTGCTATAGAAGCTATTATAACACACACAATCTCATTAGTGCAAGAAAGAAGAATATGGCTGACGGATTAACTGTTGCTCTCATTCCTCAAAGCAACTTTGTAGTGTTGCATCAATTACGCATGGGTAATAGGTGTCAATGGCAAACTGACTCTGACAATACATAGCAATTAGGTGGATTTGTTTCAGCACTTTTTATGTTCTGTGACTTAGGAGAAGGACAACAGCCATGTGTTCATTAGGGGACTACTAAGTAGAGACAGCACTCAAATTCCTGTCCATTTCTTTTCTATCTCCTATTTGCCCTCTCCTACAGTTTTCTATTTTTTTGTGCTATACTTCTACTTTTAGTACTTTATCTAGGACTCTACGCTCTTCAGTATGCTTGAGCTCTCTTACCTGTGAAGCTGACATTAAGAATGTAATCCCTGTAGAGTCGGCGCCCATCCAAGGCCTTCATGCTGTCACACATCTTGGTAGTGTTGAAGCACAGGCTCCGCTGCATATTGTGGAGGGCATGGGCCATGGCATACACTGCATTCACCACAAACATGATCTTGGACTCTGGTTCAAAGTGCCCTTTGTCCATTGACAAATCCTTGTCACATGGCGGTAGGGGGGTCCCTCCCAGTCCTGATCCTCCCACTCCCAAAGAACACTGGAATCGCTGCTCCCAAAATTCCCTGAACCAGGGATTCCGGTGGTTTCTGCCTGGGTTCAGACTGAGAAAGTAGCGGTTGAAGACTTGTAGAGGGTTGGCTGCCAGTTCAAGTGTGATAGCTCCTTCAGCTGTGACCTCATTTCCCTTGACGATGCTCTCCTGTGCCCCCCAGCCATCACTGGCCACCCATATGAAGGAGGTGTTCAGCCTGGCAGCAGCTGCAAGAAGCTCTCTGGCATCATCACTGCGCAGGAAAAGGACAGCCACGTGGGCATTTGGCTTTTGAAGGAGCTGACGGATAACAGCTTCATAGGACTTCTTAGCGTTTGAACGCCCCACCTGGAAAACAATAAAGAACAAATTCTCTTTTTCTACTTTTTCAATTCATAATCATCTTTTAATAAGCAATAAAAGGATGTTTTACAGTTTCAAACCAACTTGCTCTATAGTAAATGGGATGAAAAATATATCTGTGAAAGAACCCAGAATGAGATAAACTTGAATTTTCTGCCTCACAACTGATTATGCCACACTAATATGAAATTCTGTTTCAGAGTAGCATGAGATAAGCCATAAAGGAAAATTTGTAGAAGCAAATTTAGATTTTGCTTGATTACTGCTTACACACTTGAGATTAAAAGTTTGACATTGTATAATGGAAAAAAAATAATGTTTTATTTGATTCAGTTTCATTTGATTCACTTTCATTTGATACCTTCTCTGAAGTGGCAATGCAGATGTTCCTCATGCGAGCCTCTTGTTCAAAGGCCTCTATACCAGTTTCACCATAGTCCCCTTCTGACGCCACGGTGGACACATATGTCCAGTTGAAGAAGCGGAGGATCTCGGCCATGGCTTTGGCCTGGTAGAAGTCAGGAGGGACGGTTCGTGCAAAGTAATCATATCGGGTTTTGTCGCTGAGCTTGGCACTCGTTGAAGCATAGCTTATCTGAGGGATTTGAAAGAGCCTGAGAAGATTGGCAACCTGAGATGAGAGTGAGAGAGACAGTAAAATGACACATGAATGAGGTGACATTTTTCTAAATGTTTTTATTTTGGCTGCTTCCTTTGACAGGGATCACCACAATGAGCAAACTTAGATAAAAGATTTGACAGTGGTGTCATGCTAGATGCCCTTCCTGATGCCCTTCCTGACACCCTTATCATCTGTAATATACCAAACATGATAACACAAGAGCATCATGGTTACTTTTGTTAGTTTCATAATAGTAATATAAGTGTTAAAAAACAGCTATTAAACAAAGAAATGAATTAAAGGCCTAGCATTCATTGAAGGAATGCTTATCACCTGCTGCCTTTCATAACAGTGTTTAAATAAATTAATCTTTTGCTGAGAAGAAACAGTTAATTCATCCACAGCAGTTGATTTGTGCACATGTATTTGACAATTTGTATGTGCAGAGTATTCCTACCTGTGCAAATTGAAATGTGTGCACTTAAAATTGAAATTGAAATGTTTACATTGTAAAACAAGTGAACACAAAAAAACAGTTTATTCATTTGTGAACATTGTGGTACGCATTTGTAAAACTGGTCGAACGCTTGTGGATCTTATTACACTAATTTCAGATCAGTTCATTCATTAAACCATTTGAATTATTCCAAGGTTGGAAATGGGAAGACACTTTTTACCGGTTTTGTTTTTGGATTTGATAGAGTCGTACAAACGTGCTTCAAGTAATTATAATAATAATATCTTTTTCAGTTTCTACCTCAAGAGATAATATCATTCTTTGTTGGTCAAAGTCACAACAGTGACTAGTTTGTTGTCAAATAGCCTCATCTTGCAAAAATTACAAAATCTCTGTACAATCCAATAAAATATGGAAAGACAGACTAAGGGTTTTTTTCTCTCAACACACTCTTTTGGCTTGGACTTTCAGACTTAAAGTTCATTCAGATCAAAATGATATTTTTCATCAGATCAGAAGCTGTGTGAGCCTCAGACAGTCCATCAGAGCCATCGCAATAACTGAACCTCTGTTAGCACCACCCCTTTGTGTAGACCAAGTCAAGATGGTCACGAAAGCTCATCAACCAAAAATGGCTATACTGTACACCTAAGTGAACTTTTGCAGAAACTGAGCTAAAACCTGCTGTGGTAGTAGATGAGAATCATTCACAACATATACTCCAAGTATATTGACATATATTTCATGATGTTATTTTCAAGATTTGACCAAAATAGCTACAAGTCCATCATTTCTTCACATAAGAAGATAGTCTACAACATTGACATGAAAGGTGTGATGAGCAATGCTTAAAGAAATGTTAGGCTTTTATTTTGTAATTATAGTTGAGGGTGAAGTAATAACACTTTCTAGAATACATCAAAGAGGAGTATGAGCTAGCTTCAATTGCTCACTGAGTGTCCTATACTTTCAGTCAGTTTCTTTATGGTTTTCAACTTTTTTCTTTACGTTTCAACACTGCCATGTTTACCCACAACTTAAGACCGAGGGGGCATCCATCTCTCTTGAATCAGGGTCATTTTAATGTTTCAAAGATTAGTTTTTTGTATGTTCTCTCTACTTTTGCCCTTTACTTTTTATACTTCCTCATACTTATTTGACTGGTTTCCTACTAACATAGGTGTTAGGTGACTTTTTTACCCTGTCATTTTAGAATAATTGAACTGGAAATGAGATTGGATTATAACTGATTTGTACCAGACACAGATATTGAGTTGTAATCATTTTGAATTAGATAAAACTGAATGAAGTGGACCGCATCCAGCTGAATTTAAATTGGAACAGTTTTTTTTTCTTCTTTCTTATGTAGTAACCCAATATTTCTTTTTATTTCTAATTAGTGCTTTTTAGAAAAACTGAAATTAACTGTACCAAAATTGACTGATTAATTTTAATGAATAGCTCCTGTTCACATTTTTTTTTACCGCTACTAGTTTAATATTAGTTATTATCAGGTGTCTGTATAAATAATCTTTTCTGAAGGATGAGGTTTAGTGTAGTTTTTATTAACTCCTCAGAAAGTCACACCAAACAAACAAACTAAACAATAAAAGTCTGACAGTCGTGCTCATAAAGACTCACACACAGAGTCACAAGTAAACACAAAACTACACAGACATTCTGTTCTTGGTTCAGTTTAATCCCTCACAGAAGCGCACCACTCCGGGTGTTTCTATATTTCATTCAGAGTTCACTTGATGAGCTGTTTTGGCAACATGTCAGAATCTTAATAGACTAATAACATAGACAGGCAGAACACACATATTTTGACACATTCATGAACAATTGCAATGCTGCACACACACACACAACTGCAATGATGTATGTTTCTAGTTGTTCTGGCACTTTTAATGGTTTAGGTACAAAGGTTGACCCATTTGTTACGGACTGTCACACCGCAAAATGTAACCACAGCATTCAATGACCTGCCACCAAACAATGACCATAGCTTGTTTGTAAAGACACAGGGAGTTGACTGTTACAGAGGGAGGAGGGAAGGGAGGTGTACTGTAGAAAATGATCTAAAAATGTGGTTGAATGGAACCTAAAAGAAAGACAGAAAAAAAAGCCTAGCATTCCTTGAAGTAATGCATATCACTCGCGTCTTTAGTGTTTTAATATAAGATCATTTTATGTTGAGAAATGATGGACTTTGAACTTTGAAATCGCCAATATGCACAATCTCTTGGTTTTGTATGATCTATTAGTGTTTGTTGTGAATAACTGTCAGCTACTACCAGATTGAAATTTTGCTCATTGTCTGTAAAATTCACCGACACTCACTTATTTTGGTTTTGGTTAATGTCCGTTAGCTGTTGTGACATCTTGAATTAGACTGAGTTCAAAACAAGGTAACTGCAGATGTCCATTCATTGGTTACGTTCTAATAGTTTTATTAGAATCTGTTGAGATATTTGCTAACAGACAGACAGAGTTGATTTCAATATTTAACAGCAAAGGTTTCGACACAGATCTTGTGCACACTGTAAACACTTTGTCAGTTGGGGATCAGTCTAAGCCACCACAGCACCAACGCTTAGTTCAATATCCATAAAACTGATGGAATTATGACTATTTTTGTGTTTGCTAGAAACACTTTGCTGTGACCTAACAAGGTTGATCTTCTGATCGGATTCTTCTTTGTTGAAACATTTCAGCTTTTATCCAAAAGACTTTTTCAGTTTGAGACAAAACCAAACCAAAATGAGTGAACGTCAGTGAATTTTACAAACAATGAGCAAAATTTCAATTTGGTACCAGCTGACAATTATTCACAACACATATTCTAAACACTAACAGATCATGCAAGATCAAGAGATTGTGCATATTGGCAATTTCAAAGTTCAAAGTCTATCATTTCTCAACATACTGTAAGTCTCAGACTGAAGAAGTCATTTGGATAAAAGACGAAACATATCAACGAAGAAGAATCTGTCCAGAGGACCTGACTCAACCTTGTTAGATTTATCTACCAGGATACATCAGGACACTTTGCAGCCCAAAAATTACTTCCTGAATGTTTCGTTTAAATCCATTCCTGCTGTTTTTTTTTTTTCTTTTCTGTTTTGACGTGAACCCTTAGATTCACACATAAATACAGAACCTTGAATCTAGACTTGAGAAGACATTACATGGACTGGTCTTTGCTTATCCCCGAACCAAACCGCAACACAACACTATCTAAAGCTGGTCTTCATCCTAAAAATGGAATAATCTAGTTTATGGAGACCATATCCATGATGTGACTCAATGTAAACAGATTAGACTTACAAACATGAGTAATACTGAGCCCAGGCTCAAACTCACACACAGGCACATAAATTAGGATGCATACACACAAATGAATGGAAGGGAAGAGCACTGTGTGCTAAGTAAATGCCTTGGAGGCATTAAAGTGCATGGCTAAACATAAAATAATTTCCTACTACTTCATTTAGAAGCAATAGACAGACTGGCCAAGTAGCGAGGCACAGCTAGATTAGCATCACTGGCAGGAGATCAGAAAGCATCGCAGTCTGAGGTCTCGTAAACAGCACTGACTTTAGAAAATATAGGTTAAACAAACAGCAAAAGCAACAGCGAGCAACAAGAATGAGCTGCAAGAAGACAAAAGATAATCATGTGGGATGAAGGACAAATGGCTGCCCCCAGGGAGGAGGAGAAGGACAAGAGGGGAAAAAAGGCGGATGAGGTCAGCATCCACTGAGCTCTCCTCAAATAGCCAGGGGGGATGCCTCTGGATGCTTATAAAGATACAGAAAAATGAGAAGGAGGGAGTGATGAGAAGGAGCAAAGCCGAGATTTAGCGCACAGAAAAAGACCAATACATAAAACAGGGGAGAGACACTTTAAGAAAGGCTGAGATGACAGAGACACTTGCAGAGATTAGGGATTTTAGAACTGATAGGAGGAGGCTTTTGTGCAATCACAGAGGAGTAAGGGGGAAAAAAGGGGTTTTATGCTAAACTATGCAAATAACCGGCTCTGTGACAAGAAGCAACAAGAGCTGGGAAAACACAGACGAACACAATAACTGAAGTTAATTCTAAGAAATGTGAACACATCATTATGCAGCCACATAAACGCGGAAACATGGGAAGTGAAACTCATCAATTTAATCTAGACTTTGCACACTTGATCACAGAACTTGTACAAATGGACCAAAAGTGTATTTTTTTCTTTCATTTTATTAATAGCTCTGCAAAAGAATTATTTTTACCTGTATAGAGACACTGCTGAAAGAGCCTCCAATGACTCCTGCGATGGCGAGTGGGCTGTCGTCTTGCAAGGCGTACGATCCATCTGGACAGATGAACTCAGTGTCGTCCACCTTGGTGAGAGAGGCTCTCACAAACTCCAGAGCCTGAGAGCCACATATACGTAGATATTTTAAATCATAGCAATGCACCATACTGGATACCATATGGCCTATACTGTCCTGTCTGTCAATTCTTTATCAACTTTAAAACTGTGTTCATATGAGAAATATGCTACCCGAATTGAATCAAACAATTTCTTCTTTTTCACACAAAATGTACCTTTTTGAAGGCAGTAATCATTCCTCCGTGCACATTTGAGAGATTAGGCTTAAATAAAAGCTCAAATGGCAAATTAGTGCCCTGAAGCAAAGGCACCACATTTCTTTATGTATAGTAGGCAAACAAGTCAAAAGGAGAGGGACGGGTTTTAAAAATTAACAGTTCTGTAAAATATCCTGATGCATGCTCAATAATCCAGAATTCTGTAAAATTCTGTAAATTCTGTAAAATTACAAATGCATAATCTCTGAATGGTTTATTAAAAAGATACGTTTTCTAACACTAACAATCCCTGATGGGAAAGAATGTGCTTTTAGTGTTTTAAAACTTCTTATCAAAAACATTTTTGTTCTCTTTTTTTAATTAAAAACATTTGCCATTTTTTAGACCCAAGTTTCTTCATCCATTTAATTGAATTACATCCATTTCTTTTAATATTGCTGAAAATTGATATGAAAGCTAAAAAAATAGTTCTTAAAGCTAAAGAAGCAGAACACAGAACACTTGCAAAATGCAAGCTAAATGTTAATAATAATAATAATAATAATAATAATAATAATAATAATAATAATA
>NC_056507.1:24400637-24404431 GCF_014905685.2 Nematolebias whitei | reverse complement strand
TAATAATAATAATAATAATAATAATAATAATAATAATAATAATAATAATATTAATAATAATAATAATAACATAAGTATATATTATAATAATACAAAAAGGCTTGCTATAAGTAGCAAAACATTAGCCAAAAGCCAGAACTAGAAAAAGGCTACAGTAGTTAAAAGTAGAAAAATGCTCACTAAAAAGCTAAATGTGCCAAAGTTCTATCTAGAAGCAGTAAAATAGCTGTAAGCTAAAGTAGCAAAAATCTAGTTTAAAGCTAAAAGTAGCTAAATGACAGCTAAAATATCAACAGGTCAGCTAAGAGCCAAATGTTTTAAAATGCTAACTAAAAGCAAAAAGTAATAAACTGATAGCCAAAGACCGAAAAGTAACAAAATGCTAGATAAAAGCTAATAATAGCAAAATAGTAGCTAAAGTTAACAACAGCATTAAAAGAAAAAAAAAAATAGAGCAAGTAGAAGATTTCAAAAAGATCAATGTTTTTGAACAAACTGAAGAGATCTCATTTTCTTTCTGTGGGTAAAATATTTGTAAAAAAAAAAAAAACAATTTTGAAAAATATTAGAAATTGCACAATCAAAAGTCAATGCACCCATTTCCTGAATGAGCTGAATGTTTTTGACACACAAATGAGTAAAACAGCACAAAGTATGCAAAAATAGATTGCAAATAACATACAGAAAAATTGAAAACACAAAAACAATCGTCTGAATGCTGAATCAGCATTTTAACAAATGCAGCCCAGCTACATTATGTGTTCAGTGTAATTAGCTTTTATGAAAACCAAGATGTGACAAAAGACAACACTCATTTGACTGAAACCTCCAAACATGCTGCGTTTATGAGCAGCAATGACGCTCGCCCACCTGCTCCAGTGCATACGTGTCTCTGGAGCAGGTGTCGAGGATGTGGACCCCCAGAGAGATGCCCGGCAGCAACGCGCTGTCCGAGTTGATCCGGTCTATGGCAAACAGCATGGCCTCCAGCCTCTGGATCCCCCTGTCCTCGTTCACACGACCGCACTCCTCCATTCCACTCCCTTTCTCATGCACCGGAAACAAGCCGCCGAGCACCAGGTCGCCTTCGATGCGGATCTCGCGGCGTGACTGTGTAGGGTCTGCGAGCAAGGCGCCCTGACACATCATAGCCAAGACTAATGATGGTAGGGGGGACACCATGTTGGGCTCAGGTAGTGCTGGGATGGTTAGAATGTGAGAGGAGATCCAACGGAGAGTGAGGGGCGGAGGGTTGGAGTTAGGGGTGAGGGGTGAAGAGTGAGGTGTTCGGACAAAGGTGGGGTTGAGTCAAGCAGCAGGAGCGGGTGTCTGAGTCGGTCTCTGGTCCATGAAACAGTCAGGTAGTGCTGAGCTGGACCACACACGGAGGGGCAAACCATCTGGGCATCGATTCTCCTTGAAGGTAAAAGACAATAAATGTACATTTATTCCATAGTGCATGTTATGGGACAAATTACAAAGCTGTTTGGAGCTGCTCTGTGACATCTTTCATGTTTGCACTCTGAAATATAATCGACCTTTGGCGGGGTTTGGGGACGTTGTTAACAAGGGCTCAAAGTTGTTTCTGCTTCACAGAAAAAGCCCAAAGACTGCAAGGGGTATAGAACTGAGATTGTATGCTACAATTCTTCCTCCTACCCATATCACTCGGTAAACTTTTTTATTGAGTGTGTGTGTGTGAGCCCTGGTTGTATCAGGATAAGCTTCTTAGATGGCTGCTTGATACACGAGCCCAGCCTTCTCTTGCCACAGATCAGAGGAGCTTCTCTAATCTGATCCCACTCCCAGCGTTTCCCCATTGTCCATGACTTTATACCCCTACGTTCATGCGAGTATGTCTGTGTTATTGTATTTATTGCTCCCTCTCTACGCTGCATAATTAGTGCGGAGTCTGAATGGATTTTTACCATGAAAGACGCTGACAACATCTGACAACAACAAGGCAGAGAAAAGCTGATGCTACTGATTATGACTTATTAATTAAAAGAATGTTGCGGTTGCTTTTTTCCCCCTTAAGCACTCTCCATTGTTATTTTTGGACAAGATAGGATAAAAATGACTACAATAGGATGTAAATTTAAACATCCATTCCAACGGTGCATTTTACAGTTACTTGTCATGGACAGTAGAAGTCAAGATGGTGCGCAATTTTATGACTCAGGGAAAAATTGTGCCAGATTTGGCAGGACTCGAACATTAAGTGAGGTGGAAAAGTTGCGCTTCTTTATGTTCATACAGGTTAAGTAGCATTTTTTGGGGGAATTTCTTAATTTTATTCTGGAAGGAGTCACATTTTCAAAAGGAGAAAGAAAATTCCGATTACAAAATCATCTAAGGACCTAATCTGCAGCACAAAGTCAGCTCTCTGTGAAACACCTGTTGACTGCTGGCTTGTGTTTGTGTGTTAGAGCAATGGTTCCCAAAGATGGGGTCAGGAACTTATTTTGGAGTTCTGAGATGATTTCTAACGTATTTGGTTGTTATTAAGGTCTTGTTTAATTGACTAATAGCAGTTGTCTGTTAATTTGTGGGTCAGAAGATGAAAAGTTTGGGATCGACTGAGTCAGAGCAAAGAAGTGTCTGAAGTTTGGTGGGAAGGTAGACGGATGAAAGCTTTGCTTAGCAGCTCAGATTTTTCTGCAGGCAGCTGCTCGTACTTTTACCACTCTGCTCTTTAATATGACACACAGATAAACACACACAGACACACTCTGACCAACACACACTCAGTTCACACAGACACACATGCACATACACACAACCTCTGCTTCTCTAAAACCTAAAAGCAGACTCTCTCTATGATTTGGCTTCATTTTCTCCCATCCAACAGTATTCTGTTTAATGGTGCACAGAGTCTGTGATAAACAAACAAACAACAACAACAAAAAAGTTTGAAAAGTGTGACATTAAGTTTGTACCATAAATAAAAACATGCTGTATATGATGTGATTTATTTAAAGGGGCATTTCACTAATTATACTTACCTAAAGATGCTTTTGCCTGTCAAATGCAGATTTGAGATCAGCTGACATTGATTTCTAAGTTATCTCGTTGCTTTTTAAAATGTTTTTGAGATGACACTGATGTCAAATAAAACAAACATATACATCTTCAAGCTTTCATACACTCTAGATACAATTTTTTTATTTATTCAAAGGAGTAATGTTCACATACATAAAAAAAAAATCTTTATAGTAAACTCTTTAAATGCTCCTTATTAGAGGCTTTTTATGAGACAGACACCAAAGAGATTTTCACTGAGGACAATATAACAGAAGTTCATTTGATTTGGATATATTGTATCTGTTTGTGCCAAATATTTGTGCATAGATGCGTGTATTGCTGCATATTGTACGTGTAGAAAACTAAATCTGTAAGTTTCCTTCAAGTCTTATGACAGCATTTTTTATGACTGATTGAAATCCCAGCATTCATGCACTGCTCCCAAGGCATTTGCTTCATTATAACTTGAGTCGGGAAAATGTCCAGGCACAGGTTTTTCTTTCAAGTGTAACATTACAAACAAAATGCACAAAGTGAAACTGGTAAAATAAAATGAAATAAATAAACAAAATCAATTAATTTATGTTTTTAGTTACACGAAATATGTGCGAGCAGGAGAGCAGGTACTGTATATTTGAATCATGTCAAGTTTTTTTTTATTGGATAGAAAATTATTATTTGTACAGTTATTGCTCCTTTGTAGAGTACTGTCAGAAAAAAGTTTTCAGTTTGTCAGACATATTTCATTTCATGAAGAGAACCAGGTCTTT
>NC_056507.1:24369293-24400237 GCF_014905685.2 Nematolebias whitei | reverse complement strand
CCCAAGGGCAGCAGGAGGGTTTAAAGTATGTTTTATTCACCAGTGTGCATGGTATAGATGCCATAAGCACTATTGAACACCCATATAATTACTGCTGCTGACTGGTCAACTGTGTGGATGGATCAATAGCAGTACGGTCCCTCTCATCTTCAGCTCACAGGATGCAGCATCTTTACTGGACAATTAAATCAAATGGAGTTGATCAGATAAGAATTTTCTCACTTTGGCTTACTCCAAACTTAAATGTAACAGGGCTGGAGAGAAGGCCGAATTTAGAGATTTAGATTATTTAATATTGGACTTTTTTCACGTATGTTGTAGATATTTGTTGTGGTTGCAATGAAAAACACAAATAGCTCATTTGTTAGTTTTCAGCCTTGTCTTCGGTTTTTCTTCTAATTCTATTGATCTTTTAAAGACATTATGGACTGTAGTTGACAAAAACTGCAAAATATTTACTGTTATCACACTATGACAAATCAGTCTTATATTTTTATATTTGTCCACTCAGAGTTTCAGTAAAATGTTGAACATATCCTTATATGCAAACATTTGTTTCAGTTATGATTAAGTGAGTTTTGGACTAAATTTACAAATGAATGCATTCTAATAAACAACAACAAGAAAGACAAACAAATAAACAACAGTTAGTAGCTAGTTTACAAGTTGAACAATTATATGTTGTTATATGGTAATATTTAAATTTAAAATGTAGTTTAAAATAATATGAAATTTGAATTAGACACTTTATTCCAACTTTCAGGTAAACAAAATTTGATCAGATTTGTTTTGCTTGAGATTTTGAGCTGTATTAGTTCCTCTTCTCTATTACATAACACGTCTAATAAAACTTTAAGTGGATATTTATGTTTTCTTAAATTCTGTAATATATACTTATTTACATTTAATGTATAGAGAGGCATGCACGTAGTAATTACATGTCTTACCTGATTCAGGGCGAATAAGAGAAGATGACAGAACATCACATCACCATGGACACCTTATAGAGATGTTGGGGACACACATGAGGTGAGTAAGCAACAGTTTAGAACAACAGTTTGTGGTAAATAAAACAGTACAGGATGTTAACCACTGACCCTCCCTTGAAGTTATACAGATGAACATCTGACACATAAAACCCGTTTTCCTCCTGACCCTACCTAAACCAGTCAGTAGGCCACTTCCAGCTCACTGCACTCCTTTCTTACTTCTCACATTTATTTCCTCTGAGACACGGCCTCCTCACATCTCTTCTTCTTCCCCTTCCTCTCCCACACGTGTGACATGTCCCCCGCATCACACACGTGTGTTTGTTGGGCGTGTGTTTGGCCCCCACTGTGTGTTTGTGTGCACGTCTCACTGAGCTCACAGCAGCTACAATGACGTGAGTCTGACAGCAGGAAAGATACAGTATGTGCAAATGTGTGTTTTAAAAAGAAAGAGAAACTGCGGGGTGGAACATTAGAAGCTTCGTTATTGCACACAAATGTTCTTTGGTGTTAAACTGCCCATTTTTATTGCCATTTTTATATAAACTGTCTCATGAACCAGTGGGCTGATTTAAATGAACTCTCAGAAAGTAATTATTGGGTCAACGTGTACAACTACGTGGCTGTAGCAATACAAAAATGGGGTACCACTTTACAATGAGGCTCCCCAAGCTCCTCTTATAGATGGCTAATAAATAGATTATAGATACCTGATTAAGTCCTCTTTAAACACTTTATAAATCATTAACAACTCCTTATTATGCGTTAATTAAGGGTGACAGAGAGACAAAACTGAGCAGTTTCTTGCCAAATAGTGAACCAAAACTGTTCCACTATGTATTTCATCTAGAGTTGTTATGTTAAACATTTCAGCCTAAGTTACTACCTTGTGAGAACAATAAGCATTTGTAAACCTAATAATATTGTAGCTTATCACTGCAACTACATTTACTACAAGTATCTACAACTAATATTATATCCTAAAAAAAAAAGAGATATTTTTATTTTAATAATGGTCAGTTTTGTCTCTCTATCACCCTTAATTAATGTATAATAAACAATTACTAATGATTTATAAAGTGTTTATAGCGAAATTAATAACATATCTATAAACTATTTATTAGTCATCTATAAAGGGAGCTTTATTGTAAAGTAGTACCAAAAATGGTTTTAATTCAGCCAAGATATTGAACAAACATTTAGTGTGGTAAAAGTTAAGAGTAATCCTCACTGCATTGTCTGAGCTCATCGCAGTTGCAACTTCTCACAGCTCATGAGATCTGGCACAACATCAATTATAATGTTTGACTAATAATAATAACTACTACTACTAATACTAATAATGATAATGGGTTTAACTCTGCCCATTTTCAGCAGAAGATGATTTTATTTTAAATGTGTGGTATGAAAGGGAGCGGTGAGTGATATGCATTCTTTCAAAGAATCCAGATCATTATTACAGTGATATTAGATGAAAAAAATTAAACTGTTACTAGTCTGAGTGTCAAAAATAGCAATGAACAGAATATTAGAATGTGCTAAATCATGCTAATACCCAACCACCACAAAACAACTGCATGTGTGTTTGTGTGTAGATATGTTGTCCCAGACTTCTGATGGTTTAACAGGTGCAATGGGCTGTGGCCATTAATTATTTACAAGGTACATTTTAGGCAGGAAAAACTGATGATTCATAAATAGGACAGGAAGATCTTGCAAAATGCAACGATTAAACAGCCAGCAAGATGTGATGCACGTTCATCCCATCTTTTAATGTGGTTAACGACCAAAAAGAACCACTCGCTCTGCCCATTCATCCACTGATGCTCATGAAAAACAAATTGTTAATGGGATTCTAAGAAAATGCTGTTATTTAAGATGTGTTGACATGGTGAATTTGAGTTTTTATTAAGCAGTTATAATCAATAATACGATACTCTGAGCTTGGCCTTTCTCGTATTGATCAACTTGTCTGTTCTGTGACCAGCATAAAGTCCAGAGGCTAAAAACTGGGTCACATTAGAAACATAGAAATTGATCCTCACAGACAGAAGAAACAAAAAAAGATCAAACCACATTCATGTCAGTACGCATATAGCAGAATGACAAGTCCAAATGTTGTTAGAGATAAAAAAAAAAAAGGTTTTATAATAAAATCATAATCAATTTAAGAAGTAATCTGCTTCTGTGTGATGATGGTGAAACTGCATCCTCTGTGTTTGTGCTAGAAGAAAGGTTTTGGCACTAAAACAGATTTTAACACCACACAAAGTCTCAGATTTATCAACGGTTTTGGACAGCACGTTTGATCCCAATAACTCCTCTGAAATCACTTGAAAAGAACAAATTTACAACAAATGTGATATAAAATATCTGAAACAAATTTTCTTTTTGAATGGATGTGCTAGTTTCTCACTGACTTTCAATCTGCTGCTGTAGCCACGTTCACACTTCCCCGTCATGGCGGCACTGTTGGACCTTTATTGCACAATGACAGACCAAATGAAGGTCTGAGCAGCTTCTAATGCTATCAGTCCATTAAATGTCCATTATTAGTTGTTATCAACCCCAAATGTGGCGGTGAGACTGTCCTACCTACCAACTAGAAGGTTTAAAGGCACATTATTATCGTTATTATTGCTGATAATAGGCAGCATTGCACGGAGGTAAACCACAAAGTGTATTTTTTGTCGTTTTTTTCAGCTTATGTAACCATTTTCCTAAACGTAAGCTTACACCTGACCCAGAGGACCAACCCTAAACTTAACCCCCTTACACTTGTGCCTAAACCTAACTAAGACCCTAAACCTAACCACCAGACCCTTTACTCTGAACCTAACCATGTGAAGCTATTATGAGCGCTAACAAAGCTAAAAACAGAGCCTATTATCAACGCTAACAACACACCTTTTAACCCACTAGGAGGTACAGGAGGGGCAGTCTGACCGCTACATATGGGGATGATAACAACTAATAACGACCATTTAATGGCTGATAACATCCGAAGCGGGGTGAGCAAAGTGGGGTGAAGGTCTTCAAGCCTTTGCTTCATATAGAAAATTGTCTCAAAGCTTCACCTGTTGGATGAAAAGGAAGGGTTGAATGTGAAGTTTCTCCTAATAGTCTGCTTTGTGCAGGATTTTGTTAGATAAAGTTAGGTTCTAACTTCTAAATGACGAAGACTTACGTATATGTTTTATTATGCATGTCCAAATCTAATCCTAAGAAATGTTTGTAATTATGTTTGCTGATTGACTATGTGTGTGAGTTCTTTTTTTAAGTATTAGCCAGAGCTTGACCTTCCAGGTCAATTAAACTTTCGCAGTTTTGATCACCTTAACCCAGGGGTCTGCAACATTTACGATCAAAAGAGACATTTTTTGCCTTCGTTCACTACATTAAACGTGTCCGGAGCTGCAACAACCTGCAACAACTGTGGTTATCAACTGGTGGCCCATGGGCCACTTTAGGTTTGCTGGAGGGGGCTTTTGTGGCCAGTAGGGGTGGCATTACAAAGCAAAGCAATATATATATATATATATATATATATATATATATATATATATATATATTACAAATATCTATAAACTATGCAGAGAGTTCTTCATATACAAAAATAAAGCATCAAGTTAAAGTGTATATTGTACTCCTTGTACTCGTTCACACATTTGCAAAAGAAATGAGAGGGAAACTGTTTGAACATGCGGTAATCCTTTTTTGTTGTATGTATAACCAATAAAATGCAGGTTTATGTCAGTTTTGGTCAAAGTTTAAAGAGCCACTGCAGAAGGACCAAAGAGCTGCACGTGGCTCTAGAGCCACATGTTGCAGACCCCTGCATTAACCCACCCTTCACTGCACCAAAATCTCATAATCGTGAAAATATTTTTAATGGAAGGGCATTGTGTGCTTAAGAAGCGACATAGTAGTGGATGTGTTTTTGTTATTGGGGAATTTTCATCCACAGGATTCACCAAAGTCTGTTTTTAAGTTTATCTTAAATGGTTTAGTAATGTTTGTTTAGTCAGTGGGTCAGAAATGGAAGCCCACTAAAAACATCCTGGACAGAGTGAATGTGTCAAGTGGTTCCTAAATGTTTTTGCTAACAGACAGACAGCGCTGACTCCAGCAGTTAAATACAGACAAAGTTGTGTAGTTCTTGTAATGTGTGTTGGGAATGACTCTCCGCTATAACACACCACAGATTTACCTTTTAGCTCATCTGTAAAATCAGCCGACTTTTGGCCTTTTCTGTGTTTTCAAAGCTCACTCTGTGGTGACCATTACGAGTGAATTGACTATCAGCCATAGGAGTACACACATTGATTACTTTCTGGGAGTTTCATTGGCAATCTGTCCTGGTTTTATAAAAATCTTTCCAAAATGACAGTAAAACAGCACACATATACACATACAAGCAAAAACATTATTGCCCTTCTGCTATCGGCAGCCTGCAGTAATTAGGAAATAAAATCAGTCCAACAGCAACTTGTGAAATCTGCCTTTCAAAATAAATTGTTTGAGATGCTTGTTTAAGATTTTGCCTAAACTATTTGGAGACAACTCTGTCTGTTATCAAAATAGCTCAAACCACTGGATGGATTTCAAGGAAATTATCAGGAAATAATCATTGGATGTACCTCTAAACTAAATAATCTTTGAAGCCAACCTAATTCAAGATGGCCACCACAACTATGAGGTATTAGAAAACACAAAAACAACTACAATTCAGTCAATTCCATAATGTTGTACTAACATTAAACATATTAAATTTTGTAGTTGTAGATGGTAGTTATTCACTACACATACTCCAAGTACGACTCATTGTGCAAGATATTTGCTGAAACGGTGTGATCAGCTGTTAGAGTCAACTGTTTGTCTGTTAGCAAAATATCTCATGAACCAGACAGATTTTAGTGAAACTCTTGGAGTCAATCCAGTTCAAGATGACTACTACAGCTAATCAACCATAACCAACACAAAAAAGACTTTGCCTTAGCCAATTTAAAATATTTTAGCTAAATTTGAGGTGATAGTAGCTGAAAGTCATTTAGAATTTTTACTTTGAGCATGAGATCTCATAATCTCATGAGGTTGATTATAATGATTTTTATGTTTGACCAACGCGCCACCATTTTTCATTATAAGATTGTTTTAGTGTAAAGCAATGATATGTGGCAAGTACTATGCATTCCTTCAATAAATGCTATGACTTGAAGTTATCTTTAAACTTGACATGCTATGTGTTGCACTTTCATGTCTTTTTTGTGTGTTTATAGACCCTAACCATAAATGTTATGCAAAATACAAAATGGATGTAAATTAGGCACCGCATCAGCCTGTAATCTGAGATTACAAGCTGATGTGATGTTCGTCAGCCACATGCTCACTCAGCATGAATGAGTCCAGTAAAATAATGAGGAATTGTTTTTAGATGACATTAAAGGTCATTGTCTGCAAGCTCAGTGCGTCTGTCTTCATTTTGTCCACACTGTGTATTCCCTAAGTTTTTATGAGCCACAACTCATTTGACACGACATGATTAAAAATGGCTGCTCAGCCTAAAAACAGACCTCGGCTGGGAAATGTGGGGAAGCATTCGTCAGATTTGTATTCCATCATGGTGAAAGGGAGTGAAGCTGTCAGATGGAGAATTACCCATCTGTGGATCAAATCTATCAACTTAACTGTCATGTAATGACCCTGGGAGTTAACATGGCACATCAGTCAACCTGGCTATAAAGCACAAGTCTCACTGCATGCTGCTTAATTCATGTTCACACACCTGCTGCTCTGTCTTCTCTGAGTGTGATCTTCAAAATGTCCCGAGCTTTGACTAAAAAATAAGGAGTGCACTGTTCACTGTCCATATGCAGCTGTTAGACAAATACATAGAACTGGCTCAGTTGGATGTTCAATTACTTTTAATGGAATATAATATAAGACGGTAATACTTGGTTTGGTTCATTTTGTTTGGTAATGTGTAAAAAGTGTTACTGCAATCATTCCTCCTTATTGGAATATAAAAGTTATTCTCTTTCTGCTTTATGATACATCTTACCCCTAAATTACACTTATCAACATTTTTCTTTAAATGCACAAATATTTGATATTAAAAATAAATACATAAACAAACCAATCAATAATTAAATATATATTTATGTATGTGGGGCTGCGGTAGCTTTGTGGTCAGTGCTGTAATCTTGTAATCCTGAGGTCGCAGGTTCGAGCCCAGGTTGCATCAGGAAGTGCATCCAGCATAAAACAATTACCAAATGTTTTATGCAAGTTTGCTCGCTGTGGCAACCCCGAAGAGGGGAGCAGCTGAAAGACATTTGTATATATATATATATATATCTATATATATATATATATATATAGATATATATATACTGTATATGAAAGAGCTTATCTTAGTTACGTTATAAAAGATACACTGCAAGTATTATTCTGATTAGCTTGTGTGCTACATGTTTTAATGTTTTTATCTGGTATTCCTAAGATTTGTTTAGATTCTCATTTTATTCTTATTTTATTGTAATTTTTTATGGTCACTTATGTTTTATATTCTTGTTTTTAGATGTTTTTATATTATTTCTTGACGGGCTTAGTTCTGTCAACCTGTCATACACTTTGAATTGCAGTCGTGTTTGAAAAGTGCTTTAAAATTAAAGTTGAGATGAGCTATTATTCTTCCTCTACAGCATAATAAATTTAATCTATTGCAAGGTGAAGTAAAAATGTTATTTGGCATTATTAAAATTAAGATGTCTATTTTTGCTTCCTTTACACATCCCTTTGTTTTATATTTGTAAGCAGAGGATTATATTAAAATTATTTGGATAGAGCTAACTTAAAGAAACAAACAACAAAAAACAGGGTTGCGAGTTTAGGCAATTTTTTGTGTGTATACTATCCTGCATTTTATTATGTTAACTGCTTCAATTTGACGCAAGTTATGCTTGAATTTCCCAATAAATGCTCTTTGTGCCAAGTTTACGATTTTAGGCAGCTATTATCCACAAACATGCCAAATGTCCTTTAATCTGGTGGCTCTTTGCTGCAACCTAGGACATTCTATTTCTTATTTTTAAAGATTTTACATTTATTATGGAAAAATGTTTTGATTTGCTCACTCCCAATACAATAAACACAAACAAACAAACAAAAAAGATAAAACCTTGAGCCTTGATTTACTGTTGGCAGAAGAAAGTAGTGCAGCTTGATTACAAAAAACCCAACAAACTAATCATGGTTTTTGTAATTAATCCACTCAAAGCAACAAAACATCTAAACTGACGTTTTGTAAATGACCATAATTTCATGTAAAGTGCAGCCAATCAGAAGCTCATGAAGCATCACTTTCTAGTCCTCAAACTGGGATCCTGATGATGCTGAGATTTGTTCAAATGGTTTCTAGAAACATAAAATGGGAATATTTTATTCTGCTGACAGAAGCACTCTTCCCAGCCTTTATTGCTTTAGCTGAGAAAAGCAGCTTTCAGTCCAAATGCACTCTAAAGTTTTCACAATTTTTAGAAATTTGGAATTCAAATGGAATTTTAAACACATGCAATAATTAATTTTTCTTATTGCTTTATTGACAGGAGTGTTAGACGGTGCTGGGTCACCAACCACTGTGTACAAAAAGCACAAATGAACTCTTCAGCAGAGAAGGAAATAAAAAGGTCAAACATATTGGTTGGGAGTGAAAATCATGTGTATGTCTGATAAAAGTTTAGTATTACACTTGGGATCTATTATTATGCTAATCTGGCTCCGCCCACACCCTGGCTGCCTGCAGAAGACACGGGTCTGTCCTGTCCTCTCTGTCCTCCTGGAGCTCCACACCGACTGTGGATGAAGTCAGCCCCATGCTTAAATCAAAAAGCAATTTTCAAGAAGAGGAGGAGTTATTCAAGGTTGTATGAAAGGGAAAGAATCCGAATGGCAGCAAACTGGTTTCCTATGTAACCTGAATACATAATAGGATCTTTGCATCATCTGGATATGTGGTGTTGATGTTATTTAACTTTTTTCAGCTCTGAGACATTTATTAGCTCTTACTGCAGTAACAATCCTGCATGCTGACACTCAGGGGCTTTAACATGAGAAGTGGCTGCTTGTCCTCACTGATGTTCAGTGAGCTGCAGGCAGCAGGTGCCAGCAGGTTGGACGGCTCGGTGGCAGCACAGACGAGCGGGCTGCTGCTGCAGCTCCTTGCACTGAGAGAGTCAGCGCTGGAGCACAGAAGTTGTAATCCAGGATGAGACACAGAGAAAACACAACAACAAAACAAACTGATTGACCAGTGTGTCTGCCCATTCCATTCCATTTGTTACAAAAGACGCCAGATTTTCCATCTTCAAAAGAGGCAAAAACTAAGTCTTTGCTTGTCGCTGTTGTTTCTGCTGTGTTCCATTAGCTTGTGTGAACTGCTCATGGACACGCTGACGTGTTACAATCTTGCTTTGATTTGGGTGTGATAACCAGAAGAGCACAGAACTCATTTCAAAGGAAAACATTATATAAAACATTTAATTCAGGCTTTCAGAGACATTCTGTAAAAGCAATACGTGCATTCAAAATTCTTGTCTTAAAAAGGAAGGCAACAATGTAAGTGCATGTGTGTTTCTGTGGGTGTTTATGTATTTGCCTGTTAGCTAAATATCTCATTAAATCATAATTTTTACTGAAGCTTTCTGAAAGTAGCACTCATTTGTATCTGCAACTGATTAACTTTTGGAGTCAACTTGGTTCAAGAGGGATCCTCAGCTAATCAACTTTGGCAAACATAAAAATGAATAACATTGCCACATTGCCACATTGCCGGCAGTAAGTCGGACCCCTTCAATGTGGGAGTTGGACTCTGCCATGGCTGCCCTATGGACAGAATTTCTCGGTGCAGCCAGGGGGTGGAGGGATTCTGGTTCGGTGGCCTCAGGATTCCATCTCTGCTCTTTGCAGACGATGTGGTCCTGTTGGTGTCATCGTGCCATGACCTTCAGCTCTCACTGGAGCGGTTAACAGCCGAGGGTCAAACAGCTGGGATGAGAATCAGCACCTCCAAATCTGAGGCCATGGTCCTGAACCGGAAAAGGATGGGCTGCTCTCTTCAGGTCGAGGGTGAGGTTCTGCGTCAAATGGAGGAGTTCAAGTATCTCAGGATTTTGTTCACGAGTGAGGGAAAAATGGAGCGTTGGATAACAGATTGGTGCAGCATCTGCAGTATTGAGGACTCTACTGGTCCGGTGTGGTGAAAAGGGAGCTGAGCTGTAAGGCAAAGATCTCTGTTTACCAGTCAGTCTGTGTTCCTACCCTCACCTATGGCCACGAGCTCTGGGTAGTGACAGAAAGAATGAGATCCAGGATACAGGCAGTTGAAATGAGTTACTTCCTCGGGGTAGCTGGACTATCCTTTAGAGAGAGGGTGAGAAGTTCAGTTATTTGGGAGAGACCCGGAGTAGAACCGCTGCTCCCCCACATGGAGAGGAGCCAGTTGGGGTGGTCCTGGCATGTGGTAAGGATGCCCCCTGGGTGCCTCCCTAGGGAGTTGCTTCAGGCATATCCGACTGAGAGGAAATCTCGGGGAAGACACAAGACATGCTGGAGAGACTATGTCTCTTGGATGGCCTGGGAACGCCTTGGGGTCCTCCCAGAAGAGCTGGAAGAGGTGGCTGTGGAAAGAGAAGTCTGGACCTCCCTGCTCAAGCTGCCGCTCCCCTGACACAACTTCAGAACAAGCAGAAGATAATAGATGGATGAATGAATGGATGGATGATGGAAAAATGACTAACAGTCACTTCCCCAGAGGTTGTGCTAATATTTGTTGTGGTAGTAGCTGGGAGTCATCCCAAACACATACTCTGACAACTAAAAGATTGTGCAAAATTGTTGATTGGCATCACTCTGCACGGTAGAGCAGTTAGTAGAGCTGTTGCCTCTCAGCAAGAAGGTTGATGTTTCAAATCCTGGCTAGGGGCCTTTCTGGGTGGAGTTTGCATGTTCTTTCCGTGCATGCGTGGGTTTTCTCTGGGTACTCCAGTTTCCTCCCACAGACCTAAAACATGCATGTTAGGATGGTTGGTAACTCTAAATTGTCCCTAGGTGTGAGTGAGAGAGTGAATAGTTGTTTGTCTTGTTTGTCTCTATGTGTCCCTGTGATGGACTGGAGACCTGCCCAGGGTGTCCCCCACCTCTCGCACATTGACTGCTGGACATGGGTACCAGTGATCCCTGTAATCCTAAAAGGAAGAAGTGGATAAAGATAATGGATGGATGGAAACTTTGGCATCACTGTTGGACTCAACCCTGCAAGTTATCATGAGGCAGCAAAATGAAATAAAAACAAAATATTTCAGAAAGTAATTGTTGGATGTACATCTAAAGCTGATTATCTTTTGGAAACAACCTGCTTGAAGATGTCAGCCACAGCTAATCACCCTTAACAAGCACAAAACGAATAACTCAAACAAATTTTAGATCTATTGATCTATAGATGTTGTAGAAGTCATTTTCAACACAGGTTAACTGATCACACAAGATATTGCAAAAATATATGCAATTATAAATACAGTACCACTGTTTTCAAATTTAGACCAAAAAGGCTAAAACACTATCATTTTTTGAATAAACTAATTGTTTTAGTTTAAAATTCTGGAAGAAAAGGGGCAGGCAATATACTTTCCTCCAAGAAAGGCCTATAGTTTAGTTCATACACAGTAAACACTATTGTTTCTGCAATAATTTACTTTTGTTGTGCAGTTTCCATGTGTTTCCATGCTTAAAAAAGTTGTTTTCATTGCTTCAGAAAGTTCAGATTTGGTCCAAACAGACAAGAACCATTAATACCCGAGAATCAGTTTCAGTAACGTGCAAAGCTGTTGTTTCTCTCTTTTGATTAAGAAGGCACTGATGAGCAGCAATAATTTGTTTTTCATTTAAATGAAATCATAAACTAAATGAAGGCTCTGTTTGTTTTTAGGCATCATTGTGTGTAATCCCTTGTGGGATAAGTCGTTTTATCATCTGTGACAGATATAAACAAACCCAATCAATTCATGCAGCCATCAATTAATATTCAAACTGTCTGAGAGAAAACATTAAACATGAAACACTAATGACATTACTGACATGAAGTATAATCGCCCACTCTCTTGGTGATTTACCTGTTGTTACACAACTCATTAAGTCGCCTCTGCTGCAGATTGTTACACTATAAAGACTAGAAAACATTAACAGATTTATAGATCTGAGCAGCTTTTTCCTTCTTAGTTTTCTACACAGTGGCAAAGCTCATGATCTTATTATTATTCCACTAAGAATGATTAATAACTAACAACACAATAAGCAAAGATTAGATGGTGACTCATGCATTTTAATAAATCTAAAAGGGAAATGCCACCTCACTTTCTGAAGAGGACACTTTGATTTGATGGCAAACAATGCATGACCACTAGGACACCTTTCACTCTCCTTTTCATCATCATCAATGCACACACACACATTTTTCCTTCTGGAGATCATCATTTATTAACGAGTCTGATCTCTCATTGAGACGCACCATCACAGCTGTGCATCCCACTGCCCTTTTGCAGCCTCGTCCCCTGAGTGTGTGTACGTGTGTGCGAGTGTCGGCGCATGTCAAGAACAGGAGGGCGCCAGTGAACAGAAGCCGGAGTGCTAACACTTCGTGTGTGTGTGTGCATGTCAGGATTTGTGAATGTCTGTGTGGGTTTGCGTGCAGCTCAGTGTATGTTGTGAGGAGATGATGAGAAGGAAACTGTGGGAAACAGCAATGATTTCCAGACACATTCTTGTTTTCTCACTGGAGCTGAACAGTAGAAGAAACGTGTGGGGTGCAGCAACAGGATAAAAAAAACTAAACTAAACAAAAAACAAAATAACAAAACTTGAAAAAACAAGAACTTCAGTAGGTTTTCAAAATAACTTCAAGGAATGGAAAATGCTCTATAAGTAGAAAATAATAGGAACAAATTTTGCTTTTTACTGTGCAGCTCTTGCTTTCCTGATAATTATTATTTTTTACCAAATGTCTTGCGCTCATTAAAAGCACACTGAGGGAAAATCTATTACAAAGATGAAATTGTTCATTGCATTTTTGTGAAAAGAAAAGAAAAAAGGGCTAAACATCAACTAAAAGTCCCTTTAAACAGCTCATAAACCTAAATCTGTTGGTAAAAAGTAATACATATTAGTAAAATTTGTAACCAAGAATGTTGGAGTTTTTTGTCTCTCAAACCAATATAGGATTATGTCTGTATATATTTTTACAATAAAAACATTTTTCTTCAGTTTTTGTAAAAAAGATGCTTGTCAGAGCCAAAGAACTTCAATCAGCCATTCTCAGTGAAACACGGCTACAGCTACCAGCTCAACCAGTGTGTTTGTCTGTTGGGAGGACAGAAATGTAAGCTTCATCCCCATTCAGATTCGTTACCTGACCCTATCTGACTTTCAGATTCTGCCCAGTTGTTGTTTGCATGAAAGAAGAAGCTAGTTTTGAGTCACCTACCTGTTTTTTAGTGCGTTAGATGCCTTTTGTTTAATCTTGGGTTAGATCCCATGCTGTCATATCTGCCTCTTCGGTCTGAATGGACATAGGAAAAAGAAAGAAACAGAAAAATAGCAAGCAATTTTAACACAAAATGACATTAATGTAACAATTTAAAACTTACAGTTTCATTTAACCTAAACTTAACTTGTTTTTTGTTTGTAATAAAATAAAAATATAAAAGAAAACACTCGTATGAATTCAGCACCACAGACAGCGACAAAATAAACTAAATTCTTGTTCTTGGTGACACCTGTAGAGCTCTATGGACTTCTTTTATTTTTATTTTTTTTTACTTTTTTAAAAAATATATTTGATAGACAGTGATTTATAAAGAAAAGCTTAACTAATATTTCATTATTACTGTTTATTTATTGTCCTTGCTTTAATTTTTCTGACTTATTTACAATCATTTGTCTTTAAAAGCATTCCAGCAAGTTGTACATTCACAACTGAATACTTATCAAGCACTAAAAATGCTACGTCTGTTGTCAGTTGTTTTCTTTAAAAATAAAAATCTAGTAAACAATACTAAACCATTCAGGTAATTTCCAAAAATAGACTCTGATGTCTCCTGCAGATGAAAATCTAAAAAAAAAAAAAACTAAAATAAATCCACAACTAGCTCTATTTAATAATGGGACTTCTTGAATGCAGAACAAAAACACAGTTCATATAATGGTATTTTGACTTTTGGCACAAGCTCACTAAAACTTCATAAGAAATTTAGTAAGGTTTTGCTCATTATCAAGTTTATGACACTGACTCAATGTGGATTTTGATTTGGACACCAATACTTTTCTGAAGGTTTTTTGATACAGAAAACCAAAGTGTCCCTTCGTGTTGAAACGTCTGCATTTCATGGAGCGTTGTCTGACTTCAGCAGAAATATGAACCAGTCACATTTTGACACAGATTTTGACCATCATACTTTAAAACTCATCCTTACAGCAGGATCCATTTTTCTGCTCTCAGTGCTTTTGTTTAGTATGCATGTACATCAAGAATTTTACATTTATTAAACATTTTTAAATAAACTGATTTTGACACAATTTTTAAAAAAGTTTTGTATTGAGAAGGACATAATACCCAGAAAATATATGTATTTAATTTGGATAAAAGTCAGTAATTCAACTACAAACTGCTGCCATTGGGCTTTTCTAGAATTTATTTTTAATTTGGCTAAGCCATGATCAAACAAACATCTTTATAGGTTTTGAGATGCACCATATGGTGTTTCAAGCTAAAACAATACAGAGTCTGAAAGCTTTTCAGTCATAGGGGTGCGACTTTTTGAGACACACACACACACACACACACACATGACACACACACACACACACACACATGACACACACACACAAAGATCAACTAATAAAACCAGGCGGTCTCTGCTGCACGCAGTAACTTCCAAAATAAATGCATGTATTGTGACACAATTCACAGTCTTAATAACGCTATTAGTGAAGTTCTGGGTAGCTGTGTCAAAGCCACAAGACTATTTCTGCACACACACACATATATACATACAAACACAAAGATACACACACACAGTAGGGCATACAACCACAAGCACATCTGAATACATTTACCAACACAGAACTGTTGAAATTCAGTAACAGAATCTTTCAGCAACAAAGACTGACTCAGAAATGGGTGCATGATTTACAAACATCCTCACATGTCTACATTTGGACAAAGCCACTAAATTTCCACCTGCACTTGCCGTCTTCTTCGGCATCATAGCTGACAACGCAGCTTACATGTATGCATGGAGATGCAGATAAAATCCACATTAAAAATGTAAAAACTCATTATTCAGCAAGTTACAAGTCCCACAAAAAGTTAAGAGCATATGACTTCTGGACACAAACATCCTGTCTTAAAGCTTTAGGTTGGAGGCATACCAATAATCATTTAATATCAGAAAATGGCAACAGAAACACCCACATTGTGTTTGCAAAATAAACCTGCATTTTTTACACAAATTGTTAAAATGCATGCAAATAAAGTGCCCTGACAAATCAAACGTACAATTGGTAGAATTTGGATTTATAAAATGAATCATCTCTGTTCGACGGCTGCCACATACGGTGCATGACAACTGTTCTTGTTTGCATGTTTCTCATGAGACCAAGTGAACAGGCTGTGCCCACCCCTCCTCTGAGCAAATGTGTATTTTTATTCCTCTCCAAGAAAGTGCAAAAAAATCCAGTCTCTAATTGTCACAGAAAAACTAATAAAAAAAATAAAACAGGTACATAATTTTTTTTAAAAACATTGACTATTATTATGGTCATTAACATTATAAATATATTTGAACCAAACTTAAATCTATTTGCGATCATGAACTATTTCAGTCTGATTTGATGCTTTGATTAGAGAAATAATAGGTAATGACACGCAGAGGTTTCCAAACACCATTAACAAAGAGGACTGTATGGAAAAAATGCACTTTTTGATTAATCATTTATCCATAGCTTAATAGAATAATTGATGGAAATTCAGTGTAATTTGAAAAAGTTGAAGTCAGTCACAGAGGCACACCTACGTTGCAGAAAAAGCAGAGTTTTTTGTTTTTTCTAGTTCTGAATAAGACAAATACCGAAGAAAATACATGCTAATCTAACAAAGTTCATGTCCTGCAACATAATTATCCCCCCCCACCCCCCACCCTGCTCAGTCTGTCTAATAAAGCCAGGTGTGGACAGCCCAGGTCCATGCGTCTCTCCTCTGGCGCAAGGTGTGGGGTGGATGCTCAGAGGCTCACCGGGAGAGTGATGGTGCTGATAAACAGTTCTCAGATCACTGATTTACCTGTATGGCTGTTTCCAGAGATGCACTACACGCCCCCGTCTCCCTGTAGGATGCCTAAAGCCGGGGGACATGCCTCAGCGCTGTTTGTCTGAACCCAAATAACTTCTCGGTGCTGCGTAAAATACGCAACTGCAGATATTCTTTGTTCCCCCCCTTCTGGATCTTTTCTTGCATCTCCTGCAGAGATTAGCTTCCAATCCTCCCCTTCTTTCAACCCCCCTGATTTCAATCTGACAAAAAAAAAAAAATCTAACTGCAGTGCAGTTGGGTGTTTAAATCCTGCGCAAAGTTCAAAGCAATCCCTCTCCTCCACGCGATAGGATGACACGCGCCTGAACGCACTCGGACTGTCAATTTTTCACTGCACCCTGTCGCCCTAACCTCCTGTGGTCTTAGATTACACCCCAACAGCCCGTCAGAACAGAGTGGGTTGTCTCGGACCTACCTTGGATCCCTTCAGAGGTTGCGCACAAATCCCAGGCTGCTGGAAGTTTGACTTAAGTCTACTCCTGTTCCCTCGGAGGAGTCGCACTGAGGGGGGAGAGAGGACTGCTCAGTGCGCCAGCTCCACAGACTCGTGTGTGAGCGTGAGCGCGCGTGTGCACGAGGGGCACAGGGAAAGTGAGTGAGAGGGGAGAGAAAGAGAGAGGGAGAGAGAGATGGGGAGGGAAACAACAGACGTGGAGAGCCCCTTTGCCAAAGGATGCTTCAGTCTCCTAGCAACAACAATCGATCTGGCAAGGAGACATTTTTATTGGATGAAAAGAAAACTTAGCTGCTCATCGCTCTTACAGCACATGTTTACCACTCAGAATGACAACTCAGGGCTTGCTGAGTGAACTGAGGTGGTGGGCGAGACAGAGAGGGGACGACACGGATGCTGGGAGTATTTTCCATACGTGTGTGGGGTGCAGAGCGTCATGCAGACTGCGACTACATCCCTGTGTCCTTGCAACCTGGCTCAAATCCTATGGAGCAGCAGAAATATTCATATCCAGCTTCTGCTTTTGGCAAGCTCTATCAATGTTTCAACACACTATTACACTCCATGAGGTCAGAAGAAAAGATAACTGCACCAGGCATGCTGTCCATGCTTCATTCATTCCGGTACATTTCAGAAGTTTTATGACTTGGTGGCACAGGACGTCCATCCCAAGTTGTCTGTGTCTTTTTTCCCTAACACGAGAGCATAAAAAAGTGCTGCTAAGTAGTTTGTCTGTGTGAACGTGTTAAATGTGTGTATGTGCACACACGTCTGTTCATCTGTATGTGTTTGCATGATTATGCACATAGATTCATTAGAATGCAAGTATGCAAGTGTGCAGCTCCTATTGAACAGAAAATCCTCTTCACACATGACTGAGTCACACAGCGTCCCCCCTCTTTCCCTCTCTCTCCCTCAAATCTACACAAACGCACACCATACACACACACACATGCACACACTCTGGCTAGAGGTCTGATTTCAGTATTGTAAAGTTAGTCAAGTGCAAAGAGATACACAATCTGAGGACTTGCTCGAAGCAGGGTTTTGATTGCAGCTGAAGGCTGAGGCGTTTAGTTTTGTTTAACGTCCCAGGACAGTTTGCTCAGATGTTTTCCTTGTACATATGTGCTCCATATGACACAAGAAAACTCCAAGGAAAACAGATTACCAAACAGCTCCCCCTTCACCTCTCTGTGAGCCACATACAAGAATAAAACTGGGTAAAGCAGACATGTGTCTGTATGTAAGCACCAGTTCCCAGTGTCCATCACAGTCTTCTCGGACCCCATCCCTCATTCCTGTTGTAGCAGCTTGGACATGCTGGACACTCTAATAAAAGCCTCATTGTCTTCATAGCATGCATATATGCAAAGAGCCCAGAAAGCCAGCTTTGTCCCGTAAGGGGTCGCTCAGCAAGAGAGCTTTGTGCTTTAACCACAGGACAGAAAATAGGAGAGAAAGAAAAAAAAAAAAAAATGATTTGAGAGAGAAAAATATCAATGTGTTAAATAGCATACAGTGATGCTACTGTATAAGGTCATGTGTGTGTTTTGCGTCTGTGTGCAGAAATTTAGCATTTGGCCTTAACATGGCTAACTGCTCCAGCTCATGCAGCATGAAGAGGGTCCGCTGGGATTACGCTTCCTCCTTCTTTGATTCCCCCACAGATTGTTTGTGTCCTTGTGTTAATAGAATTAGCTATGCTTCATTTCCCATGGTCTTCTGTCCTGTCTTGGCCTCATGATGGATGGAGCTTCTCACAGAGGAGTGAGTGTGCTTAAAAGTGTGCCGGCTATCTGCCAGACAATAGGTCTAACAACCACAAGGGCCCATTTCCTTCAGGTCAGTAAGGCCATGTGTTGAGCCAAGAAAACACTGATAATGAAGAACTTGGAGGCACTGTGTCAACTCAAAGCAGTTTGGACACTTATTATGTACAACTAGAGAAATTGCCTTTCCTGTACAAATGCAGTGTGAATACTTATAGCAGAAGAAATTGCAGAAAAACAGTTGAAATTAGCTAAAAAAAAAAAAACATGCTGAAATGTAGCTGAAATGGAAGAACAAGCACAAATTCACAGAAGAAAACAGAAATAACACATATTTGCTGAATTAGGTTTAAATAAGCAGAAATTAGCACAAAATTTAGGAAATTAGCTAAAAAAGGTTGAAACTATCAAAAATGGCTGAAAAGTAGCTGAAAAGGCAAAAAAGAAGCATAAACTATCAGAAGGAAGATGAAAGATCTGAATTGAGTACAAAAATTGTGGAAAGAGCTGAAAAAGCTCAAATTCGCATAAAACAGCTAAACAGTAGCTGAAATAGCAGAAAAGCTGAAACTAGCTGAAAAAAGCTGAAAAAAAGCATAAGCTGAAATTAGCAAAAACATTTTAATTGGGCTGAAATTTGCAGAACGTACCATGAAAAACTTGAACTTATCTGAAAACAGCTGAAATGATCTAATAAGGTAGCTGAAAATGTAGAACAAGCTTAAATTAGCAAAATAAAACAGAAAAAACAAATGTTTGCCCATTTAGGCTGAAAGAAGCAGAAATGAGCATAAAAAGTAAAACTTATCTGAAAAAAGCTGAAATTAGCAAAAAACGTCTGAAAAGTAGCTAAAAAAGCAGAAAGAAGCTGACTTTACAAGAAGGAAGTGGAAAGAGCACATTTTTGCTGAATTACTCTGTAAAAAGTTTAAATGAGTACAAAAATTGTGGAGTTAACTGAAAAAGCTTTAATTAGCATAAAACATACAGTATAGTAGCTGAAATAGAGAAAAAAGCTGCAACTTGCAGGAATAAGATGAACTTAACAGAAAGAAGTTGGAAGAAGCCCAAAAATGTTGTAGTTAGCAGAAAGAATCAGAAAGGAGCACAAAACAGCTGAAATAACCAGCTGAAATGAGCTGAAATGAGCTGAAAATAGCGGAAAAATTTTCAAATTTGCAGAAGGAAGCTGAAAGAACCAGAACAAAATGTGAAAGCACCAATTAAAGATTGTAAACAGATCTAAAGATTGGAAGGATGTAAAATGAGCTCAACTCATTTTCTATGAGAAAAAAATGTCAAAAAAGGCTAAATATTTCAAAAAAATTAAAATTGTACCAACACCAAAAGTCATAGCAGGATTGTTCTGAAAGAGCCGGACGTTCTAGTTTATGATTTATTGAAATAGCTTGAGAACTATGGGACAAAAATCGTGCTGAAAAATGTACGGAAGAAAAATGGATCGTAATAGTGTGAATGCTTCATAACCATTCACACTATTGTGTCTCTGTTTTAGCTTTAGATGACAGTTTGTACCACAGTTTGCAAAAAAATAAAATCCATGTGCTCACATCTGAAACAAACACTACAAACATAAAACCATTTCACCTTGGCAATCAATAAAAGAAAGAAGAGAAGCTTTAAAGATTATTTCGGCTGTGTGGGATGTAATTACAGCTTTTGTTATTAAAATGCAAATGGTTGATTTGATCAGTCATGAGAACAAAATGTTTGTTTTATCAAAGGTTATCCTCAAAAACACACAGAAAAACAAGTCTGTGCTTATATTTTTGTTATCATAGAACATTGTATGTTTCATAACTTTCATGATTTTAACATGTCAATAGCTTTGTTAAACTTTTAGAAAATTATCACTGGATGTGAATTTAGAACCAATTACCTTTAGGAGTCATAATTTAATAAAGCCCAATGCAGAAAATCAAAACGATCCATAACAGAATACTGAGATACAACTTCCTGTGGTAGTACCTGAGAGTCACACCATGCACATGTTTTAAGCACTATGCATTGCACAGCTTGGCTTAAAGCTTTGGCATTAACCCTCAGAGTGTCCACACCATCTGTTTGTTAGCAAAATAACTCTTGAAGCACTTGATAAATTATAGTGAAAATCTCAGAGAGCAATCACGGCCTGTGCACCTACGAAGAACTTTCTTCCTCTTTAAAGGAAGTTGTTTCTCCTTACTTTCACCAGGTGCTTTTTAATTTAAAAGATAATTAGTTTCTTAGTATTTTGTTATGAAATGCAATTTGAAGGTTATTTATTTTGTTGTAGTGAATTCCATTTTATGAAAAAATAAATAAATAAATAAAATAAATAAAATTAAACTGCAGCGTAAAAAGCTAGAACAAGAAGCCAGTAACAAGGCCGGTGTTATGTTTTCAAGTTTTAAACTAAGCTGTCTGGATCTGCTCAGAAGTTTAAAGGATTGTTTATTTGATTGTCTTTTACCGTCAGTAGAGTTGTCCCACCATCCATCTACTTTGTATCCAACCTGTATGGCCCTTCTGCAGGTGGTGGGCACACACACAGTAAATAATTTGGGCTGGGCCTGACCAGGCCTCATGGGTAGAGGTCCAGTCACCAGGCACTCACCGATGAACCACCCTCCCAGACCTGGCTTTAAGGTGGGGCCCTGGAACCGACATCTGGACAAGGACATTGAGCTCCTGTCTTCTGTCCACATGAGTGTGGAGAATTGCTCTTTGTCTGGCCTGTCACCTAGGACCAATCTACCTTGGGATGCCCTACCAGAGGCAGTTTTCCGCAACAGCAAAGCCCCTAGGATCATTTAGGTGTCCACACTTAAATAGTCGTGAAACTTGAAAAGAAATGTCTTCTGGTAATCTATCTGACAGACTTGAACGAAATACAGTATTGAACCTTGACCATTTTCTTCTGCCTTGGTTCTTCTGTGGCAGAGAGTTGATTTTTTTTTTTACCAAATTGAGAGAACCCAACAAAGTTCAGTCAGGTCATCTGGGCGGTTTCTTTCTTTCTTTTAAAAAAACATTTTTTTTTTAGACATTTCGTCCTTCTTCCAAAGGACTTCATCAGTCCAAGGAGCTACAACAAACTCAGTCCCAAAAGCAGCACACTCATAGTGGGCCAACCAGTTTGCTGGTGATAAGATGGTTTCTGGGGCCCGCCCTCTCCCCCATCAACTCCTCTTTGTTGGATTTTTTTTACCTGGATTATTGAGCATGAACTTTGACGTATTGAGAGAATATTGCAAAACTGTATACTGCAAATAAACCCAAGACAGATAACATTTACATATAAAAGTTTGTGTTTTGTTTTGATTCTTCAGAACCAGTAATATTTTGCTATTATATGAATAATTTACATTTTAAAGACTTCTCTTTTAATCTGATAGACTGCACATGAAAAAAAGTTTGAAACACGTATGTGTGTGTCTTCACGTGTAACATAGACAAGATTCAACTTAGCAGAGCATCCATCTATTTATTATATTTACCTGCGTCTTCCTTTCTGGGTCACTGGTGCCCATATCCAGCAGTCACTGTGTGAGAGGCGGGGACATCCTGGACAGGTCTTCAGTCCATCACAGGGACAAGTAAAGACAAACAACCTCTCACTCTCACCAAGGGACAGTTTAGAGTTATTGATTAGACTAACATGCATGTTATTGGTCTGTGGGAGGAAACTGGAGTACCCGGAGAAAACCCAAACATGCACGGAGAGAACATGCAAACTCCACCTGGAAAAGTTTTAGGCTAAGATTTGACCCGACAACCTTCTAGCTCTACCAACTGCACCACCGGGTCACCCTTATTAGAGCAGTTTAACCAAAATCTGGTTTATTAATTCACACAAAATGTTCATACTGCATCTGATGTGGAAACAAGTGTATTTGAAAGCCTGACCATCACAGTTTCCATCTATGTGTTGTATTTAAGACTGCAAGGTAACAGGGTGGAGCTGGTGCTTTGTTTTTAGCTGTTTATAGCTCCTAACAGGGGGTTGGTCTCTCATTATCTTGGTTACAGAGGCATGGCCAACAGACTGCAGGTCACACACTCCAGAGGACGTGCGCTGACCTGTCTACTGTTCATCTGCTCACCAGCACCACACAAGCATCCACACACAGCACACTCACACACAAACTGAACACTTCGTATATGAGTCCCCTGGCTCACTTTATGTCCAGAGTGCTCCACATGCTATGCTCCAAGTGTTATCTGCAGCTAACTTACGTGTTTGCTCTCTGTTATTTTTCGTTTATTTAAAAATCCTACAGTTTGTAAAATTGTTATATTTTTCCCCATAAAAAATGCAATGCTGAGCAAAATGTGGCAAGTTCATGCTCTAAAAAGCTTTGGGGCAGTCACACAGAGGTCAAGCAAGTTTGCAGTTTCTCCACTTGTTTTAAACAACCATACAACATGTAACACATGTAAATACAGATATTCTCCATGCGTGTTTACAGGTGCATGAACACCATTAAAGAAATGTATGTTTAGTCGCAAACATCCTGTGTACAGTATGTTTGGCCTCGTCTCTGAGCTTTCTCACCACACCCACAATTCATTAGTAATTGACCGCAGCAGCCTCACTCATTAAACATTAAAGGGCTACTGGTGAATAATTGATTAATGATATGAGGCGATCTGCAGCAACGTTCTGACAATAAAAGTGCATAGATGAGCTGAAGGAGAGGCCTCAGCACATCATACAGACACACTCACCCACTCGCTCAAAATTCAGTTGACTCGTGTTCAAAATATCTCATCTGGGTGTCATTGAAGAAATTAAAATATATAAGTTTTGGTATTAATTTGCTTAAAAATCTGGCAGGGAATTAAAGATTTTAACCTAAAGCTTGGTCATAGTTTTACAGTGTGTGTAGTGTTTTTCAGTACTCAACAGTGTGAGCCATTTAAATTAAAGGGATTTTAAAAGTCCAGAAAAGTGCTCTTGGAGCCTCATTAACTCTTTTTTTTTCTGAACTTAGTTGAACTATAGACACTGCAAATAAATGACCTTTTAGTCAAAGGCAAAAAAAAAAAAAGATGTTTAAAATCCATATAATTATAAATATATATATATATATATATATATAAACACATATATATATATATATATATATATATATATATATATATATATATATACATATATGTATATATTTTTTTTTAATCCCATGGGGACTTTTAAGGTTTATTTTGGTAGAATAGGAACAACCACCATTTGTTCTTAGATTTTAATATCAAATGGACTAAAACTAAAGCTAAAATGAGGTATACACAAGATGTTTATCTGTGAAAAAAAAAGATTTGGTTTAAAAAAAAATCTGGTTAGATTGTAACCCTGATTAATATTTAACTGTTGATAGTTCAAAGCTGAAAAGTCTTGAAAGAAATCATGATAAGAAAACTCCCTAAAACCCTTTCCATTAAAACCTGGTTCTTAGAGACAACTTTAATTGTGGCTAGGATTTAAGTTGCACAGCCATCTTCAAGGTATGGTTTAAATGGTTGAGAATAATTAATTTTTGAATCAAGATCAAGTTAGATCATTTTCACTCAGAGATCAACAATCAGCCTATTGTCCTTATTAGACAATAGTCCACCTAGACAAGAAACTGGACTGGACAGCTAACACCAACACCCTCTACAAGAAAGGACAGAGTCGCCTTTTTCCTCTGAGGAGACTCAGGTCCTTTAATGTTTGCAGGAACATGCTGCAGATGTTTTACCACTCGGTGGTCTCCAGCATCTTCTTCTACATTGTGGTGTTTTGTAGAAGGAGGTGGGGACTGAGCTTCCCAGACCAGCTCGTTTCAGCCTCCTGAGGAAGTAGAGCCTCTGATGAGCTTTCTTGATCAGGCTGGTGGTGTTGTTGCTCCAGCTGAGGTTGCCATTCAGGTGCACACCCAAGTACTTGTAGCTGGAGACCACTTCCACCACAGATCTTCTTATGTTCAGGGGGGTGTAGGTGTCTTTATTCCTTCTGAAGTCCACAATCATCTCCTTTGTCTTCTTCACATTGATGTGAAGGTTATTCTCTTTACACCAGCTCTCCAGGTGTTCCACCTCCTGCCTGTAGCTGGACTCATCATTGTTCATGATGCATCCCACCACCGCTGTATCATCTGCAAATTTTACAATATGACAGCCTGGATGGGTAGCTGCACATTCATACGTGAGCAGAGAAAACAGGAGGGGGCTCCTGTGGGATCAATAAAGTTCTTATCTTATCTTATTGATCAATCTGTCTTTTGTTTAAATTACTGTCTGTCCATTTTGCTGTAAGATTGTTTCAATTTATTACTTTTTTACATTCCACAGAAAATGAGGTTTACATAGACATAATTTACAGTGAAAATTTCAGATAAAATGTGTAAACAGTAGTGGTGCAAAGGTATAAATGGGTGTATTGAACCGTTTTGGTAAAGCTTGTTCGGTTCGGTCCACGTGCGTACCATTTTGGTTATTTTTTCACTCATTAAAATTTATTAACGAGAGATTATGTGCCGCGGAACTAAATTTCCTAAGCGTGTTTCATTACGGCGCTATTAATTGTTGCATAGTCTTGCAGCACGGGTAGCATTAATAGTGTAGCAGGAGACCCTTTCATCTCGTTGCGGTCTCCTGTTTGGGAACATTATGGATTTCTTATTAAAACTCAACAATGGGAAAAGACAAGTGCAAATCCAAAGCTGTGTGTTGACGTTGTTTCACAGAGATTGGATGTGCAGCAGGCAACGCGTCTAACTTGTTAACGCACTTGAAACAACATTATCTGAATGTGAACGTCTCTTCTAGCAGCTTGGTGCAAAGACCGATAGCAGCAGCATTTAAACAACCTTTATCAGGTAATTCAGATTGATCCAAAGCAATAACACAAGGTGTAGGAGTTTTAAAAGCTCTAGATCTACGTCCGTATTCTGTTGTTGATGTGTCGGTTTTAAGCAAATGATTAAAGTTCGTGAGCCCCGCTGCCTACGACATCCCATCACATCAATACTTCAGCCAAAAAGTTGTACCAGTACTCTATGAAAAAGCTAAAACTGATTGTCAACAAGCCCGATCCCAGATTTAAAGCTCTGCACTGATGATGATGAGCGAGAGAATATTCAACCACCTCATAAAAGAAATGATGACCGCGCAAGAAGTGGTAATGTTATTGTATTATTATGATCTAATTAACTTTTTTTAATTTCAAATTATAATTTTATTAACTCAATTTTTTTAACCTCTTTGTGTTGTTTGTAGTCTGAGGATGTCACGGAGAGCTGAGCAGCTGTCTTCCTCCTCTTCATGGATTTTTAAAAAATTATTCTTATACAAACATATTTTCACTTGGCATATTTTCAAAATAAACATTTTGTAAGTCTTCATTTTGACCTTTTTGTACCAAAAATTTACCAAACCGAGCCCTCCTTGAAATGGAACCGAACCGAAATGTGATTTTAGCGTACCGTTACACCCCTAGTATACAGTTACTGTTTGTTTGAACAATGAGAACAGCCAGTGATTGAGTACACCATCCTGTGGGAATCCAGCATTAAATACAGGTCAGAGAAGTCTGAGCTCTCAGCCAAGTAACAAATCTAAAAACAAAGTATTGTGCTCAGCTCCAGAAAGACGATTTTACAGATTAATACTAAAGGTGAGATTGAGTTAAATCTTAAAACCAACAAAGTCCAAGTGCTCAATAATCCAGGTATACAATCCAACAATTTTCAGTCTGGTCGTCTGGACAGTTTCTTTTTTTTGGTGCTGAAATATTTCACCTTCCATCCAGAAGGCTTCATCAGTCAAGGAAACATACGACACAAAAAGAAACTGTCCAGATGACCTTACTGAAAATTGTTGGATTGTATACCTGGATTATTGAGCATAGACTTTGTTGGTTTTGAACCAGTTTGACATGACTGTCGACAAGGGAGAGGGCCGGCATCAGAGGTGGGGACGTGCCAAAGAGACCATCTTAGCACCAACATAACTGGTTTGTTCCACATTGGAGTAAGCTGTTGTGTCGAGGAATCAGTTTTGTGTTGTGTGTTTCCTTGACTGATGAAGCCTTCTGGATATAAGGTGAAACATTTCAGCACAAAAAAAAAAAGGAACTGTCCAGATGACCTGAGTGAAAATTGTTGGATAAATCTTAAATAGTTAGGAAGTAATGACTCCTTGTAGGTTTAGTTTTAGTCAAATAGCTTGTAGACTGACTGGACTGCTGAAATTCACCAGCTTCTGTCTGTTAGGGCTTAATGCAAACTGGTGAGAAACTAGGCTGGAGGGGACTTTGGCTTTGACGCAGAATCAGCTATTTGAAATCTTCATGAGTAAGGCGGCAGAGTTTCACAATGTAGTACTTGTTTTGGGGGGGGGGGGGGGGCAACATTTTATGATGGGATGATGATGGCTGTCTGGAAGCAGGTGGGAACACTTTTCTGTACTGGAGGTAAAAACATCTGGAAACTGACTTGTACATGTATTTAATAGAAGGCAGGAGGATGTTATCAGGTCCAACAGCTTTACAAGTATTCAGTGAAAATCTGCTGACATGGCAACATTCATTCCAGTTGGTAAAAGCTGGCTTAATGTGATTCAGGAAATGGACACACACACACACATTCACACACACACATACAGAGCTTTGATTCCCTCACTTTATAGGGGTTGTTCCATTAACTTACCCATTCATTTTCTGTAGACCTCCTTTCATATCCATTTCTTAGATCCTTAGTCTAAATACATTGCAATATGTATGGTGTTGCTCCCACAATGCAACTCTAAATAGATGCCAGTGCCCACAAAACTACTTAACGAGCATAAGCGCACAGTGCTTACACTGATACACAGAGGGAAAAGAAGAATAATGATGTTGATATGTAGTGAAAAGAAGATGTCTGCTTTCTAAGAGAGTGCACACTTATCACTGATAAAAAATGTAGATATGTTTTCTGTCCAAGACTTGGCGTGGGTCATTCGTGTAGGTGATTTACAAAATACAGATTTGCTCCCTTCATTCTGCTAATCTGATGTATTTACTGTAAGTGTCTGTTTGAATGCTTCCACTCATATTAATCTCTTTTACGTATGCTGTCTGCAGTTAGGCAGACAAAGCAGAACGTTATGATGTTTAAGTTGGAGATTTGATTAAAATATAGATGTTTATCTAATTAGGAGATCCATCCTTGATAATCAAAAGTTATCTAAACCATTGAATCTTTTCTTGTTTTGATTTACTCTGAGGTGCAACATGCAATTTTTTTCCCATTGACGTATATTTAGAATTTACCTCGTAATGCGGGATGAGATTTTCCCATGTGCCTTTTCATGTTTGATTGAAATAGCACAGAAATCATCTCATCCCTGTCCATTAATCTCCCATTTGGTTAATTATCACAGTTTATAATTACAAACCTCTCAACTGAAGTGCTTCCTCTCCCTGTGCCTTTGCTTATTTTTCCATTTCTAGCCGCTCGTCTCTTCTGTGTTGCCATTCACAGTATGGCCACATAGACAGGCAATAAGAAAACTTTTAATGAGCTGCAACCATAGCTGTAGGGAAATTATTAAAATTGTCATGGCCCATGCTCTTGTGTCAGCTAATCTTTGCTTCCTTGCATGTAGAGACATTGGATGAATTTCTTGTGCTACTGTTAGAACAGAACCTCCTCTTTTTTTAAGCGGACGCCTTGGATGGAGCAAGCTACACATGTCTGGCCATCACACTGCTATTTCTGCCCATGCCAGTCGCTCCAGGATTGCTACTCCAAAAGGAGTGCTTTGAAGAGCTGTCCAGGTGAGAGGTTGGCAAAGGCAGAGTATTTCTGCTCTTTCACAACGCAGAGTAGCCCTTGGGGACTCAAATTGCCCTGCAGTGTTATGGATAATAATTAAATCCACACTAAAATCACTGAAATGCAGACACAAAAACTTCATTTAGAGTGTTGCATGGAAGCCAACAAAATTTATATTCACACTTTTCAAGGGACACCAATGCACTAGTTATATTAAAAAAAGTTAGACAAAACAGACTGAAAAACAAATAATGATATAAATAAAATGAAAACAGCTCTAAAAGTTTATTTCTCTTTCTGGAATGCAGTTCTTTTTTTTCCCCTTTCATCCATTTTTTGTATTTCTAATCAGTTGAAAACATACAAAAGACCATGAGACTATATGTGCACATATGTATGTAGGGTTGTAAGTATCCAATTACGTGCGCTCCTCTGTTCCAAGATGCCTCAAAGATGCGATAGTGGTAAAGTGAAAAGTAAATTCATCTCCTGACAGATGCACACAAATGCCCCTGGAATGCAGTAAATGCTTATTTCAAGAAAAGGTGCTCAATAGACTTCCTGGTTGAATACCTCAAAGGACAAATTTTCTGTGGACTGATGCTTCCTCTGGGCAGAGTTGTGTTTTCTCTGCTGCCAGTCTCTATATCTATCTGGGAGAGGAGAGAAGCTTTGTCGATGAGCAGAACCCAAGTGATTCCGCTTTTCCCCCACTCAGTTATAGATAATCATGTACTCTTTCTGCTGGTAATAAAAAAAACACCTATTTTCTGCATTTCTGATCTCCTCAGCAACAACGTCAAGTATGGTCTGTCCAAGATATGTTTGTCTGTCCGAGTGTACGCTGAACGTTCAGAAACACAACCGCCATGGAAGCAAAACTAAACAAAAACAGAAAACATAAATTCAACCAAAACAAGACATGCACTGAAACGCACAAAGACGCAGATTGCATCTACAAGTGGACTGCTGTGGTTAATAAATCATCTGCTCACATAATCTTAGAAATGACAAACGATGTGTAGCTCATAATGTATTTCTTCATGAAAGTTTGCGTGAGCCTGGGAATAGAGATATTTTTTCATTTCTGGTGCGTGCACAATTGTGTGTGTGGATCTGCCTCTGTAAGTGGAATGAAGCGTATGTGTGAACTGTGGCATTAAACCTTGGCTGCACAATTTTAAGTCACTGCCTCAAGGCGGCCTCTTCACTTATCAAGTTAAGCTAGCCGGTTACTGAGGGGCACCAGGTGAGCCAATGTGAAATGGAGGATATTACGATTCATAGGTTACAATGCATTAAAAACAGAGTTAAAAGTGAACCAGTGACCCAAATCCCCGCTGTGACTTTGTCATAAAAGTAACTATACTAAAAAAACACAAATATTTCCTATGTTGCATTTTATTTTTACATACAACTTTTATGTTGTGATGCTGACAGTCAAAAACTCAGCCATTTTTTCATCAAAGGAAGAGTTTATATCTTTTCAAGTGTGTTCTGTAGAAATGTTAAGAACAACTATTGTGCTTGAATGACCTTGGTTCGAAAGAAATTAAATTCATTCTGACATGATTTTCATTCTAACTGATGGCCAAGTGGGGGAGAAACCAAAGTAAATGGCTTTAAACCAACTCAAAGTAAAATTTCAGTTATCGTTTTTTTGATAACCTATTACAAATCAAAGAGCTATTTATAACATGAAAAGCATTAATTGTTCATATTCTGTCTGCACTACCCCACTCAATCTCAATCACCTATTTGCACTACAGCCATTAAAATAGGATTCAGTGTTGTATACTGTATTTAAATGTAGAAATGTGTGCCTCATACTGTACATGAAGGTGCAGGATCCAGAATTAGCTGGATTGGATATGCCTTTCCCCCTATACGCTAACGTCTGCATTTCAAGAAGCAAATATATTTTATCGGGTAAAGACAGGTTGTGGCACAAATTGTTTTTCATTAATCAGCATACAATCTGAAAGAGCAGATCTGAAGTCAGTTTCATGTCTAAATTAGAGCACTTAGTTGCAACACATGGTAAATGAGCCCTAATGAGATTCCCAGCCTTTATTTTCTGCACTATTAGACAGCCCTATGGCAGTGTTGAGATATCTGCTGTTCCTGCTGGGGCTAATATCCTCTAACCATCATGATGACACTGCCACCAGACATTCATGCACACGCAGGTAATTGCACGCTCTAGGCATCTACTGTGCATTTGTTTGTGTGTCAGTGTATGAGAGATATTGTAATGTCGAAAGAAGATTTGGACTGAGAGTAAATCTAAGATGAAGCAAAGGGTGACATTGTTTTTGTATGAATTGTTACTGTTGACAACAACAGCACAGGGTTTTCATCAGTATTTAGTGTTCAGTGTGTGTATAAATCTTCATGTTCCTGAAACCACATTCTTTTGGACAGAGATCTCTTAGTTTTCCCTGGGATCTGAAGTTAAATATATATATATATATATATATATATATATATATCCATCCATCCATCCAT
>NC_056507.1:24368812-24369193 GCF_014905685.2 Nematolebias whitei | reverse complement strand
ACATCCATCCATCCATTATCTTTACCCGTTTATTCCATTTTGGGTCACGGGGGTCGCTGGTGCCCATGTCCAGCAGTCACTGTGCGAGGGGCGGGGTACACCCTGGACGGGTCGCAAGTCCATCACAGGGCCACATAGAGACAAACGACACAAACAACCATTCACTCTCTCACTCACACCTAGGGAAAATTTAGAGTTACCAATCAGCCTAACATGCATGTTTTTGGTCTGTGGGAGGAAACCGGAGCACCCGGAGAAAACCCACGCATGCACGGAGAGAACATGCAAACTCCACCCAGAAAGGCCCCTGGACCGGGGTTTGAACCAGGGACCTTCTCGCTGAGAGGCAGCAGCTCTACCAGTTGTGCCACCGTGCTGCCC
>NC_056507.1:24366060-24368712 GCF_014905685.2 Nematolebias whitei | reverse complement strand
ACCCTTTCCAAAAAATTAGAATATCATGGAAAAGTTGTTTAATTTCCACAATTCCATTCAAAAAGTTCATCTTTAATAGATGATAGATTCAGACTCGCAGTTTAAATGATTTCAAGTATTTATTTGTTTATTTTTACATAGTTTGGTCTTCCAGCTCATGAAACCCACGAAAACAGGAATTAAAAAAATTTGAATACTGTGGAGACATCAGCCCAAATTACTTCTCAGCTTTTGCAGAAAAAAAAGAAAGAAATTAGGATCACAACATATCAATCAAAATATGGTACTTTCAAAGAATATGTCAATCTTCAATACTTGGTTGGGAATCCCTTTGCCTTAATCACTGCCTCGATGTGACGTGGCATTGAGGCAATCAGCCTGTGGCATTGACTGGGCGTTATGGAAGCCCAGATTTCCTTGATGCTTGCTGTCAGCTCTTCTTTGTTGTTGGGTCTGGTGCCCCTCATTTTCCTCTTGAGAATACCTCATAGATTCTCAATGGGGTTTAGGTCCGGCGAGCTGGTATGAACCTCAAGCAGTATGAGTTCTGTTCCTCACACTTCTTCCTCCAAACCCTTGGACCTTCATTTCCAAATGAAAGGCACACTTTACTTTCATCGGAAAAGAGGACCTTGGACCACTGGCCAATGGTCCAGCCCTTCTTCTTCTTGGCCCAGTTGAGATGCTTCCTACATTGGCTCAGGTTCAGAAGTGGCTTGACCTGAGGAACCCAACAGTTGTAGCCCATCTCCCGGATGCATCTGAATGTGGTGGTTTTTGAAGCTGTGACTCCCGCCTCATTTCACTCTGCCAGATTCTGGATTCTCTGTTTGATAATCCGCTGAAGCCCACAGTCATCTCTTTTGCTGGTGCATCTTTTCCTGCCACATTTTGCCCTTCCACTAGACTTTCCATTGATATGCTTGGACACAGCACTCTGTGAACAGCCAGCCTCCTTAACTATGAACTTTTGTGGCTTACCCATCCTATGGAGGGTATCAATGATGGTCTTCTGGCCAGTTATGGTAAATGGTAAATGGACTGTACTTATATAGCGCCTTTCTATCTAATCAAGATACTCAAAGTGCTTTACACTACAATCTGTGTCCTCATTTACCCATTCATACAGCACTCTACTAGATCTCTACAAAGCTAATTGAAAAAATCATTCTACTGAGACTAATCAGTGCTTTATCACATCCATACACTGATGGGACACACATCGGAGGCTATGAGGGGTTCAGTGTCTTGCCCATGGACACTTCGGCATGTGACTGCTGGTGGATTCAAACCCCCAACTCTTGCATTGGCGGACGACTGCTCTAACCACTCAGCCACAGCCGCCCGTCTGCAGTTTTCCCCATATTGAACTGTATTGAGACAATTGAATCAAACTAAAGCAATTTAATGACACCTGGGGAAACCTGTGCAGGTGCTTTGAGTTTAGTAGATGATTAGTGTCACACTCAGTTTAAAACATTCATGCCTTGCAAAATTTGGGCTGATTTCTCCACAATATTCTAAGGGGGCTGGGGGCTGGGGGTGGGGGGGATGAACTGACAAGAGTCACACAAAGAAACTTTGTGTCAACCATCAGCTGTCAGAAGTGTTATGGTGAACTCTGGAATATTGTGATTCTCCTCTTAAGTAAAACAGAGTCCAGCTCAAAAACACGCACAGGTGTCTCTCAAGGAAAAGTTATTTTCTGAAAAACAGAAAAGTATGTTAAAATACATTATAACATTTCACGATTCCATAATAATGATCAAAAACAATAATCAACATTATTCATGTTCACAATTGTCATAATCAAATAAAACAAACTTTGTTTTTTCATTCTTAAAAACATAAAGGAAATGAGTAAACATTTGTCAGACTGCAACTGCTTGAGTCCAAGGACGGTGAATGTGTGAAAACAGACATCATTCAATATATAATAATAATATTATTATTATTAATAATTATAATAATAATAATGTTATGTGTTGGCATCATTGTATGGTTCCCATACAATGGTGAAATTGGTTCTCTGCATTTAACCCATCTACCCCCAGGTGGAGCAGTGGGCAGCTATTGAAAGCACCCGGGCGAGCAATTGGGGCTAGGGTGTCCTGCTCAGAGACACCACGAGATGTGCAATGACTGGGGATCAAACCTGGGACTCTCAGGTAGCTGCCCTACCTCTACATATATATACATATACAGTAGTCCATCACTACTTCTCGGTTAGTTTATCTAGGACTCGTTCTATTGCATTAAAAAAAAAAAAAGATTAGACATGACACACAACTGGCTGATTGATGGATGAGTCGCATGATTGGCATGTGATTTTCATTTAAAATAAATTATTTAAAAACATTTAACACCTGGTGCACTTTTGTGCAGCCCAGAGCAGCAGAATAAGGTTCCTCCTGCAGCTTTGTGCAGCCCATTCTGCTGCAGGATAAACTTCCCGCTGCAGCTGATCAGCTGTTCAGTTGATCAGCGAGCAGAGCAGAGGAGTGCGTGTGACCAAGAGCGCTTGCAGATGGCAAAGAGCATCTGAGGCTGGGAGCTGAAATCATGACATTCTGTGCTCTTTTAGAGGTTTTAGAGTTTAGAAATATTGTTTAGAATATTGTAAGAGTATGGGAAGGGTTTAAAATGCCTTTA
>NC_056507.1:24345554-24361060 GCF_014905685.2 Nematolebias whitei | reverse complement strand
ATTTCAGTTTCTTACAGCATAAACTGTTTCACTCTATTCTCTTTTTATTTCCTCTGAGTAAGTTATTTAAGATTATTTTTGTCCTGTACGTGCCTGTTTATTTGAGTTGAGGTCTCCTTGCAGCACATCCTATGACATTTTGTTTTGAGGAAGATAAAAATGAGAAAGCTTTTCCTATTTTGTATTCAAATGTTCAACAACTAAAGTTACATTTAATAAGTCACCTTTTAAGTCACCTTTAAGCATGTCGTCTTCATGCTTGCTCAAAATGAGAGTTCTGTGATGGAATTAAACTCAAAGCAATCTGCTCCTCAGATAAATAGTGTCAACTTATTTTTATATACAGTATGAATGCTTCTGTTCAGTGTCCTGAAATGACTTCTGTTGTGACTTGGTGCTATAGAAATAAACTGAATTGAAATTGAATTGAATTAAAGGACACACAATGATATGTGAATAGATAGAGCTATTTTTGTTTACTTTTGCTAACAAAAATAATTATTTAAAGTTTTATCAGGAGGAGAAAGTCATTTGTTTGTAGAACTTGATCACCGATGGAGAATCTGAATTTGTGATGACGTCAGAGGGAACAAAGGTTTGGCTGGACGGATCATGTGATATGTGAGTGAAAGTCTGATGAATACTTTCAGAATGCAGAGCTTGGTTCTGAGAGCTCAACTCAGAGTCCGGGGTCTGAGTTTGTAGTTAATACAGGTGTGGGTCATTCACACAGAGGCAAGAAAATAAAAAACTTGTCCGAGGGTTTTAGCTAGAATTGGTGGTCTGAAGTCTGAGCAGACATCTTCAGGTATGAGGCATCAGACAAGCACTGCTCACAAAAATAATAATTAAAAAATAAAAGCACAATCACAGGTTCAAAATGATTTAAAATAAAGTACCAGTACTTTAAATCATTTAGCACCTGGTGCAGCAAGTTGGGGGCAAACTGTCCATTCGGAGCATCAGGATATTTCCCGGTGGCCTGGCCATTCGCCGAGGGGGACTAAAGGCTCAGTTCCGGTATTGCTTGATTATTTAAAATAAAGCTGCTCATGCAGCATGGATTGTTTATTTAAACTATTACAGTACAGTTTATTTACACAGAAGGAGGGATGCTGGGAGTGATGGGCACGAGTGTGATTGCAGCGAGAAGTGGGCGTGGCAGAGAGTCACAGAGAGTGGAGATCATGACATGCTGAGCTCTTTTAGAGCCTTTAGACTTTAGAAAATTGTTAGGAACATTGCAAGAGTGTGAGAAGTGTTTAAAACACACACACATATATATGTATATGTATATATACTAAATTAACTACTATTTACTACTACTTGTACGTCTATCCCTACTTTGCGGTTTTTCATTATCGGAGTGTAAAATGTTAGTTGGATGAGGAGTAGTTCAATGAAGTGGTTAATAATATGGTAAACGCAGCATCAAAACAACTGTATGCATCATAATCTGGGGATTTGGCTACATCTCACAGCTAATCTTCTTAGAGGGGAAAAAAAAACAAGTAACGAGTGTTTCATAGCTGTGTAGTGAGAAAAATGTTCAAGAAAATTGGTCTATGTGAGACCCTTCTTTTAATTTTAAATAAATCTTTACATTTTATCAATAACTTTTTGCTTCCAGATCATTGTTTGGAGTAGTTTTTTATGTGATCCACAGTTTTCACATGACGTTCTTATTTATGAGTTTATACCATTGTGCAATGAATCCCCAAAGAAAATGATTTCCACCATGATTTCTCATTCAACCACCAGTTTGTGCTGTTTGATGCTGAGGATGTCTCTCACATCCCTGTTGGTTCATGCTTCAATGGAAAAAAAAAACAGTTCTGGGCTGATAAAATACACACATGAGATCAATATTTTCCAAAACACAAGAAAAGATGCTGTTCGTGAGGTGTGAGCCACTTCATTCCTGACAAACAACATTTTATTGATTGCCTGCTGATCTGGGTTTGGTTCACAGAAGTCCCAGTCTTGTAACAGAGATACTCAAGCATCACTCCACCCACCTAAATCTGTGCAAAGCATAGTGTAGCATTCCCATTCTCCTCTGTGTCTCAAGTCTACTGTGTTGTTTGCTTAAATCGCTGAAATATGTCAAGAAAAAATTCAAGACAGATTCTCGATCTTATTTCTTTTCAACGTGGAGATGGGACATCTTTTCTTGATTGGAGTGAGTTACTCCTAATCCTGTTTCTGAGGGTCTGCTGGAACAAGCTCTCCCCCCCCCTTTGGTTCATTGATCACATTAGCATACTCACAAAAATATTCCCATTCTTCTGATGCATATTCTTATATGTTGAAATAGGCAAATGTGGGTGCTTTGATTATTAGCTTGAAATGATATAAAACATATGGCACTAAAAATATTTTAAAGACCTTTTAATTGTTGCACATTATTGTTGTATGCTAAAAAACTACACGTCCAGTCTAACCCCTGAAAGAAAAACTAAAAGAAAAGAAAAGTAGCTTAACAGGTTTGCTTAGCTCTCAATATGACATTTGCTCTAGGGATATAAATTGATTATAATAGCCTGATAGTAGGCAAAATAATGTACCTACTGGTGCGTTTGTGTGGACAAATTTGTGCTGATAACTAAATTTTTTTTGACAACAATGGAATTGGTTGAGCTGATAGTTTAGCACCTGCCTTCATCATGTCAGATCTATTGCTGACAATGCAATTAAACCTTTCTTTTATTTTTGGCCATGCAGCAACAAAATGACATTAAACAGTAAGCATGGTATTTCAAAGTATCTGCTCTAAAATGGGGTGTACCCCACCTCTTTCACAGTGACTGTTGGATATGGGCACCAGTGACCCCCACGCTCCAAAAAAGAACAAGCAGGTAAAAGATAATGGATGGATGGATGCTCTAAAACACGTACTGTGCACAAATTTACAAATAATATCTGAATTTGTAAATGAGCAAAAAAATATATCAAATATAAAAGAAAAATACTTTATTTTTATTTCTCCTAAATCCTTTATACACAGTAAACATTACAGAGTTAGTTTAAAAGGCTCTGAATATCAATGATTCTGCATAACAAATAATTCAAAAAGCTTATTAGTATGGCTTTGAATACAAATCAGTTCTCTCTTTTCTGCCATGCTCTTTCTTCATTTTTACATGCCTTTAGCTTTTATTTTTATGCTGTGCCTGTTTCTTTTAAAAACACCGTGAATTGAATTTTGACTTAACCGGCCTCGACGTTCCTTTGACTGGAGGTTGAGTCTTGATTTATTTATTTTTTTAATGATAAAATACATTTTTCTTTTTAGTCTTGAATAGATATATTTATGTTGTCATTTGCTCAATTTCTTCCCCATCTTTTTATTTTTTCACCATTTTTTGTCTCTGCCCCAGCTTTCCTTACTCCCACATTCTTCCTTGCTGAGTCGAGGGCAGGGTAAAGCAGAACTGTCTCGTCTTTGAGACAGGAGCAGTTTGATCTTAGAAAAGTATGCTGAATCTAGATAGCATGCCTTGCTTTGCTTGAGGGATTTGTCTTTATGTATGTGAGTGTGCAAACGCCCACATGTGTGTCTACCGTATATTCCAGAAGAAGATAAAAGCCTTAGCTTCGGCATTGCTCAGCTGAGCTAAGTAAAGCATCAGCAATGATTTACAGTTTCAGCTGCACAGTGGCAGCTTTGCCTTCATAAATTTCTCAAAATGTTGTCATGATGAGTCATTCCTCATAGGTCATCACCTGTGTGCCGACACACAATCTGTTGCTGTATTGGTGTATTTGGTTGTTTTTCAGGAGACTGTAAGAAATGCATAGAAAGAATAGGAGGCATTTATCTCTAAAAATGAAACAGAGGTAGAACATCTCACAGCAAACTTGCAAATGACTGAAACATCTTTTCATTTCCCTTGAGTAGACGGTCATACAGAAATCTGGGCGATTTCATTTTGTGGAAAACACAATAAATCAAAGACTGTGTTTGGCCTTGATTTTGCACTCATCTGTTTGACACATGACAACATTTTTCTGAAAACTTTACCACCCACACAGTTTGAGCAGGGATTAGATAACTAATAGGCTTCCGGTCTTACTTAAAGATATACCTCTGAACAGGTGTTGCTTTTAGAAGAGTCAGGGGCTAGTGCATGTGTCTTTCACTCTTTATGTATCATTGCTCTTCTGCATTTGTGTTGCAGGAGGAAGGCATGAGCGTTGCAAGTACAGAAAGCACCAAGTCAAGCATTGCATGCTGCTAGATGTCTTTGTTGTCGGATGAAGCAGACAGAAAGAGTGAGAGAAAAAGAGCGATGGAGCTGAGAGACGGTGCTGAACTTAAATAACCCTCCTACAGTCTTTCACACTTTGAATTTAACAAGAATTTAACTTGAGTTTAACTTTCTTGATGTCACCACCTGAACTTCTGCCGCTTGCTTGAGCTGTAAAGAAATAAAATATTTTTGACTTATCCACATTAAGCACATCTGTCAGAACACCATACTAAAACATTTTGCATATTGAGCACTGCATATTTACAGCATGCAATTTGAAGGAAAACTACATATTTTTTTCCTCACAGGCTGCCTTTCCTGTCAGTTTTTCAAGTGTGCATAAACTTTAGTGGTCTTATTTTGGTTCAAATTTGGTTGCATTACAAGATTATGTATTTCAAACTAGTTGCCAAACAAAAAAGTAGTCATTTTAGGTTCTAGACTGCAGTATGTTGAATCTAGATAGCATCTAATCTAGCAACTAATCTGGTATGTTTCAATAAAAAAAGCTATATTTAATACAGTATTGACACTTGTAGTACATTATAACAAACAACACCACATATTACATCCTAGAAGTATCTCATAGGTGCCTGGGTTATACCCTCTAAGTATCTCATACCTGATAAGTACTCTAAAAGTACCCCAGGTATCTGTTTAATGCACTGTATGTAAACCTATAGGTACCTGGTAAAAACATGTAAGTATATAAACCCTATAGGCTTACTACGTGTACACATGACAAGACGGGATTGATTGACGCAAGAGGTCAACTGGAAGGAAACTAAGATGTGTGATGCAGATTGAATCACGTCTTAGCAGTTAGCAGGTTAGCATTCACTTCCACATTTTTTTTAACCTGTTTATGTAGGTTTAGGTGTCTGGTAACCATCCTGACTACCCCACAATCACCTGGTGAATATACAACATGCATTTGCAAGTACCTTACAAGTATTATGTAAATACCCTGTTGATACACTATAATTACCCAGTAAGAATCTTGTGAATACCAGGTGAGTATTGCATAGACACCTGGTAAGTATCCGGACAGTACTTTGTAAATACCCTTTAGGTACCCAACAAGTATACAAGTTAAGTTCTCCAAAGGTCATGTTCAGTACACTACCCATTTTACCCTGTAAACAGTGCACAGCTAACCAAAAAGTTTATTTTGCTAATCCATATTCTGCTAAATAAAAAAATTAGCTTCACGTTAAACAGGTAAAAATAATGTGGAAGCTAATGTTCAACTGCTATCCGCTAAGATACGATTCAATCTGTGTCACACATCTTCATCTCCTTCCAGTTGATCTCCTGCATCAACCAATCCCGTCTTGTCACGTGTACACGTAGTAAGCCTATAGCGTGCCTATAACGGACTCTTCGAGCCATGCCCACAACAGACAGAAACAAGCTTGTGAATTTTGTTAGCAGACTTAAAGTTGGCAAATCCTAATTTTGCGATTTATCTGACTTGTACAGAATATACATTTAAACTTATTCTCATTTTAGTTTTATTACAGTAAGCTGTCTGGTAATCTGGTGTATTGTTTGCACTGGGGAAAATACAAAAAACGTATTTTTCGTTTAGCTAGTTGGAAGCAGTGAGGTGATCTTTTACTATGGATGCTGAAGTCTAAGTCGGGGATTGGGCAGCCTGGGATCAAGTTTTGTGAACTTTTTGGACTTTGAGCATTTTAATGGCTTTTTAAAAATATATTTTTGAGTTTTATTATAATTTCTTTTCAAATATTTTTTATAACTTCTGCCGTGTGTGCAATGCTTTAGGCTATTAAAACTCCCATGTGGAGAAATGCAGTATGTCATTAGAGGAACAAACACGGAAAAATATTCCTTAGATTTTAAAACACGTTATGCTCATTCTAAGAGTTCAACTGAAAGGAAAACACTCGTATTTTGAGCTGATCCCACCTCCCACAACATCCATCACCACAACATCATTCTCTTTTATGCACAGTGGGGCTGTTTTTTTTTTTTTTGCATAACCTTGATCTGTGATTGAAGACTGGCTTCAGTCTACTCTGTCAGAGCTCAAGGTGTCACACACGCATCTTACTTTACCTCATATTCTACTTCTTTTTGATCCAGTTTTTCACTCGTTTTTTAAACTTACTGAATAAGTCATTCACAGTGAACCACACCCAACTTGAAGAACCAATGATCTATTTAGTTTTTGTCTCTTGCAACCCACTGTAGATGTTTCTTATGCAAAGGACATATTCCAGTCTCAGCAGTAAAATCACACACTGCAGCTTCAGCAGTCAAGAATTTGATCCTGTCACGGTACAATGACTGCAAATATGTGTACTTTATGATAATACGCACATTTGAATATCAGTTAATTTAACTGCAAAAGGAAGAAGTCCAATACGTTCTTGCCCTTGTCCAGTTTTTACGTGTGACCTGCAAAGTCCTGGTTAATATGTCTCACTGCTGTGGGATGTGCACAAGTCCCTTGTGATTGTAATGCATATCTATAAAATGGTGCACAGGTGTGCTTTATTTTTAGCTAATGAAATTTTGAGTTCTACTAAGAGGAGGCAAAATGAGTACACATACACACACAGTCACACTCAACATTAAAGAAACCTGCTTTTGCATACTAATAGAGTGACTTTATCAGTCTCTTTTACTGCAGGTTTTTTTAAAAAGTTTTCTTCAATTGGTTAGATGCTGACATGTGGACAGCTACAGTGGATGGAATAAGGTGCATGAATAAATCCACCGGTTTATCACTCGCAGCATGCGGTCCTGTTTATAGGCAGTCTGCAAGGGAATTCAAATTGACTCCACTCTGGCTCTGACTCCAGGTTTCTATTGTTAGACCTAAAGAGATTGAGTACCTTTCTTTTCCCCCCTTCACGCTTCTGACTACATTTTTCTAGTTTCTCCTCTCCAACACTCCACAACTTTCTGCTCATGAAAAAGCCATTGAAATAATTTTATCCAGTGAATAGTTCTTAAATCCTTACAGTCAGGGCAAAAATGACAGAGTAATGCCAAGCTAGATCCTAACTAAATTGTCTGATACATGAATTAAAGAATGAATTCTATGGTTTGATGATGTTTCTAATATGCAAAATTCTACTGTAAGTAAACTTTTAGTCTGTTCATGGTGTCCTGCAATAGGTTTAGTGTTTTGAGCCACCTTTGTGTGATGTTGTCATGACATGGACATTGAAATAAAATTAAAACCAGATTTCATGTCTATGCAACAAAAGGGTGTCAGCAATGGTCAAAGGAAATGTTTACAAGACAGTGGTGAGACCAGCTATGTTGTACGATCTGGAGACAGTGGCATGAACAAAAAGACAAGAGAAAGAACTGGAAGTGGCAGAAATGAAGATGCTGAGGTTCTCCTCAGGAGTGACTGTTATGTCCCCGCTTGTTACGGACGCAACATAAATGACATGACAAAAGTTTATGTAAAAAAAAAAAAAAGTGACAACTTATTTTTGGCTGAGTTTACAAAATACTAAATAAAAACACAGCCATAGCTGGCGTTCTTCACGCAGCTTAAATAAATACAACAACAAGAACTTCTTGCTCTGACAAAAGACACAACTACTTGAAAACAAAAATTAAAATTCCAAACCAAACAAAACATGTAACAGTGATCAAACTAACACAAGTGGCTCCACAGTGAGAATTAAATCTCCAAACAAACAAATGTGTCTTTGCTACAAACTATCAGAATCAATAAGACAAAGACACAATTGGAAACAATTTGGCTGCACCTAGTGATGTGTCCTTCTGTGTCGAGGCTTCGAAGCGTGTGTCGAGTAACTCAGGAGGATTTACGTGGAGCGTGTAGTGAGGTGTGTATTAATGAAGCATGTAGTGATGTTTGAGGCCTTGCTAGCGGGCTGTACCATGTAACCGATTCAGGAACTGGCTCGTTTGTATGCGTAAGATTCAAAATATAAGGGGCAGACAAAAAAATGCATCATCATCATGAGGACAGATTAAGATCATTTGCAGAGCAAATTTAGACTATTTGAGGTCCTCATAAACATCCATCCATCCATCCATTATCTTTACCCCCTTATTCCATTTTGGGTCACGGGGGTCGCTGGTGCCCATGTCCAGCAATCACTGTGCGAGGGGCGGGGTACACCCTGGATGGGTTTCAGGGTCACATAGAGACAAACAACAATTCACACTCACACCTAGGGGCAATTTAGAGTTACCAATCAGCCTAACATGCATGTTTTTGGTCTGTGGGAGGAAACCGGAGCACCCAGAGAAGACCCACGCATGTACGGAGAGAACATGCAAACTCCACCCAGAAGGGCCCCTGGACCGGGGTTTGAACCAGGGACCTGCTTGCTGAGAGGCAGCAGCTCTACCAATTGTGCCACCATGCTGCGCTTCACAAACCAGTTATGCTATTATAATCCATCTACCAGTTTTACATTTATAATCCACTTGATGGCGCGGTAAAGCAAATGAAGCACCATGACGTGTTGGATCATGTCGAGCTATTTGATGGAAAACCTCAGTGCTCCATGAAGCTTCATCTCACCATCACTAGCTGCACCACGAAAGATTGGCAAACTTCACACTAAGCACAGCAGCATTGACTGAAGAGCGAGGCTGGCTTTTATGTTCTTCTTCCTCCCTCTGGCCTCCTCACAGGCAGTCACTGGTGGATGGGCGGTGCTGTCCAAACCTCCTCTGGCCAATCATCTTTGGACAGGTAAGCCTGAAGCCTTGGTAGAGAGTCAACCAGAAGAGGGGGGCAGCGAGTCAGCAGTAACCAGGCAGTACAGAAAATAAAACTACAAAAGAAGAAAGGAAGTACAGGCCTGAGGCCGTAACAGTGACGAGGATAGATAAGATTAGGAATGAGATCATCAAAGGTACAGCACAGGTTGAACAACTGGGAGATAAAATTAGAGATGCCAGACTGAGATGGTTTGGACATGTCCAGAGGAGGGATAGTGGTTATACTGGTAGAAAGATGTTAGAAATGCAGCTGCCAGGAAAATGACAAACAGGAGATATATATATGTAGTTAGAGAGGACATGGAGGTAGTTGGAGTGAGGACAAAGGACAGAGTGAGATGGAGGAGGATGACTCGCTGTGGAGACCCCTGAAGAGGGAAAAGCCGAAAGAAGAAGTTCATAATATGTAATTGTTTATATTTTTAAAATTTTAATTTTATGAATGGATGCTATTTTCTGTGCAAGTTTCCTGATCTAGAATGGTCTTGATGTTGTTTTCTTGCCTTCCTTCTGGTTTTTTTTTTTTTCCATCAAATGTATGTAATTTTCTTGGTTCCAGTTAGATTTGATTTTTGAGTTTGCTTCACTTGTTTAGGGCGGTTGTGGCTGAGTGGTTAGAGCAGTTGTATATAAGTACAGTCCATTAATTTCAGTCAGTGTTTTGGGGCTTTTTGTATCATTTTGACTGTTCTCCCATCGTGCCTTTATGTTCAGTAGTGTGAGTTTGGTCTTTGGACTCCTGTTCCGGTGTTGTCTGTCATTTTAACTTAATGACCTCCATGACCTTTAGCTTGTCTTCAGATTTTTACTCTCTCGCTGTCTCTCTCTCTACCACAATACATTTTCATTGGTTTGTCTACTGCCTCATATTTTTAGTGTGCAGTCAGTTTTTTTTTTGTTCTCCGTTATTTTGCTACTTAACATTTCTCCTCTGCTGGACCTCTGGATTTTCTGCTTTCGTCATCCCTTCTGCTTGGACCATGACAGTCTGTAACAATGCAGAAATCATCCTATGACAAACTGATCTGCTTGGGAAATGACATTTTTTGTATGTGTGCAGCAGAAATGAAGAACGAATACTAGTTGGCCAGGGAAGATGGTGTTAGTGTGGAAGAAAGCAATAACACAGCAAGTGGGACTATGATGGTCTGAAGTACAAAGCTGTTGTTGCTCTAATGGGTGCCAGCCAAGAGCTTTAGCTATTCTCAGGCTTACTGATTCTTTTATTGACTAGCCTTTTGTGAGAAAGAGGAGATGTGGGAATCCTGCACATAAAAGGTTACAAACATCTCCGGGCAGTCTTACGTGTTCCTTTTCTTCCACAGAATTGAAGGGAGCTTAAGCTCTACTAAGGTGATGTGTTGTGCCATGTTGAGCACGAAAGTAATATCAAATAATGTCAGCAGGTTAATCTAAAAGTTACAGAATACCTATGCTGTGGCCAACCTCCATTTTTATTTACACATCATGTTTTCATTGAATAACTTCATTTATGCTGACAAGGCTGGGTAAAGGCTCAATGACAGGCTCATGCACTCTTATCAAAACAGTCAAAAAAACTGAAAATTTATGTTACACAAATTATGCTGCTGTTCCATGGATGCACATGCTAAAATGTCCCATTCAGCATCACATTGAAAACAGTTATTAGGCGTTTCTATTTGTTTAAATACTTCCTAAATGCAGCAGCATACACATCAGTCACTCAGTTTAAGGTATACATAATTTAACAAGTCCAATATAATTTAACATCAACTGTCTAACGTTTTAACCATGAGATAGTAAGAGTTTAATTTTGCATGAAATTGACATCAAAACTGACAAAAAGTTGAATCTGAAATGAGACAGAAGTAGACTTGTATGACAGTTTTCATTGTGACAACACATTGGTAATTTACCTCTTTGCCTGTGTGTTGTGAGAAAATGAAGAATTCAAGCATTTGCTACATAATTAACAAGTTTTCTGTTGCAATTAGTTAGAAAAACAAAACAAAGAAACCACCTTTAGTTCATGCAAACTCTCCCTATGACATACAGTATTTGCATTTGGCTGTGTAACTTCTGTTTGTTTTGAAAATGCTGCTTTATCAGCGTCAGTGTCTGCTGAAATAAAACAAACAACAACAAAAAAATTACATAAAAATAAAAAATAAACTGCATCTGGTGGCATGTTCCACCATGCACACAATAACTCATGTTCCCAGCTGGCAAAACAAAATACCATTTCTAGTTTTCAGCTCAGTTGAACGTACAGTATAAAGTTTGAACAGATTTTCAACTTTTGCAAAAGCGAAATGCCCAATTTTTGTTCAATTTCAGCTCAGGCTTGTTGACCATTCTAGACATTTTTATTTTACCTGACATTATTTTTTTTTGGTTTTGCTTGCATGCATAAAGTCTTCTGAATGCTTTGTGTATACTCTACACAAGACATCTTGAGACCCTTGTTGTAAAGTGTTATAAAAATACTTATAAAACCAGATAATGGTGAGAGGGTGAGCGAGGAGTCAAACACTAAAATTTAACAGCATGAAATCAAACCCTTTATTCTGAATGAGCTGAAAATCAAGGCCTGAGAGGAAACCATTTTTAATTACACAAAATCATTTCATCCATTGATAGTTTATGGATATTGATCAGCGGGCTCCAAGTAATTACAAGTTAAATATATATGGGGATAAATTATTTATTATTTCTTGTTTCTGTCATCTGTTTTTTTCCTTTTCTCTTTTAACCAGTGGGCAATAAGGGGACCATTATAATTCTTATGGTGGTGAATTAACTGACAGTAAATAGAAGGCTTTTACAACATAAACAATTTAAATAAATAACAGAGCAAACATAATGGATGACATCGTCAAAAGAGAAGAAAACATCAATGAATGAATATCAGCTTGGTCAAACTACAGGGAAATAATTTATTTATTTAATCATTTCTAAACACGTGCATTACAAACAGTGATCGTGGTGAGTTCAGTGAAGCAAAGCATGCTCTGAAGTATTTATTTTTTTTAAAGTTTTGGACAGAAATAGGAAAAGTCTGAAATTATCTGGCCAGGCATTGTAAGTGACAAAGATGACTCGAGTCCAAATGGGGAATCATACTGAATGGCCTGTTTCACATTAAGAATTTAGTCCTGAATATCTATTAATCTGCACGATAGGATCCACAAGTCAAATATTTATTAGCTCTGATTAGAAAATTCATATTTTAGATATGACTGTGTCTCATTCCTCTCAGCTCATAAATATTCACATCATCTCTGATGATAACCCCAGAAGATCTGAGACGAGACAGATTTTCTCTGTCAAAGATTCTCCTGTCCAGACATGCAACACATCTTTAAAAGTTTCTTTGAACTTTCTTTCACTGCGTTTTGAAAGATTACGCGGCTGATTATGTGGGACACTTGTTTGCTTTCCAACCAAATTATGATCCTGGTGAGTACTTTCTAAAATGCTTTAGTAAAATTGTCCTTTTTTTCGTGTGTGAACTTATGTATTTGAATACATTTTAGCTAGGGAGGGAAGAAGGCCTGAAAATCTCTCTGGGACAGAAGAAATCTTCAGGATCAGAATGAAAAGGGAACAAAGACTGGGAGCATGGTGTTTGCCAAATTAGCTTGAGATTGGACAAGATAGTCTTATTCTCGCCTGTGTGTGTATGTGTGTGTGGTCACATTATGTGTTTGTGAAGAAGTGCATTACTATGTGTGTGTGTGCGCTTACTGGCAAAGCCATGTCTTCACGAGTTGCAAAGACCTCTTGTTGGACAGTAAGGGTCATGGGAACTTGCTCCCCCAAGGTCTACATTGGCCATCTCATCATACACACCCTAAAACACCCACACATCCACACACAAAAAACATCAGTGTAACAGTGTGCCTTTCCCAGTTCATCTCTCCAAAACCAATTATTTCCTCTTGAGCAGATTAGCAGCACTTGTTTTTTTTTTTGCCAAGTTGTTTACAGTTATCCGTGCCTCTCAGAGTACGACGGTTCCACCTCTGTAGGCCACATCTTGCTGCAACACATTAAAACTCTCAACTGCTGAAACATGTTCACACACTGAATGAAAAAAACAACATTTTATTCAAATTTACCTAAAACTCAGCTTACTTCGATTTAATAAGTGAACAATTTTCTAATATAATGATATTTCTTCAATCTCAAAGATCCTTTCCTCTGTGATAGTTAAAGGCCTAGCATTCCTTAGAGGAATTCTCATCACCTGCTTCCTTTTTTGGGGCAGCTGTGGCTGAGTGGTTAGAGCAGTTGTTCTCTAATGGGAGAGTTGGAGGTTCAATTCCACCAGCAGTCACATGCTGAAGTGTCCCTGGGCAAGACACTGAACCCCTCATTGCCTCCGATGTGTGTCCTATTGGTGTATGAATGTGATAAAAGCACCGATTAACATCTACAGATTCAGATGAGCTTTGTAGAGATCTAGTAGAGTGCTGTATGAATGGGCAAATGAGGGCATAGATTGTGTTGTAAAGCACTTTGAGTATCTTAATAAGATAGAAAGGCGCTATACAATATAATTACAGTCCATTTACCATTTATGCCAAATTATACACAATCACAAACAAAAAATGATGGAGTAATATTTATTTTAGCCAAACCTTGTTAATAACATTATGTGCAATGATATGTTGGCACTTGGAGTATGTTATAAATTACTCTCAATCACTGCCAAACCAAACTGTAGTTTGATATCTGTAAGATTCAATGAGTTAGAGTATTTTGGGTTAGGCTAAAGTAAATTAAACTACATTACAAAGAAAAGGAACAAAAGCAAGCTGCTGCCATGATTCATCCAGTGACGTGGCTCCCGGGCTAATAAATGGCCTGTGGCTCATCTGGAACCTCTGTGGTGTAGGTTCCAAGTAGTGAGCTGGAAGCAGGTATGATCGCCCAATAGAAAGCCCCTGAACCCGCGTCGAACCTGCATAGGGCCGAGTTGAGCTCATGGGGCTTTTGAAAGAATTTCTGCTCAGTATTTCATGAGGAATTTTGCTAAACATACAAACAAATGCACACACACAGACACGAGCACAAACATTCCCGTGCCACCTTTGCCTTTGGCAGCATGTGATAACAAATAGGCATGGACAGGCAAAATATTTGAAAACGTCATGAGAAATGATTACCTGTTTGAAACACCTGAAACAATGATACCGTATCACAATTAGCTTCATTTTGGAAAGATGACTTGGAGTACAATAAACAGTATGCAAATGGAATGTGTTGTGTGGCATATCTGTTTGGGTTTAGACTGAGGCAGAGAAACGAGTTTGGGGCTGGGGGGATAGAAAGAGAGAGAATTCAATGTTTTGTCAGGCAACTCTGCAGTGGCCTTAATGAGGAACCATATACAGTACACACACATTGACAACTGCATACACAACACATGAAATTCCAGGTGCCATCTATTAAAATTACCACAGTTCTCGAAGCAAAGGAGGAAGGGGAAGATTGGGACAAAAAAGAACAAGTTTACTCTACAGTACAAGGCCTAAATTAGGAGATAACTACTTTGTGCACCTCGCATAATCAGCATGACATCATTTCTTAATTGTCTATCAGAGATTTCTTTAACAAAATCTAAAGAGTCAGTATTTTATATTTTTCTTTAGTGTCGCATGCCAGTACAACAAAAAGCAGCAATCTGAACTTTACTTGCTTATAATTAATTTTGTTGTCAGTTTTGCAGCTTCAGTGAATACAACTCCTGACATTGTTTCACAGCTAAAAGGGAAATGTTTTGCATTGATACAAGCAACATAAATGAGTTTTCTCTGCAGGGTGGCTGGACTCTCTCTTTGAGAAAGGGAGAGAAGTTCAGTTATCTGGGAGAGACTTGGAGTAGAGCCGCTACTCCTCCACATCGAGAGGAGCCAGTTGAGGTGGTTCAGGCATCTGGTAAGGATGACTCCTGGGAGGTGCTCTGAGCATGTCAGACTGGGAGGAGACTCCAGGGAAGATATGTCTCTTTAGCCTGGGAACACCTTGGAGTCCTCCCAGAAGAGGTGGCTATGGAAAAAGATGTCTTGGCCTCCCTGCTTACTCTGCTGCCCTGCAAACAGACTTCAGAACAAATGGAAGATGATGGATGGATGGATGGATGGATGGATGGGATGAACATGATTAAAAGAAGCTTTTCACAAAACCACTGATTGCTCATATTTACGAGCAAAATAAAAATGAACACACATTTTTAAACACTGTAAACAGACTGAACAGAGTTAAAGCCTTAAAAACAAACGGGCCATCTTAACTAGAGTACCTTTAAAAAATTAAGATTTATTGCCAGCTGTTGATTTCTCTGAATGAGCAACATTTTAGTGATAGGCATTTCAAAATGTACTAAAATTGATAGTTCATAATTGTAACATAATTACAAGAAAAGGGAGGTTTCTAAATGTTTTTAATCTGAACAGGACTCTCTTGGATTTGTTGGGATCCTGCCCTGCACTCCTCTCTCTCCTCAAGCTCCTTAAT
>NC_056507.1:24330598-24345544 GCF_014905685.2 Nematolebias whitei | reverse complement strand
TTCAGTTTTCTGGTCCTTCATCCTGGGTACAACCTCGGTCTTAACAGGATTGAAGTGCAGTTGGATAGTATAGAATAGATGAGACTGAATTAGATTGCATAACTAGACTTAAATATGACCCATTTATGTTTATGTGTGCTTTATAAATAAACCAAATTGAAGTGAATTGATTTGAACTTTACAAGTGGTTTGGTTCTTGCTCTGCAATTGTTCTTACATCATTAAATTCTGGCAGTGAAATTCTGTTGGGTGTTAAAGACAAGCTTTTTTTTAAATCCCTTGAATTCTGAAATTTGACCACAATCTTTGTTAATATTTTGTTTGGGAGTTAAAGAACGGAGAGCAGAGCACCTTGAGTTTCATTAATGTGCTGATTTACTTTAGTGCCTTAAGGAACGTCGACTGTATTTTAATTTTGATTTTCAGACAAAGTGTTAGTTATTAGATGTTTGGGGTATACCATCTGATCTGTGAAATGGTGACAGTGATGCAATAAAAGCATGAAAAGAAGCAAAAAGTAATAATGTACCAAAAAAAAAAGAAAACTTTTGTCATATCTTTTTTTGAAAAACCCATCTGTAATATGACTATAATAAAGCCTAAAATAATATTAATAATAATAATAATAATAAAAATGATAAATAAATAAAGTTGGTGGCATTCAGATTCTTACCCAAACTCATCAGTGGACATCAAGTTTGTTTCAATGTTCATTGTATTTTTAAATTTATTTGTATACACAATTGGATACCTAGTGTGCAAACTGAAATATGAGAGACCAAGCAGTATAAAAACATGTTTATTTCCAACAGTGTACTAACAGGAACACAGGAGGGAGCTGCAGGAGAGAAGTGCGGCGATTATAAATACTCAAGTAGGATGATTAATCAGGAAGCGTGTTCCTTAGCTTACTTGTTTGTCATTGTTCGCAGGTAGGAGAGAAAGGACCAGGGGTTTACACCAGGTAAGTAGTGTTGAGAGAGTGACTTCAAGGCTGGATGGTGAGATGTTTAGATGACACTTTGTTGTAAGTTGTAGAAGGTGATCCAGACGATGAGCATAGGAGGACACAAGGAACTCGAGAAGAAGAAGTCACAAGGAGGTTTTTGGAGCGAGGGACTGAGGATCAAGAACTATGAGGAGCACAAGGAAAGACAAAGGTTAGTTCAATCTTGATATAATGAATTAGATCTCACTAGGGTCAGACAAAGTACCAAATTCGGACAATGGTCCAGCAGAGCTTAACTGGTCCATGAGGACTTAAATACAGAAGATCCTCATCACCAGAACAGGAAACAGCTGAAGATGATTGGCTCCACCCTGCCACTCAGGAGCTGCAACAGGTATCAGTGCATGGACTAAAAAAAAAAACACAGTCCCCACAATATGTTGACTGATTTGTCTGAAATAATAGGTAACTAAAAGAAAAGAATGAGTTGATTTGTAAATTAAAAGGTCCCAGGGAGAACATCATATGGCCGTCCTTTGAATTTGTTCTGCGCTTTTGCTGAGAGAGAAACGTTTGACCTGTAATAAGCTAATCCATGTGCAGCCGTGGTCAGAAATTGTGTTCTCTCAGGCTGAACCATCGCTGCAATGTCGCCTCTCTCTTAATGACTTTCTGCTTCGTGGAAAGCAGGAAAAAAGATTACATATACAAAGACAGAGAAAAAGAAAAGGACAGAAAAAGTCAAAAAAAAAAAAAAAGCTATGCAGAGAGGAGCTGAGGGTGAGCAGCAGACCATGGCAGACCTACTAAGACTGCGTAAATTGGTTCAGACTGATGTTGATCTTGATTTCTGATTGATCTCGCTTCTGCTCGGTCCAACAAGTCCTCCAACCTGAACTACCGAGGAGATTGTTTGCCATTTTGGCTGTGATTTTGGCCCAGAGCTGCCTGATAAAATGTACTATCACTTTCCCCACTCCATTGTTTGGTTTGGTTTCTTCACATAAAACCACATTACACTGTACATAATCACTTTGGTCATAAAATGCATTTCTTCTTCTTCTGTCCTTTTTATATGAAACTACAAAAATCCACTGAGAAATAGTTTACAGTTTTGTATTTGTGTCACATATACCCCAAGTGGCAAACTCTTGGGAAACAGCAGTACCTTCTAAGTTTATTTGAGTCAGTGTAAAAATTAAGTGAACCAGGGAGCACTTAATCAGGCATAGTGCTCCCGACTCTGGTGCCAACTGTCACTGCACTCCTACTCCCAATGGCTGACATGAGACCAAGTGCATGTTGAGTTTAAAGCTCAACAAGTGGAATCTAAAAGGTTTGCTCCATGTTTTATTAGACCATTTAAAACTGTGATGCGCTGTCCTTTTAAACTCTCATTCTCCACTGTGAATGCTTGCTACTTTCTATCTATCTCAAATCAAACTGTTCCAGTACTCAATGAACTCCTTCTTGGACCACTCCACTCCTGAAAAGACCATGTCGCTACACTTTCTATCCCATCCTGAATGTCACTCACATGGGCTCGGGTGTCAAAGAGCATTTTGTAATGAGATGGGTAAGAAACCAAAAAAATAAATGTTCTTGATAACATCACCAGATCCTGAACTCTGCGATCATCTATAGAAAACCTCAGTTGTGGGATTTTACAGCTAACCATGCCAAGTGAAAACACCGAGAGGGATTACACTGACCTATATGGTTTTAAACGTTTTTGTAATTTCACCAAAACCCCTTTTCTGTCTTTGAATCAAGTCCAACCCCAACCAGTGAGTTTGGTTACCAAATGTTTTTATGTGCCATTTGAAAAAATTGGTATTTTTACAAATTTAAGCAGTTAATTCTTCTTCTTATTATTATTATTTTGGCTGCTCCCATCCTCATAGTGAACAAACTCAATCAAAGTGGAGCAGAGAGCTGCCATCTAGGGCGTCCGGGGGAGCAGATGGTGAGACTTAAGGGCCTTGTTCAAGGGCCCAGAGTGGGGCAAACAATTCAATTCAATTCAAAAAATACTTTATTACTCCCAAAGGGAAATTAATTGCTGTTGTAGCTCATCTTGGTTTCATTAGAGTTGTTCTAGATGCTGATAGCTTTGGGCAAGAAGGATCTCTTATAGCAGTCCTTCCCACAGCAGATCCGAAGAAAATGGCTGCAGATGCCAATCCATCCACCCAAACCCATCAGACCTCTCGTCCTCTTGGGCAGAACTCCTCCCAGAGCAATGGCCATTTCTCGCAGCAGCCTGCCAAGCCCCTCGTCGCTGCGGACTTAACTGCAGGTGCCAGGGGACGATCTTGGTATTCCCACTGTCACAAGCCATGTTTCCTGCCACCTCCAAGATCTCGGCGGTCAGACACTCGAGCACAGCCTCCAAGTAGACGGTAATGCATCCACGGCACCTCCTTTTCAACTCATTTGGGATTTGGGGCTGTAGTTGAGGTCTTATTTGAGCTTTTGAGATGTTAATCAGCATCTCCCAGTTGTAGAAAACCACCTTGCTGTTATGGTTATGCTTCATAACAAATGTCCAAAAGTAAAAAAGGTTTCAGTAAAAATCCTTCCAGCGGCACAGCATCTGATACCAGTGGAAGTAATCATCTGGAAAAAAAAAGTGATTTACATCCAGAAAAAATATAATAAAAGTTTTCAAAAGCAAAATCTCAGAATGAATTTAAGAGAGCAACTCCAACATGCAACCACCTTGAGCAGTGCAATTCTGGAACAAAGGATGGTGGAGGTAGGTGTGGTTGCTTCACCTTTCCCGCCCACATTTTGATGCTGTCATTCTGGGGAGACAAACCAGCGATCTTTTAATCACAGGCCTTCTGTAACCTCTGCACCACCACTCATTTAAGCAATTAATTATTGGTGACTTTTCATTGATTCCACTAAAAATTGACATGTTTGACTGTACAATTCCTTTAACTTCTAATACATTTTAGACTGTTTTCTTGTGTCCTCAAATTTTTAGAACTGTTTCTTGTTGGGTTCCATAATTGTTTCCCCATATTCAATGACTAAAGTAAATAAACATATACAAAGCTATCAATTAAAGAAAGATGTTACATGCATGTGAAGAAGGATGAACTTACTTACTTAATGATTGTTTAACCAGCACTTACGGTAAATGAGTAGATAAATCAGTCAAAATTGACTGAGTGTTGATCCTGTTTGAGTTCCACGTTTTAGTCTTCAAATATTCCCAACATTTTAAAGAACTTACGTTATTTGAGATATTTTGTATTTAAATATTTTTTCTGGAATTTACAAAAGCCATCTTACTTGTCTTTGTTTTGATCTAGAGAGCTGCATACCAAAGGTTAAAGAACAGGAAGCAATCAACATTATGCTGTGATAAAGAGATCTTACACTACACACAACTGGACAGAGCAAAGTTGAAATTCATAAACCGATCTTAATTAGTTTATGCCAACGAATAAATAGTTCTTGGAATTTATTCTTTTCAGTCTTTTATTTTCATCTTCAATAAAGTGAGTGGTGGAATTGTGTCAAACAACATTCATAAACTAATGAAATTGTGCCACCGTACCTGAGCACGAAACCCTGCTAACCATCTCATTTCAATATCAGATGGCTCGGTCCAATAACAATGCCTCTATTATGCAAACAGATGTTCTTTACAAACACAAATCTAGTTACAAGGGGCACTGTAAATGTAATGCTTTCAAAACAGATGAAATAAATGTTCCTTTTTGCCTTATCATCCCTTGCTCTTTTCTCTTCATGTGCCAATTACAGGCTGAGTGGAATTAGTTCTGTCTCTGTGCATCGCTCGTCCTGTGACCCCTGGGCTCATTCTCTTGCTAAACTACCTTTCATTTGCTAACGACGTGGCACGACTTCAGTCGGCCTGTCTGAATATGTATGGAGACTCCACAGAAAGAACAGGTTTTATGGAGATGCGGATCCATCGCTGTCACCTTTGCTTACATGCTGTGATCCAGCATGGCTGACCCTGCCCTGAGTGCATACAGTGACATTATTTTTGAGTTTATTCTGTATATTTATGTGTGTGTTTGTATGTGTACGGTAACCTCCCATTTAGTCACCCCTCATTTGGTCATTACGTCCACGAATGCAGAGCATGCATGGCTCTACTCATAATCACACTCCTCTGATATGCAAAACAAGCACTCAACTGCACCTGGCATACAGATACACACTTCTCATCAGCAGCAGACTTCTCTCTCTAATTTGCTTCCTGTTGAAATGTAATTGGAAACCACTCATACAGACAATAACTAAAAGGGGGTTTGCTCAGTGTGGCTGCATGCATTTGTACGGAACAAAGCCTTCATTCAGTGATGAGACACAACAGAAAATTAGAAACAGGAAACAGGCTACAGATGGAGATAATAGAGTTGTTACAGGTGTGGTAAATTTTGCACGTACTAACGTTTGCAGAATAATTTCCCTTTGTCTGCACCTTCAATGATCAAATCAGCGCTGCACTCACATAAGCTGTGAGGAGGACCTTTGACAACCAGCACATGTATTAATTCAGCAAAATCATTTCCAATATACATGATAATTAATCATCCGGCGACGTTCCCATTATTTTTCATGTCCTCAAATTTGTACGTGTGTGTGTGCATCTTCGTGTGTGTACCAGTGGGTGTTTATCTGTCTGTGTGGGTAGCAGATAGAACAGAAGGTGTGAAAAGTGGATGCGACCACAGGCTGCAGATAAGACAGTCAAGCCTGTCTATCCACTCTTTTCTTTTCTCCCTTCTCCTCTCCTTGACTAAATCTAAATAAGATCAGTTGGGCGTTTAAAGCCTTTTCGGCAGCCAAGTCTTCACATCTTCTGCTAATCGATTGTCGATGCTTGGAATTCTGTTCTGTTCGGCTCCAACTTAGGTGTTGGAGCATTTGGATTTGTGACTAAGGACAGCTAGAACAAAAAAGTACAAAACATCTGAATTTCTCAAAATATCAAAAGACATTGTTGTTTTACAAAATTTAAATCTCTATCGTGTGTTTAGATTAACCATTAGATCTTTGATAAGAATGATTATGTTAACCCTCTCTTGGAATTATTGCTGCATCCCGTCTGCTTACCCAATGAGCCGGTGATATGTTACACGGTCATGGTAGCTCTACGGCACGCGTGTCAGATTGCAAAGCAAAAACAAACCCTACATACCTATCTAAAAAAAGGTTGGGAAAGGATACATCACCATGACAACACAGGGAGGAGTAAAATGTGCAGCATTAAAAAATATGGAACTACAGTTGTGTATTTTAGTCTCTCTTTTTGGTGCAGAGGCAAGGATAAATTAAAGCATGCTCACGTGAAATTATACTAAACAATGTGCTTGCGCTCATTCTTTAACACACAAACACACACATTTCTTGTCTTCCTTTCAGCCAGTCCTTGCCTAATTTGCCACGATAATGACAAACTGAAGCAATTTCCTCCACATCTTTTTGTTCCAGCTCAATGAACTCTTAAACAATTTAGTCTGAACTTTGATTACTTGCTGCTAATTTGCATAAGTTTGGTTTAGGCCAGTTGGATTACTCTAATGGAAATGAGGCAACACCTCAGGAAATTTTAACTTCACAGGGAGACGTTAAACTTATATCTTCACTTTAAACTCCAAAGTTATCCTTAATTACTTGGTAATCTTTGAACTTTTGTAATCCTTGAGGCCACTTTAGTAAGATCACACAATGATGCTTTGTTGAGACTTTGCAGTTGTCATCTGTGTGAATCAAACATGTCAGAACGCACAAACTGGACTTCAACACAGAGATAACAGCGACATCTAGTGGTCAGTTTATGCATTGCGTATGTGTTTTGCAAAACGTGCACTGCTCATTTGTCAGTTTAGTTTTGCAAAGGGAGTTCAGGCTTTTCTCACTGATGTTGGGTGTTTAAAATAAGATTTTTTTTTCATCTTTTTCACCTGCAAGCCAACAGGTTTGATCTTCTTTTTTTTCTTCCAGTTTTTCTTTTTGCCTGTGCTTTGTATGCATGCACATCACATATGCCACTCCACATACACACACATGTTCATACATCTAGGAAAGCAGTTTTTATTTTGTGTGATGTCAAATTTATTTAATCAATCCAATGCGGCTTCAGTTGTCCAACACGAAGTCTTCGCCAATTATCCTAATGTGATTTGCTCCCTGCTGTTGGCTGCGTGAATTCTGATTATGGTGTAATAAGATGCAGAGAGTACACACAAAGAACACAAACACACACACACACTGACTTGCTCCTCTGTGCTCTCGTGTCATTGGACAGGCAGCATGAGTAACGAGGGGACAAGCTGTGACAAAGGGGATGTGGGGGGAAGACATAAACCCCAGGAGAGGTGGTGTGATGGAATGGAGAAACAGGACGGATGCAGGGATAAAAAGGCAGACAGACATAGAGCCTGCAGGCCTCGGTGCAGCATACAGCCGTGGTTCTACTGTCATCAAATCAAAACAGCGCGTCCAGCAGAAATGCGGTGCAGACATCCTCCTAACAGTGCGGTGACAGGGCAGACGAGACATTAAATGCACATTAGGGGGGATGTCACAACCCCTGCAGGGCAGACAGAATAGAACAAGACAGCAAGAGATGACAGATCAGTATATCAACGCTAGGTCCCATAGTTCTTATGAGTCCCAGCAGACAGAACTGACTCTCAGGCCCTCCCTTCAGCTTTATCTTAAAATGGTAGTATATAGAAGCCATAACAGTTTTGACACCTGTGATTTTGTGATAACTGTGTGAACTCAAGTCAGCATCAGGACAGTGGTGGGTTCAAGGTGTCAAAATCCAAACCTTATTGGTAGCGAGCCACACAGCTGACGGCATGAGCCATGCGAGTCTGCTGTCAGCAGGGAGCCTATATGACAAATGAGAGGAAGAAAGGTCAAAGGAGGCAAAATATCTGTATTTCAGTTGTTATCTGAAGACCAAAGCAAGGGAGATGGGCTGTCCCCTTGAAATGCAACTCTCCATTTGATTTACCTTCACAATAAAAAGAAAGAGGGAAAAAGGATGGAAATTGTTGCAATCCCTTTTTGTTGGAGCCTCAAGACTGCATGGACAATGGAAAACTAAAACCAAGAGACTCATAATAATTATGCTGTAGGAAAGCAGGAGAGGAACGAAATAATGTGAATGGAGCAGCTTGATCATCAGAAAAAATCTTTTGTTTCCCTGTTGCATGTGTACTGTAAATATTTTATCTCAGAAACATGTATCCAAATTGTGTTTGCACGTAACGTAAAAAAATGTTTTTTTAACGGATGTATTGTTCACATAATGGTGAACCAGTTGAGACATTATTAAATATATTCTGCATGAACTTACAGTATATTAACACGAAAGAACCTTTGTTGTGTTTATTTTTTTCTCAGCTAAAGTTTGTGCTGCTCTAAATTTGTCAGTGAACCCCTAAGAAAAATGTTATTGATATTATTTATTTATCTGCTTATTAAATTTTAAAATGAATCTTTTTTTAATGGTTTCAGACCCCTTCTTTGTTTCAAACTGTGACATTTTCTACAGCACCTCCTGTTCAGCAGCTGCTTCTTGTCTGTATTTATCAACCTATTGAATGTAAGCATCTCTGTTTGATTTTAAGGGTAACTGCCTCATTGCTCATAAGAGTTGCACTGAAGTTCTTCTAAATATCAATGTATTTACTGTATATTACAGCAGCAGATTTCTCCATGTCACATGTGTGAGCCTGCAGCAAACCAGTGACAACAACATTTAACCCTTTCTACTTGCATTAGAAGTCTCCATTTGGACCTGACTGCCTGCATGAGCTTTTTCTGATCTCATGCTGAAATGCCGTCATGAAGTTACAGCACTGTCATAATAATAGTGTCCCCATCCCTGTTTTCAATTTCACAGTCAATGGTCTCCATGTGGTTAGGCTTAATTGGGGCATTATCAAGGGAGTTTTGAATCTGCATGAGTCTGTGTTCACAGGTGTGTGTGTGTGTATGTGTGTTACAAAGAATGCTGAAACCTGTCTTTAAATAACAGCAAAGCATCTCTTTATAAGCACATTGTCTATACAGCACATATGTGAAGTAAATGTAGACTTTAGAACCGGTGTCCGATTGTTAACGTCAGAAGCGGAAAACTTTGAAATAACTGACAAAAAACACAAGCAGCAAAGGTTTATTAGGAGTTTTAAATCTAACTTGACTGTAACTGATGAACTTAAAGTGCCTTTTAATCAACATAATGAGATGTAGAGGAATGGTTGAAAAGGATGGATCACTGTAGTGCCACTTGGTTGTTGATATGTGCTGCTGACTATCCATGCTGCTGATCTCATGCTGCTGATTTATTTCATGCTGCTGTGTTCATTCATCCTCATCTGCTCCCACAGACTCGTGTTCTGTTGTTTGGCACATTGTTTTGTTCTATTAGCGCTTAGTGTATTCTTAGTTTAGTGTATTTCTTAGTTCATATCTTGGATCTTACTACTGTTTTTCTTTACAATTTGTATTTTGGTTGGATGTAACTGCGACCCTGTGTACATAGTTCCGTTCCACCTCATGTGATGTGAATGACAATAAAGAACCTTGAATCCTTGAACCCTTGAATTATAACAGCCTGTTTGGGAAAAAAAAAAGTTTAATCCTGACTGGATTGAGAAACTATACAGATGGTTCAAGAGGGACCAAGACCAAAGTACTTTTTCAAAATATTAAGAAAAGGAAGTGCCCAAGGCTGCATCAAAAGTACTACAATATCTGTCACCCTTATTGTGCCAACTAAGAAAAATAAAAATCCATGTAAATAATAGTGCACAGTAGGGGTTGAATGACTAAATATTTTTTAAAGTTGACATTAACATGATAATAGTTGAGTCGACTTCGACTAGTTAATGACTTCATAGGAACTCAAAAAATAAAAAATAAAAATAAAAATTAAAAAATCCCCCCAAAACGGCATTTATTATTTACAAAAAAAAAAAAAAAAAAAGAACAACAAAACAAAAGGAGCGTATATTTATGCTCCTAACATTTATCATACTGCAAATAAATAACCAGAAAACCAAAAAATTATTAAGTTGCAAAAGTTAGTTTAATTTGATTTAATCCACTAAATAAAAGAAAACCACTGCGGCGGTGGTGGATTCTCCCCCGGCAGTGGTGCATGGTGGTGGATTCTTTGGTGGAGCGCACTCCTGTTTTAATTTTTATTTTATTTAGTGGATTAAATAAAATACAACTAAAAACAACATCATCTTTAGTGAAGTACTTCCACACTGTTGATGAATTTTGTACCTGTTTGGGAAGACTCTGCCTGCTCCTCACCTTCCACCTACTTGGAAGAATCTGTTTTGTAGCAAGCTGCCTGGCGCTGATCACGTGACACAATCTCTAACTGTGACTAGTCGTCGAGAAATAAAAAAAACTTGCGAGATGTCCTAGAACCGATTAGTCGACTTGTCTATTCAACCGCTAGTGTACAGTAATGTGAAATTGATAATGGTGTAAAGATTTTTTTAAATCTGCATTAGGATGAGCTGTTATTTAATTTTTGAAGCAAAGTTTTGAGGTGAAACGTTTCAGCACAAAAAAAAAAAACTGTCCAGATGACCTGACTGTAAATTGTTGGATTGTATACATGGATTATTGAGCATGGACTTTGTTGGTTTGAAAGTTCTGAGCTCTTTTAAGATGGCAACAACCTACTTAGTTTTAGTCTCACACGGACTAGCTTTTAGCTTATCGTTCTGGTCACAATTCATCTTTATTTTTCTAAACTAAGTCTGCGCAAATAGCTATCTAGGATAGGTAAGACATTTATTATTAATAATATCATCACAAAACTTTCACTTTAAAAAAATGAAACCATCACTTTCAATGCCCCTGGTATTTCAAAGAGCTGAAACAATGTTTCATCGTTAGATCTTTTACTTTTCCACTCTGGCTTGAACTTTTACAGAGGTTAAACCTAAGAAGTTTGATGCAGAAGAGAGGAAACAATAGACTGGAAATATGTGGTCAGTGAGGAATGTTCTGGACTGTAACCTCATCCTGAAAGTTCTAAGTAATATGAAACTATTCCTCCCAACAAGGCCGCTTTACCGAGTGAAATTCTCCCTTAACACGATATTATAGTTCAGCCAAAAAGCTGCGCTGTGGTTGAAGAAAGGATGCTTCAGTTTCCAAACTCACATATAGGTAAATCATGAACAGCATAAACAATATGTTTTTAATAAAATCAGGTTATTTTATTTGGTGCCTACTAACAAAACAACTCCAACACTCATATTTTCTTTTTAAAGTGTCTCATCTGTTCGTTCAGAGTTACAGTTTTTCTTTCGTTCAGATGAAAGATGTCATCAAATTGATTTGATAAAGAATGGTAACATAAAGTGAATATTTGATGTGTGTGCGGCGTTCACAACTCACAGGCATCAAACACGTCATCAGGTCTTCTGCTGAGCAGACTTCAAAGGTCTCCGTTCTTTCTGTTTCCATCTGTCCTTTCATTCCTTTAGTCACCCCCCACCCCCAAACACTGGGACTTTTCTGCTTCTTTACAGTCAACAAACCATTTCCTTTTAAAAGCAATGATACAATTCACTGGCCCAAAGAGGAAACAGAGTTCATGCAATAGCCTTTACAAGAACTTGCATGAGTAAAAGGTTAGACTTTTTTTTAGTGATCCCTGAAATGTTGCAGTCAGACTTGACTCCATCGGCGCCTAAAGTTGTCTTAATAAAACGTCACCTGCTGTTTTTCTTGTGTTTCTTTCCCTCTGTTCAGAAGATGGGGCTGCTCAGCGGGGAGTGGTTAAAATTACCTCACAGCACGAAGGTTTCTTCTTCGAGTCAATAACTTTTTATGTTCACATGCAAGTGTTGATTTTTTGTCTCACGGTACAAAAACTAATTATTTTAAATTAACGGTAGGTCCCAATGTGAGTGGGTATTTGTCTCCTGTGTTATTGTGTTCCTCTGGAAATGACAGTAGATGACCTTTCACCCTTTGACTCCAACCCTGACATGAAAAACAAGAGAGATTTAGTTGTTTATTTATGTAAGCACAACTATTAATGTTTTCACAATTTTCTTACAGATTAGCTTGAAAAACTGTGTAATATATTACATTAAAATAAAATATATATTATCTGCAGTCCCAAATTTACATATAAATTTGTCAAAAACTCAAATTGTTTTATTTTCTACAGAAAAATCAACAGTGCTGTTGAATTATATGTATAACATGAAAATTGATGACAGTAGTTAGCTTGACACAAAATTGACAAAGTATGTAGCAATAGCTTTGCGAAAATATTAAATAATAGACCAGTAAAGAACTGAGAAAAAAAGGACACTTTTCTAACGTATGAACCAGTTACTTTGTTGCAGATGATTAAACTGACAGCATACTTGCTCGGAGCTTTATCAAAACTGACTGTAATGGCATCATTGTGAAAACAATCTCCTCCAACAGCAAATAATACAGAAGTTTTTTTGCTGTAAGGCAAACAGAAATGATGAAAGAGAGGCATGTCACCTTAAGTGATATGGTACATTTACTGTATCAGCCAGCTATGTCCTGTTAAAGAACCTGAAGAATGAAAGAAAGACAGACAGGGTGGTTAGTAAACTTCAAATAAAAAGTGATAAACAGCAGGAGATGGTGCGTTTACTGACCTGACTTCTCCCCTTATTCAACCAATGTGTCAGCAGAACAGACGTATTAAACTGCCTGTGACTTCACACGAACACTATTAACTCCCATTCCCTGAGAAAAACAAGAATCTGTTTCTGCATTAGTAATGTCTATGCAAACATGCATCTGTGTGGTGTGCATGTGTGCACATGGAAACAGGAAGCTAATCAACTAAACTACATTCCATATTAATGTGATATATTACTGCTGTGAAGACTAAATCTGATCTTGTGGACTCGGCAAGGGGAATTAATCTATTTCACTTTTAACTAATGACACATGTCACAGGCATGCAGATGGGATGTTTTCCTGATGCTACCAATTTCTGGTATGTTTTTCTATTCTAAGTAGGTTAACAAAATTAGTAACAAGAATATTTTTCATTAAAAAATGAGTAAAGATAAGGATTTTAAAATGTATTAATTTTGCACAATGTAAGTTTAAATAAAAAAGTGACATGTTTATGGAAAACAACAAATCAAAAAGGCATTTTAAAATGACACTGAATGCAACAGAATAAATAAAATGGTATAATTAAAAAAAGTAAGTTAATTAAGATTGTAGAAGCAATACAGTGGAAACATGAGAAGGATTTAAGAAACATTACTGGTGAGAAAAATGGTAAAGCTATAAAAATGGCCTCTCTCTCATGACATGGTTTAGCTTGGGGTTTGTCACACTGTGACCATTTCTATAGCAGATTTTATTGTCTTAAAACAAGTTCATTACACAAAATGTTATAACTGTCTATGCAAATGTTATTTAATAAAGCTGTACATTGCTATCGCTGTCACAATAAACGGTAATTCACATTAAAACTGTGTTAACTTGTGTTGTTTACAGCAATGTTTCACAACACGTTTAGCTTAACTAGACAGAATAATTGTCTAATTAAAACAATAATGCAGTTTATACGTTAATAAAATAACTTTTGGTTGAACTGTTTTGAAGCATTTGAGAGTGGAAATGTATTTTATGATAGCAAGCTAGTAAAATCCATTCAATCTAAATAGCAGTTAGCTTGACTTGTTAATGTGAATTTCTCACTAACTCTTTAAACAGGGATTGTGTTGACTGCTGTCTGCTACAGGTAAGATACTGACTGCTGACTCCACAGAACCCCACAACAAAAATATCCATACTCTCCCTTTGAAGCGACCAGTCAAAATAGAACCATAGATTGATGTTTGCAATTTTGTTTTTCACTTAAAACCTTAAAGCTGAAATACAATCCCAAACCTCAGGACTAAAATGTCATGGCAAAATACCAATGGAAGTAAAAAGTGTCACTGTTAACTATTATTTTTGTCAGTTATAATAAAGTTTTCCATCTGAACAGCCATCAGTTTTGGTAAACTAATGATTACGATGACAACTGTTTGACTCTATATTCTTAAATGGGCAAGATCATATTTTTAATAAAAGCAGTTAAAAGTTATCAGTTCAAGAAAGCCCTCTCACATAAAATAGACATGAAAACAACAAATGCCCTAAGAAAATACACACAAACACACATGGATGCAGGTGACCTTATGGTAGACACCTCATGATTGATTACTAGCCTCAGGCTATCCCTCTCCTTAAATTTCCTGGATTTGAACACTTGCTTCCTGCAAGAATCTTTGCTGTTTTTGGTGTAATTAACTCACCAGAGTGAGGTCATGATTCATGCAAGGGTCTTCCGACCACTGGAGAGAAGACCTGAGACTAGAGACAGTTTTCCAGCTGGAAGGAGCTTAGGAAAGGAGGGGGCAAAAGATGGGGTGAAGGGGGTGAAGGAACTCCATAGCTGGAGGTTAAGGTTTGACTCAGGAAGTGTTGTTTGGCTTGCTGTCATTCCTTGTTTGTACTCTTTACGCTAAATGTGCAACTTATATAAAGTAGTAATCTGTTCAGACCAGTTCTGTCTCTGGAGAGTTTGTAATTACCACATTGGTTGTTTAGACTTTTCTAAAATTACATAAAATATAATGATATTTCTTTAAAAAACAACAACAAACATGTACATATGTATGTATGTATATGTGTATATATCCATCCATCCATTATCTTTACCTACTTATTCCATTTTGGGTCACGGGGGTCGCTGGTGCCCATGTCCAGCAATCACTGTGCGAGGGGCGGGGTACACCCTGGACGGGTCGCAAGTCCATCACAGGGACACATAGAAACAAACGAGACAAACAACCATTCACTCTCTCATTCACACCTAGGGACAATTTAGAGTTACCAATCAGCCTAACATGCATGTTTTTGGTCTGTGGGAAGAAACCAGAGTACCCGGAGAAAACCCA
>NC_056507.1:24313833-24325598 GCF_014905685.2 Nematolebias whitei | reverse complement strand
TATATTGCTGATTTATAGAAACAACATTCACTTTTGTTATTCCTTTCAAATAGTACCTGACAGAAGAGTCCAAAATCTCTGCTTGTGGATACAGTTAAAATCTGTTTGTCATCATGTTTCCCATTATCCCATTATTTTTCACTAAATTGTTGTTCTTTTACTAAACGGTCAAGGATAAAAACCTCATGTTTTTCAACCATTACCTAAGAGTCTGAATTTATGTTGTGCAAAAAGCTGATAGAGGGAGGAGGTCTCCTTAATTTAACACAGAAAACAGCTGTGCTGTATCAGGGACACACAATTCCCCCCCCCCCCCCCCCCACACACACACACACAAATTCATAAACTACACAGGGGAGAATGTTGTTTGATGGGTTTTGTTGAAAGACTTACAGACAATCTGAGGCTGCATATCAGCCGCCTCCCCCTGAGGGTATAGTTTACACTCTATCCTTCTTAGTTCATCTTTCTGCCTCCTCTTTCTCTTGAAAAGTACCACTGGTTCATCAGATGAGATCCCCAGATGTTTATTTTATAAGAGAGGAATGTGAACGCTTATCAAGATCTCAGACAGATCAGCTATTTAACCTGGATGACATGCCAAATAAAACATTTTTGTGCAGTCTGTCCAAATTTGATGAGAAAATAGGTGTCACCTTTTGACAGGGTGGTGTGATGGCAGTCTGCCCAGTCCTTCAGTAAAAATGTCCAATTTCACTGTTGATTTTGCTAATATAACAGTCAAAGTTGTTGGTTCTTTTCCTGACTCTTTTTGCATTGTTTCTGCTAACAGTTTTTCCTTGTGTGTTAGTCATTTATCTAAGAAATAGAATAATTGAGTCATTCTAAATAGGATCATACCACCAGTGGGCAACCCTCAGGGCCTTCTACGCCTTCAAAAGAGGCCTAAGGATTGATACATATACATACAAACAAAATTATATTTCACATTTATTTAAAATGAAAAATATATTTTCAAAGTAGTTTCTCACTTTTTTGTTGCTACTTTTTTGTTCTGTAAACTACTTTGCAGTTGAGTAAGAAGCGTTTCTTTCACAACAGTAGTTATCCAATCGGATAAGAAGGCCTTGAAGTAGAACTGTCATTTCTAACCCGGGCCCAACATCGGGGCGGGCCGGGCCATGATAATGTGCTGGATGGGCGGGCTGGGTCGCTGTCAGGCTTTTGAGTGCGTCAGTGGATCAGCCGCAATCCAATTATATGGCAACATGGCTTGCCATATATTCACCACTTCCATGCAGCCATTTCACCTCAAGTTGGCCTTAAAAGAGGTAAAATAAAGATAAGTTTAGCTTCAGATGGGACTATACTGCCAGGCAGCGATCCATCGCCCAAATGGACGTTCATTCAGCCGCTGCACTCAGCGGACGCACGCGGCTAACGACCCAAACAGGTGAGATCCCAAAGTAGACGTGTCAGAACTGGGTCAGTGTCTGAATAATGCAGAATGCAGGCAGAATCAGGGTTTTAATGCGCTTTGACAGCCATGAAAGGACGAACACCCCCTCAGCTCTGATCTTCTGCCCTTTTTATTCAGCCACGTGTCCGCCAACTGTTAATAACTATATAAGCAGTCAAAGCTTAATTAAAAATGTCGGGAATTTTTCAGGTTCGGACCTGGAATTACTGTTAATTTGTCGGGTCGGGTGGGGTTCGGAAATGATGGCTACCTAATGTGTAAAAAAGTGTAAAAAATTCTTGCTGTTGGATGAGTTTCCAAATCGTGAAACTGAAATATAATGATGTTACTGAACTACACTGAAGTGTCTTCGACGTTAGCATGTTCCTACAATAAGACATCCTGAACGAAGGCCTTGCTCTTATTGTCATGGTTTACCACTGGCACCACTCCTATTTTACTGACTGACATGCAGATGTCTGTCAACAAAATATTCTATGAGCCACTTGTCTGTTCTTAATGAAACTCTCAAAGTAATCACTTGATGTACGCTGGAATCACTAAACGTATTCAACCAAATTTAAAATGGTCATACAGATAAATGACCTGAGCAAACACTATATGGCAACACAGTACCTCAGTCAGATATTGAGCTAGAATTAGGTGTGGTAGTAGCTGGATGCCATTCTCAATGTATTCTCTAAAAGCTAACATATTTCACAAAATCTCACACGATGATTTGTTCTTAATTTAAATCTTTGGCCTGAAAGGCAGTGCATATGTAAGCTTTTATAATCTGAACAAGTTTTCTATTTTCTTCATCATTGTTTTTCTTCTTATCTTTCTGTAGAGCTACATATCTTTCACTGTCCATCTGTCTTCTGTGCTTACTGCTACATCCTGTTTCTACTTTTAGCTCAGCCCAGTCCTTCTGTGGAGCCTGTTGCTGTGTAAACCACAACACTGTGCGCTCCTGCTGAAAATAAACAAATAATCCCACCACGCTCAGACACTTGCTACGCATTAACAATGTCGCAATAAATAAATAAATAAATAAAAATAAATAAAATGCAGGCAGGGAGACAAAACAAACTAAACTAGTCAGCGCGCTTCATCTTCTAACTCACTGATTGTGTGTTTTTGCTGCAGTTTTCTCTCTAATGGCCCAGCATGTTTAGTGTTTACCTTTGGCAGTGTGGCTTGGTGAATTGTTAAATGTGTCTTTTGAAGTGTGTGCATGTGCATATTTGGAAAATGCAACTAATTGGGCTGCGGATTTGTTGTTTGTACTAGACTGTAAAGTTTGAAGCTTTGATTTTGTCTTTGCCTCCCAGCTAGAAAAGAAGAAGTCCATGGTGTTTTGTACTGGTCAGTGTTTTGTGTGGATGTTTGTGTTTATTCTCATATCTGCATCGCTTCTTCTAAAGACATGGCTCTGTTAACAAAATTAGATAGTGAGAACGTTCTTCCGAAATATTCAATCCGGGTTTTGTTTTCATTACTTTTTAATATCTGCTTTGTGAAAGGATGAAAGTATCAAACTGTATTTTCACACATAAACAGAAAGTATTTCTGCAGCTGAGCTCCTCAAAGTTTCATTTCTACATCCCACCAGCATCATACGATAGACAACTCGGAAAGCTACATCCCTTGACCATCTTATAGTAAGAGATAATCTTGATATTAAAGCCCTAAATCATTTTTATTACCACTGTAAGAAATTAACAAGTTTCAAAATCTTACATTATTTTTGTTATCAGTTTATGTTATGGTGGAAACACCTAAAGCCACCTGCTCAGATAGCTTTGCTCATGACTTGAGCTATTATTGCTTGTGTTTTGGAAAAATGATCAAAATGTCTTTCAACAAAGTCCATGCTCAATAATCCAGGTATACAATCCAACATTTTTCAGATTTAAAATGTTAAAATGTTTAAAATGACTTTCAGTTCATCATAAAGGTTTATTGCTTACTAATATGTATATATAGACTTAAGACTTCAAATATTGTCAGCTAACAAGAAGTCGCCTACAATAAATGACCCTGTAGAAATAACGGCCCGATTTGTGTCTTACAGACAAACTCACAAACTGAATTTCTTCACGTGCTGTGAGGGTGTTTGTGGTCTTCTTCACTCCTGTGCATCTGAACTGTCTGGGGATATACAAACTCTTACAGTGCTTGCTAACTGTTTTAGTTTAGATCTAATTAAAGATCCTTATCCCGTATCATCGATAAGTAACAATCAGTGACAATTAGATGTGCTCCAGTTGTTTTAGAGTGCAACAAGCCTTGTGGCAGCTCATGTTATCAAGATAAGTAAATCAGTTCAAGTCTAGTGCTGAAGCTTGGAGGTCTGTGTGTGTGTGTGTGTGTGTGTGTGTCCTTGTTTATGCTACTTTGTGAGGCCCATTTTTCTAACTTATACTACATTGTGAGGACCAACTGCTCCTTATGGGGCCCAAAGCCCGGGTCCCATAAGAAGAAGTCCCGTTGGTGGGTTAGGGGCTAGGTTTAGGACTAAGGTGTGAATTGAGGATGTGTTAGGTTTAGGGTTAGGTATGTACTGGTAATGGTTAGGTTATGGATAAAGGTCATGGTTAGGCTATAGAAATGAATGAAAAATGAATGGAAGTCAATGCAAAGGCCCCACAAAGATAGCAAAACAAACCTGTGTATGTGTGTGTGTGTGTGTGTGTGTGTGTGTGTGTGTGTGTGTGTGTGTGCGTGTGTGTTGAGTAGAGTAGGAACTCCCTGGGTGATCAGGCCTGGACGGCTGCCCGTTGTCGAAGATCTTTGATGATTATTGTGAAAATTATTTGCAGATTGCAGTGCATTCTGGATCCCAACAAACTACTTGTGGGACTTAGTATAAGGCATTTGTCTTCATGAACTCTACAGATTTATTTAAAAAGGTGTATTTTTTAAAATGGAGTTAATTACTAACTGATGTCAAAGTCTATGAGAATTCTTGTTTTCTCACCTCCTTCACAGGACTTTTCAGCCTGCTGCACATTCAGCTGAAATAAGATAAATCAGTGATAAACACATGAGGAAAAAAACATCTCCTAGTGAAGATGTGTCCAATTTCACCCTAAATGAGCATCAGTTAAAAAAAAAAATGTTTTACACCCTTAGCTTCTTCTTCAATCGTGCATCATTTTATCATGTTTACAACTTGGTCATAAAAGTTTGCAGAGTAGAAATTACTACCCAAACTGTGATTCTGCTGCCTCATTCAGAGTTAAGCTTTCCTCCATTAAGAAGGATCATCCTAATTAAACATTGTGGAAATAACTGGAACGCACTCTCCTTTTAGTTTGCTTTATTATGGCTTGCATGGAGTCAATTAAGACAATTAAAACAGTCAATTTACTCTTTGGCTAAAATCCTTTGACACCAACTTTTCTTTAATTTATCCAAATATAAATTCAGCCAATTGATGTATCAATTTGAACTGTACTCTTTTTTTCTAATGCGAATTAAAGTCAATAACTTGCGTGCAAAATAAATGGAAAGCCATAAAGAAACCATCTAAAAAGATTTATTTTGAAGGCTTCTAAGTTTTACTGTGGATTTTTAAATAAAAAGGAACCCCAAACTATCAGAAATATTTAACAGGAAACATTATTGTAGCTTTGAAAGCATGCATTTTATGCCTTGCCCTAAAATAAAGGGTTGCATTTGTGCAAGTTTTTTTTTTAAATTACGAGTTCAGTGAAACAGATAATTAAATAAATAAATAATTAAAACATTCGTGACAAATCATAACAGTCCGTTGTTAGATTCAATCTTTTCGATTACTCTCCAGTCTTTAGGGGCACAAATAAAAGCTACATTTTAATGGTGATCTATTCAGGGTGTTCTTGGCATCTCACACACAGACAGACCCTGAATGAAAAACCAAAGCAATTAAATGAATTAAAGGAATGGTTGGCTAATTTTATAGGACTTTTGTTCATTCAAGGAAAAAGTATCTATATCCTCACTCCTATTTAAAAACATAATTTCTGGATACAAAGTATCAAAACTACATGTCAAACCATATCACTGCTTTCCTTTGTCTTAGAATGACTGCTGTATTTTTCTGCATTTACAGTCTATGCAGCACAGTACTAGTACTTAACTCACTTAATGTTTAGCATACCTTCCAGATGAGCAGGCAGGGATTATGTTGACACTATAGTTTTTTTTCTATTGATGACACCTGTGCTCATGACAAGTAGGTGTATTGTAATAACTGTGTTATCCTGAGCAAACACACACCTTGACACTAAACCTCTAAAAAGAGAGAGGGAGAGATTAATGTTTTAACCTGTCAACCTGTAGCTTTCAATCCTCTTAGGTAACTAGAATCCATACAATCACATCTGCTGAAGAACATTGCTTTCAAGGTGAAAAAAACAAACATATCCTATATCAGTTTATTGGAACTGGACTCAATGCATTTCTTTTTTCTGGGTCCAACTTCAATGTTCTAATCTTTAGTCAATGTGACCTCACGTTCACTTGAGATCAGCTTGTCCCAAAGAAAGAGTGAACCACATTGTCTCTGTGTTTATATAATAGCCAAGTTCATTTCAAAATCCATTCCTGTGTTAATTACAGTGTCCCGGCTTTAAAAAATGGGATCAGTAAGGTAACCCCACCCTGCAATTCAGAGCCAGAACTGTCACTGTAGGTTATCTACATGGTCAGTATAAACTTTGATTTGACACACACACACATATCAAGAACTTAAAGCAACACTTTACATCTTCTCAAGTGGAATAATATAGAAAGGTTATAATCGGTAATGTCTAATCTGTTGCAAATACTTCAGCTCTTTGAAAGTTTGGGGACATACTGACGGGCTTACTGCAAGATGAAGATCAAAGAAGATTTCTGTCATCGCAAAGCAACACGAGATGTTAAAAGATTTTAAATTACTTAGCATATATGCATTGTTGCTATATACATATATATACTGATTGTAAGCCTTTACATAACTGTCAATTTTAAATTAAATTGTTATCATCCATCCATTTTCTTTACCCACTTCTCATTTCTGGGTTGTGGGGGAGCTGGTGCTTATCTCTAGCAGTCGAGAGGTTCATCTCAGGGCCACACAGAGACAAACAACCATTCACACTCCCACTCACACAAAGAGACAATTTACAGTTATCAATTAACTGAACATCTATGTTTTTGATCTGTGAGAGGAAACTGGAGTGCCAGGAGAAAACCAACTTATGCACTTGGACAACATGCAGACTTGACACAGAAAATCCCCAGTCCAGAGGCGAACGTTTATCTTGCTGAGAGGCAACGGCTTTGGCGACAGCTCTAACCACTGCTGTACCGTGTTGCTGTTGGTATTTACTTTTTGCATGATCACATAGCAGCAGCACTTCCTGTGAGCTACCAGCACTTCTTGCAGTAATATGATCATATTTCTACCAGACTGACTATGTAAAGCAGTCTTCCATCCATCCATCCATCCATCCATCCGTCCATCCGTCCGTCCGTCCGTCCGTCCGTCCGTCCGTCCGTCCGTCCGTCCGTCCGTCCGTCCGTCCGTCCGTCCGTCCGTCCGTGGGGGTCACTGGTGCTCATATCCAGCTATCACTGTTCGAGAAGCGGAGGACACCCTGGACAGGTCTCAGTCCATCACAGGACACATAGAGACAAACAAGACAAACAACCATTCACTCTCTCACTCACACCTAGGGACAATTTAGAGTTACCAATCAGCCTAACATGCATGTTTTTGGTCTGTGGGAGGAAACTGGAGTACCTGGAGAAAACGCACACATGCACGAAGAGAACATGCAAACTCCACCCGTAAAGTCCTCCAGCCAGGATTTGATCTAGCAACCTTCTCACTTAGAGGCAACAGCTTTACCAACTGAGCCACCATGCAGCCTTAAAGCAATCTTGATTTATTTATTTATTAGTTTTTCAAAATTGATGTTTCGGTTTTGAACTAGTTCGCTGTGGTCCTGATTATTAATGAAAATAAATTAAGTCTATTTCTCGAAAAATAAGCTCTTTCAAGCAGCAGTTTAAAACACATCAGATAGTTCATAACTTTTAAATAAAAAAGCAGATCTGAAAATTATTTCTGTGGCATTAGAATTTTTTTTTCTTCTGGTTCCATGAAATAAGATAAGGCTCAATCTTTCAGCAGATAATATTCAGGTGCACATGAAGAGTGAACTGCGTATCCTCGCCGTCTGTTATGTTTTCTAATCATTTGTATCATATGCAAACATGCAGACATTCAAGCTGGAGTTATGTTTGTTAGCATTTCATCAACCGTGCATCAAAAACCTTGAGACATTTATTATTGTACAACAGCCCCTGAAAATTCCTCCTCCGTGCCTTTCTTCCTGTGTGTTTAGTAAACTGGAAGAAATTGAAAAGCTTAGTATAAATAAGCAAGCCTTTATTAAAAATGTAATAACCCCTGGATCCAGCTGCTGCAGACTTCCCTGTATTGTCAAAGTAAAACGTGAAACGCACAAAGCTGAAGTGTCTGGCAGCCTGACAGATGTTGAGGACCACTCCCCTCCAGCGGTAACACAACTGGGAGGTGTCTGTCTGTCTGTCCCGAGGCAAACTGCCACAATAACCCATCCATCCAAAACACGCGCAACACCCAGTGGTCCAAGAGTTCACGAGCGCCTGCATGGTCCCGAGCAGCTACAGAGGAGTGGAAACGTTTTTGGGGAAGTTTTCAGCGCAACTTTTATTTTAATGTTTTTATTTTTTCTCTTCAATACGCGTTCCTGTCGGGCTTTTTTTTTTTTTTGTGCGTCGGAGAAAACTTTCATGACGGAAGGAGACGCGCATCTCTGATTTGTGCGGCACGTGCGGACGCGGAGTTGAGCGCGCGAGCAGGTGAGATCAAAGGCACAACAACAAAGCTGTTATCCAGACGTTATTCGGTAGTGTGCGCCATTTAAACCGCCGTGGAGGGTCTTAACATGCACTTTCTTTTTACTGTAATCGCCAGAGTTAATGTAGATATTATCCAGCTGGAAGTTGTTAAAGGGAGAAGCAAAGCGACACAGCAACATCCTTCTTGTTTTCATGTGGTTTCAGCAGCTTTTATAGCTGTTTTATGGTTTTGGCACTTGCTGGTTGCTACTTTGAAATGCAAAGCTTTCCATCTGTCCATCTATTCATATTTGACATTTCTTTAAAATACCTACCAGCATTAACAAAATGCAATTTTTAAAACTATCCATGGGTAACTAACCAAGTATTATAATGAAGGCAAAAAGCTGATGTTTTTTTTTTAAATCAAGAGTTGTAAAAATGATTTATTAGTGCTGCTTATTAAAACAGAGCATTGTGTTTATCTTGGCACAAGCTTTCCACAGTGAATCTTTTAATATTACATTTAATATAAATCAATTCAAATCTTTAAATAAACCATTTAGATTTGCATTTTGAAATATATATATATTTACTATTTTACTTAGAACCGTAAGAAGAAAAGACCTAATAAGGCTAACGTTGGTTAGTCAACTCCAAATACCCTCAAATTTAATAGTGCATTGATGTAAAACCTTCACATACCAGCACCATTTAATTGTTAAGACAATGTGCTTAACTAAACTTGTTTTTTTTTTAGAGGGTGAGGGATGATTTTTTTCTCCAATAAACTGATGTGTGTATATTTCAGGGGTTCTTTATGAAGTTTTATGAGAAAAAAGGCAGTACAGTTATTTATCTGTCTGCGCTTGCACATCAAACAGACTCGGTGACTCACTTCCCTCTCACTGTGTCTCTGAAGGTTTATCTGACTCCTTAGAAGGCGCTTTGGCTTGAAGGGAGTGCTGTGAGTGGAGGAACTGATGAAGTGAAGCAGCTAAAGGAAGAGTTTGCTGTTGCGAGTATTGATTTCACTGGTTGTGTTTCAGAGCGTGCGGGCAGCATGACTGTGGTTTTAAAGGATTTCTGCTTCAGGCCGCAGGAAGACAACTCCTCTTTTCATATATTTTTCCTTTCTCTTCTCCACAGTGGTTACATGTTACGCCACTGACGTCACAAGAGTACTGCACTGTTGAATGACTAGTATGACTTTTCTATTGACAAAAGACAATTTGTAATATTTTCTTTCCTTTAAGTCATCAATTCAAACTGCATGCTAACAAGGAGGCTTCTGTTTAAGTTTATACTTCCTTGATTTGTAGCTAATAGCATGTCTGGACCAATTCAAAAACATCAGATGTGCTTTAATTCCTGTTCCCTCTGACATCATCCTGATCATGATGAGACTTTTTTTTTTTCCTGGAGGGTGATGAAAAAATAACGAAAAATGAAATAGTGCTTTCTCTCCACTCACTAAGTTCTGCGGGTTAATAAAATATGCCATGTGTGTTTGCCTTACCTAATAAGGTTAGGTTTTTAAAATCACTCAGTGCAGGCAAATATAGCTTCTAGGCTACTTTTACTGCAGTGAGGATGATAAAGTGTGTTTAAAGAGACCCCAATAACGGTTAGGTGCCAATGACTTGCAGGCAGACAGCTTGGCTGGGTTTGCTGATCCTTAAACTCTGTGGTGTCTCTGTATCCTCGGTCAGCGAATTAACTTTCCTGAGGCTTATGTGGACGTTCACTGCTCTCCTTTGTCTGAGAAATAACCCCCAAGCTGGATCTCAAGTTTGTAGACACCAGTTAAGTCCTTCAGAGGAGTTGTTGCATAGCAAGCATGGGTGTATCCCTGGATCCTGAGGCTAAGAGGGGACAAGTGAGTGCACTTCTTTCTGTCAGTCACTGTTTTCATGCCCTAATGCTCCCATCTTTCCGCCTCAGGATGGTATTACCTTACGTGCACACGGATGTCCAAATGCACAGACACTCATACACATTCAGACTTGCATGCTCAGGTCATGCCTCATTCAGGATGTGTCAAGTTACTGGATTTGTTATCAGTTACCATGTTTATCTGGACGCCATCTGCTCGGTTGCTTCAATGATCTGATCAGCACCGATGACTTTGTTTCCATTTCGTGTCTTTTTTTTTTTTTTTTCGTTTCCATCTTCCCTATTGAAGAGTGGAAGCACAGATCAAGTATCACCCCCCCCCCCCACCACCACCACCTCCACCCCTTTCCTTAACCCTTTTGTGTAACAGCAGACGTGAGCTGGCATTGATCCAGACTGGAAAATTAAACTACAAAATCAAGCATAGAGTGTGTCATCATAGTTTGTCTTTGCTGTATTTAGTTACCATACTGCAATATTCTCTTACGCAAAGCTTTGAGATTTCAGCCACGAGATGGACAAAACATTGACAGACACGGCCTCGGGGTTGGAATTCTATCCAGATCATTTCCTTTCAGACAGACTCTTCAGTCAGTGGGGAAAAAACAGATTTCCCCAGGAAAATACTCACACCTACCTGTTCGCCAGTTTCATAAGCAGTGTTTCCTAGAAACCTTTAATCATGATGGGATATTTTTTATTTTATTTATGCTAATGTAATTAATATTTTTCTGTGGTGCAAACGTGTGTCAGAAATAAAATAACTTTACTAGTAGATACTGTGCATTCTTGAGTCAATACTCAACTTTGGTCTTTTATGAGAGAGAGGATCACATCGTTCAATTATTTATTGGATTTATTGGTAAAATAATATGGCTGTAGAAAATCCTTAAAGCAAAGGATCAAATAATTCCATAGCTAAAGAGAGAAATTAAAATTATTTACTTAAAAAGAGGATGCTGATGCATTCATTCAGTATTTAACATTAATTTCATTTAATGCAGTGTTTTCAACTTCAACTTTTTTTTCTTTCAAATTGATGAATAACTTGGTGTAAGGGTATATTCCAGTAATTTAATTAAATTTGTATTTATTGAGACTAAACAATATATTCCCAAGCGATATGAGTAGACATACAGTGTTCCATTCAAATAATATGAAGCGCCTTACAGTTCTTTTTATGACTCGGTGAGACAGTTAGGAGAAAACATCATTGAATTGTAGAAAAACTATTGCCAAAAAGCTCTTACTATAATTGTATGTGGTTTAGATTTTGATCTTCCGTTGTAGATCACGTTTCACATTTTTGATTGTTTTCTGTCTACGGTAATTATTGACAGACTTAAACCCAGTTAGCTTTGCTGAATGTGTTTGTCTTTTTTTGACAAAACCAAAATAAATCTCACATCCTTTAGATCAAATTTATGAACAGTCTTTGGATGGATGTTTTCACTTGACTCCTTTAGCTTTTTATTTAAAGTGAAATGAAACACAATATTTTCTAAAATAAACAGTTCATTTAAAGTGCTCACAAAAAAGAGTTTAATTTTATTTATGGACAATGTTTTTCACTATCACAGTAAATTTA
>NC_056507.1:24280570-24313433 GCF_014905685.2 Nematolebias whitei | reverse complement strand
ATGTATATATATATGTATGTATGTATGCAAACAGTGTTGCACTGCAGAGGTCCGACACTCCTCCAGTGAGACTAAAACTCACACAGACTCACAAAAAGCTACTCGCTCGCTTAAATGAGAGGTTAAAAAAAGATGATTGACTGTTGCCAAGAAAAACAACTAATGTCTTGAGAGCTAGAAACAATTACTTGTGTTGTTCTGCCAGGTCAGTGCCTGTGGTCAGGGAATAAAGACAAATAGCTGCACTAATGCACTTTGTCCCGTAGAAGTGGAGGGGGTCGATAATGGCGTGTTGGAGGGCACCTGGGTGTTGCTAAATGCCTCATTAGGGGTGGTCTGTATGTGAAAATGCCTATGGCCAGATCACATCTTCACCATCTGCTGCCTTTTCAGGACTATTTCTCATGTGGATGCTGTGCTACTTGGTTTTAGAGTGCTCAGATTTTCTTATAATAAGTTATCTAAGAAGGTGTAATATGATAACAGTCAACAAGGTTGTGGTTTGAACTTTATTGTAAACACTAGCTTTATTTGATGTTTAGCCCAAACTTTAAAAGCTACTTCATTTTAGGCATTATGGTGTAAAAGGTACTATATTTTGATGCTAGATCTATAGCCAGAAGCCATGAAAGCTTTAGATCTGTCACCATCTTTATCAGGTTGGGTTCATCCCCCCCCCACACACACACACACACCGCGTGCCGGCCATGCTGCCAAAGACAACAGGGGCTCAAGTCGCCAGGAAACAGAGGTGTTAGCTTAACCCACATGTTAAAAGCTGTTTCTCTTCGTTCCCACCTCTCCTTCACCTTTTCTATCTCTTTTAATATTTATTCATTATGTTCCATTATTTCCCTTGCATGTTAGTTTCTCACTCTTTTCTCAAGTAAAAAACTTTATTTAAAAGCTCCTTTTGTTCTCGTTTTGGGGGCAGTCTTGTTGAAAGTGGCTGCACAAGCCCGTGCTGCTGAAATATGTACATACTCAAAACGAGAATAGAAATGCACGAGTCACATGCTTCGCACTTGGGTGAAATCATGTCACTGCTATCCTACAGACTGCAGGGAGGATAAGCCTTGCCAAAGGCACTATCGCCGTCGCTCACAAAGAGCAAATACCTCATGGATTAAAACCCTTTAACTTGCTTGGTCTCTTTGCCCATGGCTCATCCATCACACATATCTGTATTGCTAACCTTGAAGGTGTGAAGGTGCCTCAATTTGTCATCTTAAATAAACAGCAGTCTGTTTTTCAGGGTCTAATCCTCTTGGTTTTAAAGCTGCAGGGAACTTGATGAGCTCACTTTATCTACAATGAAGTTAGGCTTTAAATGCCACATGACTAAACTGGGCAGGGGGAATAAATGTGCACCAAATAGTTCTAGTGTCTGCTTCTATATGATTGTGTTGTAAAAATGTGTGAATTAATACATGCCCTAAACTGCATTGAAAGTGATTTATACTGTGCTGCATTCATAGCGGCATCATCCTAAATGGCACTTTTGTAGTTTTATTGATTTTATGCCCCGTCCTTCTGTCTGCAAGCAGCAGGTTTGGCTTCAGAACCTGAGATAAGTGTGTGTGTGTGTGTGTGTGTGTGTGTGTGCCTCATCTGCATGCAATCAATTAATTTAGCTTGACACTGTTTACTCTGTCCTTTGACAAGCTGATTTGTGTTATCTGCGGTAGGTGTGGAAGAAAAGTAATGAGGGCTGCTATAAGGTCAAAGGAGGAGCTTTTTTTTTTCATTGATACATTTCTTCATCAGTTGTCTAGTTAATTAGTAGCTAAATGGCAGTGGAAACTGGAAAAAAGACATTCTGTAAATACTTATACTGACTAGAACTTGAATACAAAATATGCTCATTTAGGACACATTACTGGAGATTTTGTAGCATATGTGTGGTAGAAAACTCAATATATTTGTCCCATAGGCCTCTTTTATTCACTGTTTCAAACAAGACATGAGCCATTTTCATGTGATATAGAAGAAGTGACAGGGTCATTGCCACTGATGAAACTAATGCATTTAACAAAGAGTTAAATAACATATCTTTGTGAAAAGGAAGCAAGGGAGAGAAAGAAATTAAAACAAAACAAAACAAAAAAAAAATGGCCAGAGACAAGATGGTAAAAAGTGTCTGTTTGGTTAGTTTGACCTTTGTTTTGAGCAAACACATTTAAAAACAGCACAAAAGGAAAGCTAGTGGTGAGCACCAGCTGATGTAGGAAGAGCAAAGAAAGAGGGGCATGCCTGCAGGGCTCCATGGTGAAACAACTGAATGGTCCCAACTAGTGCGAACATCCTCTGTGAAGAGACTACACACACCCTCGTGCATACTCACTTGTGATCACTCCACTTTAGCTTACTCTTTGCACTGGTCTTTTCCCCCACCAGGTTTGATAGAAGAGTGCAAAGCAAGGACCTGAATACATCATGAAGACAGAAGAACCTGGTAATCAGAGATGGATGACAGCTGGGGTTCTGTTCTACTTGTCTGGCAGTATTTGTAGCGGTAAAGGAAGGAGGACTTTGTTTCTGTCCCATCCAGTGGTCCCATTAATGGGACTGGTTTTGTTGGCCTGTCTTCCCTTTGGAGCGAGCATCAAACAGAGCGTGCCCAGGGTCAAACTCAGCTACAAAGGTAAGAACTAAAATACTGACGAGCTTGTTTGCTAACTTCAATGTTCGAACGCATTTCTATTTAATAAAAACTTAAGGCAGTTCAGACAAAAAAAGTTGAGACAAAAGTTTAAATAATCTGCAGAGATATAACTTTTGATATTCACAGATTATTCATTTTCTCTGTCGTTCCTTTTTGTTACTCTCTATGGTATTCTCTGGACTAATTTTTTGTGCAGAATTTGGACAATTGTAAAACTATTTCCAGAGTTTAGTCGTGTGTTTACAGTCACCTCTATTTAATGTAACCAAGTAAAACATTTAAGATTCATTAACAGGTTCATCAGCCCACAACATACAGTAAGTCCATGTTTGCAACTTAAATTTCTTTACAGATACTTTTTGTGAAGCACTTTTGCTACATTTTAATCTTCCCTTAAATTTAATTCTTATTGTTCTAAACCCAAGCCATTTTTTTTACTACAGCCAAAATAACCAAATAAATGTTTGCTTTTGAGCCAAGGCACTGTTATGGGGCTACATTAGCTTCATAGTAAGTCCTGCAGGTTTGATCCCAGGTTGCATCAGGATGAACATCTGGCATAAAACAATTGTCAAATCTCTTGCGTGAGTTCGCTCAATGTGGAAACTCTTACAGAGGGGAAGAGGCAAAAGAATAATAACAACAGTAATGTATATGTTTGATGCTCTTGGGTGTGTCGATACAGACGTTCAATCTTCTGCACAAACATAACCTCTGTGTTCTCTGTCTATAAGCTTAGCCTCATATGATCTAAGCCTGTTTGCTTTGAGCATCCAGGGAAACCATAATTATTGTGCCCGTAAAACCCACTCCCAACTGCAGAGCAAACTTCACATCAAAGTCTCGGAATCTCCTGCACCACGTGGACTACAAGACAGTGCACAAATGAACTTCAGTCTTAGCTCCATAAAACTGAATCCCCCACTGTGACCCAAAAGTAAACTCACTCTGACTTCAGTCTCTAAAGGCTCCCTTTTAGCTTCCAAGGCCCAGTGTGGCTGGAAAAAGATGTACACATGTGCTCTTAGTGTCCAATATAAATATATTCAAGTAGCTGCAAGAGTAATGAGTACGAGGGACAGTGTTTACTCAGCACTTAGGGTAGCATTTAACTCTGCAGTGTGTCTCAGATTATATTGTTTCCATATTCAGTATGATCACTGTTTAACAGGGCCACATGTGCATTTGGGCCATAAGTCCCCTGCTTTGCCATCATATAATTTATGAATCTGACAATAAAAGTGATGGACATTTAGTGTTTAGTCGTGCAAAGGATGATCCTGCGATAAAATGTTTACCCATAGACTCCTGAGCAAAAGATACACACCCATGTCCATTTTTGGTTCTCTCAACCATCGTGACTGCAGTTTTTACGAAATCCATCCAAAGAGAATCAAACTCAGGGCTCACATTATGCGCACACATCATCATCTCATCAGTGCACCAACACGGCCCAGCAAAGATCTCACTTCTAACATCACATCACATCACATCATCTCCCCCCACTCCATGTGAAAGCACAGCCTCGGTGAGTGAAGGATGAAATGATCAAAGTGAAATCATCCCTGTTTGAGTGAGCACCTTCAAAACAACAGCCTGCATGAACTTTACCCTGATAATCCTGTGCTGAAGGATGAGCTTCACCCAGAGTCAGAGTAAAGACTATGAGGAAACGGAAAGTCATTTCATATTCTTGTGACTAGATCTATTTCATTGGGCTACAGTGTCTGATTAGTCTTTTGCTTTTGTTGTGAGTGTGACCAAAACCATGAAGTAAATGCATCTTGTCCCCATGTGGCCTGCATTACTCTCACTGTGGCTCCAGCTAGTTTAAATTCTGTTTGTAAATAGTTTCTACTTAACTTACATGGATTTATGGAAGGCGTTCTGTCACTTTCTGACATTTGAAACAGACTGTCACGTCACTCTCTACATGAATCATAAGCAGAACATTTAGCCCTGAATTTTAATGACAGAGACTAGGATTGTATAACAAATACGAGCAGCCTCATTTTAGTCAGTCCAAATATCAGACACAGGAACACTTCTCCTAAACAAAATACTGCTCTATGTCGTTGCTGCTTTTGCTCATATGGTAATTTCTATTCACACTGCTGATAACACTGGCCTGCAGCTTCTAAAGAATTAACACCATAAAACTTTCACTTTGCTACAGTATATTAGTGATAAACCTCTTGCTTTGGCATCCCAAGGATAATATTTGTGATCATCAGTTGGTTGTTAGCTTACTATTTCACAAATTAGAAGCCAAGAGTGTGTACATTCCCCTCCCTTGTTACTTAGGGATTGGTTACTCCAAATATGATTCTGATTAGATTCATTTTAGATGGATAAAAAAATGAGTTAAGATGCAATAACATCAGCTAGATGGCAACATTGTTGCATATTAGCCATTCTGACATACAAATATTCATCAACTGTTGATAAATGTTCAGACTTGGTCGACTTGTAATGCAAAATGTTAGTGAGAGTTCCTCTCATCTTCATTTGTGAAGCCAACCAAGAGGTTTTGATGATACTGAGGGTTCCTCTCTTTGAAGAAATGAAAGCATCACAACGTATAGTGGTAAAAATCAAAAATACTGTTTTATTGGACTCCTAGGACTGTGCATTCACAGAACAGATTACTGTTAGCCAGTGACTAGAGAGTCTAATCTCTCCTTGTGAGATTTTGGTCTACTGGGGGCAATGATGTGTGTAGGAGTGAGGTATCAGCATGCGGGGGTTCTATGTTTGAGAGCTTGTGCATAGGAGGGAGCTTTAGACAAGGCTGCATGGTGTGAGGGGGTCACAGAAGTTCAAATATTGAAGGTTGCTAACCTCTCCAATCCTTCACACTGAGAGGGTAATCACAATGTCAATCCTTTCAGAGTGACTCCCACAGGACTCCCCAGCTTCCAGCCAGTGTTTATTCAAGACATGTTGCTATACTGGTGTACTGAAAAGAGCTTGGTGATGGAAAGGATTTCCTCAGATCAGGGAGATCAAGGACACGTTTCTGAGCTGAGAAAACATCTTTGCTCAGCTTTCAGAAACTTTTCTTTAAAATGAGCTGTAGACATGAAGACTCCAAAACCAACCAGTCAAAACAAGCAATATATATTTTCACCAATTTCTGTACTGTACATATAAAATGCACGTCGCGAGCCAAATACCATCATGTGGTTGAGCAACAAGCATTCCACGTGCCCTCATCAGGGTCTAATCTCATATAGCCCATGACATACTCTTCAACCAAAGCTCATGTTTGGGATGATGCTCACTCAACTGCAAATGAGGACTCTGTGGGTAAGCAGAGCGACAGAGAGTATAAATAAATAAAGCCCTGAAACCTCTGCTTTTAAATAGCTGATTTTGAGTTGTGAGATGTTATTTCAAGATATTTTCGGAGAACAATGGTTCAGTGAAAGTACTGAAGTTATTTAACAGGACACATACATAAGTAATGCATCACGGTTTGTAGGACACTGAACCCAAGAATGCAGACTGATACGAGGAACTCAAATAAAACCTATTGCTATTTACCTTATTTGACAAAATACAAAAGGCTAATGTGACAGAAAAATACATTTGTGAACTGAGGAGTAATCATAAGGACACAAAAGAGAACTGGACTTGGCATGAAACACAACAATGCTCAACTGCAGATGAGGTGAAGATTGAACCACTAAATAGACTTGGGCTAACGAGGAGATGGGAGATGTTTGGCTTGATAACAACAAGGAACAGGTGTGAGTGGGTGCGGCAGAACCAGGGAGTAGAGGCTGAATATGGAAAATTACTGATTGGGGGGGGGAGCAGTGAATGACAGGAAACACCGGAGGCAATGGAACAAACTGAACACAAAGAAAACATAGAAACCAACAATAGGAGATAAACATGAAACCAAATTAAACTCAGAATCCAAACACAAACACATTGATGACGACATAATGTGCTGTCCAAACAACGCGTCTATGTCTCTTCTCCAAAAAGCAAATATAGCTGAGGTGTTGAACCACAGAGGATTAGATGAATTTAAGAGAATCAAAGACACATGGATTTTTTTCCCCCTGACCCGGCAACCTTCTACTTGTGTGGAAAGAATGAGTTTGACAGTGTGATCCTACTGAAAGATGTACTGTAATTCAATTCTCAATGGTACATTTTTTTAACATGTAAGCTGCGTGCCTACAGAGAATTTTAATCTCTTTGTTTGTGTTTCTTTCTCTTGTTCTTGGCCAGAATTGCAGCAAGCTGGTAGCGTGTCTCTGTTCTCGGGCCCAGCAGATGGCCTGCTCTCCCACTCACTGCTGCTGGATGAGGAGAGAGGACGTCTTTTGTTGGGAGCCAGGGATCACATCTACCTGCTGGACCCGAACAATCTGAGCAAAGCTCCCAGAAAGGTAAAGGTTCAAGGTTCAAGGTTCTTTATTGTCATTCGAATAACATGTGGTACATGACGTGGAACGAAATTGTGTACTCAAGGTCCCAGTTACACCCAAAATAGCAAAAATGTAAGAATAACAAAGAACAGTATACAAGGATCTAAGAAATATGCTAAACAATAATAATGCAAAATAATATGGTGTAATAAACAGCAGCCTGAACATGAGTCTGCTGTGAGCAGATGGGTATGAATACAGCATGGGGGGCACGGTGCAAACCATTTACGATTTTATAAACAAGACACAAGAAAATAATCTAAAAGCTTGTATTTCTCTAATGACAAACTAACAGTGAAATACAGCTGGTACTGGAATGGCTCTTCAATTGAGATCTATTCAGCTCCTTTGCACTACTTGAAAAGTTTAGGTAAACTTCAAAGTGTTTACAAAAGCTTTAAGAGCCCCTGCACCAACTGACAGAGGAATAGTTAGCAATAAACACATAAATAAATAAAGTAAAATAAAGTATGACTCCTCCTTGCACTTTATTTCACCTACTGCTCAGGTTAGACTTATGCTTGGAGCCACTTAAGACATCCAAACCAATTTAGAACAGAGCCTAATCTTGTGACACTTACATACTCTCCTGCCATTAAGTGGTGTGATGTAAGTTGCTTTTTCTATTAAAATGTAGCTGAAAGGCACTTAGGTGTGTTTTGTTTCAGAGAAGCACTCACCTTTCAGTCAGCGGCAGTCTGAATCTGTCTGTCTGCTAAGGTCAGGGTCATCATGTTGGAGGGCGCACGCATGCACACGCTCTCAGACGATTGCAAACATAAACATTTGCAAAGTCTACCCAGACACTGTTACACAAAAACACATGCTGCTGGATTGGTGCCACATGTTCAAGTTTGTGGCTGTGTTACTCAGCTGAGGTTGATTCATCAGAGGTAAGACTGTTTATTAGATTTTGATCAAGTTGTTTTATCGGATAGTCTCCCTCTCAGAGCCTCTTGGGTTGGCAATATCGACCTGCGCAAACCTGGTGTTCATGAGAAAAGGCATGTCTGGAATGGGAACAGCAGCCACTAAAACACAACCATGATGTTCCGGGTGTTTCTGCCTTGATTTTATGGAGAATACTGCTTAGCTGTAAACTAACGACAGTTTTTGAACATATCTGTATGTTGCTGCACATCTTGGTCACTCATGATATAAAGCTCCGTGTTTCAAATTTTCTGTAGCACTTATACATGCACACATCACAGTAGAACTATTTTCTGTATGAATTCCTTATCTGTGAATGAGTTTGGAGATAGCACACCTAGAGTTTAACAGAAAATCATACCAAGCAGATATACCTGTTAGAACACATGTACGATCATGGCACGCTGTATTTTTGAAGGCACATGGGATAAGTGCTTCCTCCAGCAGCAGCATGTAAAATGTGAATTTTCTGTGAGTGTAAAAGTTAGCACCCAGCAGATGACTTTTGTTGGACATCCTCCTTATTCGTTTTTCATTGCTTTTGATTAATGCTCTGTCTGTAGCCAAAAATAGCAAACCAAACCAAACACTGGTTGTACTTGAAGCTGCCTGGCTATTGCTTCCAAATCTGAGAAGTCTGCTCTTGTTGTAAGTCTTTAACAGCCATTAAAAGAGCTTCTGAAGAATCTTGAGTTGCACTCTTGCACATATAACGTTAATGGGTCAAGAGCTTTCCCAGTAGTATCTATTAAGATCTATAAAATTTTAGCTTACTTTATAATACACAAGCAGTTAAAATAAATCTTTATTATTTTTTGCAATCTCCTTCTAGATCCTGTTCCTGTTTAGATATATTTGCAAATTTAAAATATTCATTTCTGTACTTTAAACATATACAGGGCAATTCAAATGAAACAAAAACAATTTATCTATTGCTAAATATATACATCTTTCAAACATGAGATGGGTTTTACTTGTTCAAAGCTTTGCGATACTTGAAATATAAACTAATTTATTGTATGTTATTAGGTCCACTGGCCGGCTCCGAGGGACAAAGTTGAAACATGCAAACTGGCCGGCAAAAATGTCAATGTAAGTATCTTTAAGAAAAAAAAAGAAAAATTATAATTAAAAACATGCCATGTGCGGCGTCACGTACATTCTGCTTGTCATCCTGTTGTTCATCCTGGTTTTGCTTTGTTTTTCTCTGTCCCTGCTTGTCCCAGTTGGAATGTGCTAATTTTATTCGAGTCCTCCACAATTACAATCGAACACATGTCTATGCCTGTGGGACAGGCGCCTTTCACCCCATCTGCGCTTTTTTAGAAGTGACTGGCCACAGACAGGTAAAGTACAAGTGAGCCAATACTAGCTCAGGATTTTATGTTTTGACTCAAATACCTTAAAGTAAAACGAATCTTAATCCACAGGATGGTGCATTCCAGCTCTTGTCTAACACAGTCGAGTCTGGCAGGTTGAAATGTCCTTTTGATCCCCTGCAGCCGTTCACCTCCGTCCTGACAGGTACGATGACATAGCGATGATGACATTGACCACTTTTTGCTGCACAGCACCAAGTAAATGGTTTTTATTTTTGCACAAGGCTGCCATTGAGAATTTGCATTCACACATTTGTTTTCCAAGAACTTCATCCCTGACAGTTTCGGTACGCAATTTAGTAGACCAGTTGACGTTTCACAGAGAACAACAAATTCATTTGACAGGCGATCATAGACAGCTTGTGTCTGAAAGCGTCTCTGGCACAAGTTGCTAATTCTGTCTGAACGTTTGGATTCAGTGAGGTCAAGAATCCAGTCAAAAGGATTCAATCAATCCATAAATTCACCGATTTTATGAAACTGGTAGAACTGAACTATAAAAATATAACGATGGTTACAAAAATACTTTACATTTAATTACAAATATAGTGTGTGCTTATTTCTACTTAATACCATACATCATTTCAGATCAGTACATATACGTAGGGACATCTTCAGACTTCCTGGGAAAAGACACTGCGTTCACACGCTCCTTGGGGCCTCCACCTGACCAGCACTACATACGCACAGACATCTCTGAAGACTACTGGATCAATGGTAAACACTCGCTTGCTCATGTACACATCACCATGCGGAGTGCACTCAAAACCTGTTATTAGTTTTTCACAATATTTCCAGCCTCTCCGCTGATACAAAGGGGCTGTTTGTGCCCTCCGGACGGTTATTGGCATTCCAGAGGGAAGGAAACAGTCCACTTATTCATTTAGCTGGACCTTTTTATATGAATGCCATTGGTGAACAGGGACCGCACCTACAGGGGAATTTACAGTGCTCCACAAAGTTCACAGTCCTGCTGTATGCATGTACATACACATGCACAGCCATCCCCATGCAAGGAGCCCTCTTTGCGTGTATCTCTAGTCTCAAGTGCTTTACAGCCCACTGACGGGCTGTTGAGTATCAACAGTTGTCTCCAAGTCCTAAATCCTTGCACATGGTCTTCACATTTCACAACTCCACGGTCAGAGATGTTTGCAGTAAATTTGTCTGTCTCTGTCTCTCAGTAAGTGTAAACATTGTGTGTTTGTGGAGGGCAGACTAACAGCCCATCATATCCTCCAGTGTCTCTTTTCCTGCGAGCCTGTGGAACATCTTTTGAGCGCGGCATGACTAACAATGACCTTCTGTCAAATGTGTTAGCAGCAGTTTATTAAGCTGTTCCAGTTGGGGGAATAACCCTCTGGTGTTTGGCTCGGCTTTTAGAGTTTGAGCTAATGTTGACGTAATGTCGCTGCAACTTTCAGGCTGTAGGACTTGTTCTCTCTTGAATTGGGACATTGTTGGAAAAACGGGGTTTATTTTCTTCCTCATTGCTATTTTATTATGGGCTGTGTTAACTCCAGATGTTACAACATCAATATTGGGGTTTTGAAAAGATAACTATTGGAAATTAATTCTATTTTTTATTCTATTCATATAAGAACATGGATTGTTCCATACTCAGGAGAAATACTTGTATGTTAACAAATTCCAAACTTATATATTACTGGTTAACAAATGTTCTTTATTTGATGAATATATAATATAATAGCCTATTTTTTGGACTATAAGGCACACTTAAAATCCTTTAATTTTCTCAAATACTGAATGAGCCTTATGTTCAGGTGCGCCTTAGGTATTGATTCTGGTTGTGCTTACCGACCTCGAGCCAATTTTATGTGGTTTATTGTGAATGAGTTGAATAAAGTTTGACTTATCTGACTGTTTTGTTTCACTTAATGCACCTTATAATCCAGTGCACATTATAGTCTGAAAAATATGGTACATGAAGCAAACAATAGAATTTTGTAGTAAAATGATACTTCAACCCCCCCAGAATTACAAAAAATATATGATGTGCATCAGGGTTTTTTCCAGATTCCCACAAGTAACAAAAATAGTTTAGTGTAACAACAATATGAAATGAAATGTGATCTCAACAATATGAATTAGTATGCATAAGACGATAATAAATGATTTGTCGTATTAGAAATTTTCTTTTCCATGCTCTATTTTTTTTTATTTTTAGCACAGAACTGATACCTAGGTCAGCATGATTAATATTTCTTTTTTTGCAGTTTCATCTTTATTAAAAGACAATTCAGCAGGATAAGATGTATAGCTTTGATTTTCAAACTATTTGAGCGCACTTTGGGAAGCTACTTTGCATGTTTGATATTTGAAGATTCAATAATTGGCCACAGCTTTAATAAGTAATTCTTAAAGTTTACCCATCACTGTTCTAATGTCACAGACCACGGCACTCAAACATATTGTCACTGTTAACCAGAACATTTAGATTTAAACACGAGGATTGGCTATTATTTATTATTAGTTTACTGAATAGCAATATTTATAGACTGAATATGCTAACTAATAATAATAGGGGCTGATGAGTATAGTGGAGACACCTGAGCAAAATGACAGCATGGAGCAGGTGTGAGTGGGCGGGGCTAAGGAGCAGCAGCTGACTGAGGAAAAGAGACTGATGGCACAGAAAGCAATATGATAAAAGTTTCAAGAACACAAACAAATTCAATAACAACAGCACAAACTAACAACAAAAACTTACTCTATAGAGATGAGACCTTTAGATTTAACATGTTCAGACTGGGATAGACATGCATCAATACACTAAATACACAATCATCTTATGTGGATCTTTTCTTTCAACAAGTTAGACAGACCTATTAGGGAAAACCGTGATGTTGTGAATGCATGAGATGTCACTGAAGTAAGTTCAAAGTAGATATATCAGCCAGTGTGCTTCAGCTCTTTGAGGGTCCCTGTGCCACACTCCTGTGTTGTTCATGCCAAACAGGCTGAACATCACATCAAATTAAATAAAGCAGATATTTACCTGTGAGCCTCTGAATTTAAACATGTTTATAGGGCCCACCAGCTGACCGCTGCCAGTTAAGATTTAAATCCTCTGGCGGTCATTGCATTGCTACACGTAGAAAGTTTATGCACAGCACAGGTCTGCTTTTTCTCAGTGCATAGAAGTAGCAATTAATTATATAATGTGAAACATGCTAAAAGTGTTAATGCAAACATTAGAATCCAATTCATGGTAAAACCATTAATTTAAAAAGTACTTCCCTTCTTTTGTCCCCTCTGTGTCTTCAGAGGCCAAGTTTATTTCTGCTCATTCCATCGCTGACACGTACAATCTGGATGATGACAAGATATACTTTTTCTTCCACGAGGTGTCATGGGAGGGCAACGATAAGAGCATCCTCTCCCGAGTGGCTCGTGTGTGCAAGGTAAGATATTACACAATTACACAAGGAAGGCGTGGACAGTACAGAGGAATAAAATGTGTGTGTGTGTGTGTGTGTGTGTGTGTGTGTGGGGGGGGGGGGTATGGATGGCTGCCCAGACCCTGGTTGTGTAAAGTAGCGCAAGAATAGCTGCCAGTTGAAGTGCAAGGGAGTCTTATCTGCTGAAGTGAATTCATCACATATTAATCTTTACATTTTCAATTAGAATTTGTTTTTTAAATTATTCCTGGAAGGAAGTCATACCAATATATTTAACCTTTATTTTATTTTTTTTTCGGGGCTAGATCAACGGCTATTATGATGATAATTACCTGGTAGTGCAATGGTGTTGACAGACATAATTTATGTCATAGCAGTTTGCATGTCAGGCAGGCTCTCTCTCTCACAGTTTTAGTCTTGCTTAAAAAAAACACTTTTATTGACTGGCATTTGACACTGTGTGTATTCTACAATGTTAGCCATTTAGTTATTATCTTTATCTATTTGGATCTATGTTTTGCGAGAATCTGGACCGGGCCCGTCCCTGAATCTGGTCCGGTTCCCCACCGTCGTCTGGTTCTTTTATTCCCAGATGGACAGGAAACTCGCGCTAACTCAAATAAAGCAAGAGATATACTTTCCGTTTACCAATTTAATGTTCAGGCAGGAAATAGTTACATGTTCAGCGCTGAGGCATCAGTCCGACTCGTCTTAACCCGGAAGTGGAAGCGGAGGCCCTGTGTCACAGAACGTCCCAGTTTATATTGGCCTTTGGCTCCGCCTTCACATCTGGGAGCACAGCCTATCAGAGTGTATCAGTGGGGGGACTATGTATGATGTCACTAGTCTTATCTGTCTTATCTTATCTGAGTTGGGATGTGAGGTAACCTCGTGTCATAACAGATTAATTCAGCCGCTGAGGCTTTTAGCCTTCGCTGAACAAGAAAAAAATAAAATTAAATTAAATTCAGTTCCCATAAGAACATTATTAACCTAAAGTTTATGTTAAATTTGAAACATAATTTCATAATTTATAATTCTTCAACATTTCCAATTGTGATGGGTTTCATAATAAAATGGTGTCCCCATTGAGTTTGTTGATTCCTATAAATATTTGGGTATCTTGGTCGACTCGTATCTCTCTTTTAAGCTCCATGTGGAAAACCTAGTAAAGAAACTGAAAGTTAAACTGGGTTTCTTTTTCAGAAACAGATTCTGTCGAACTCTGAATGCTAGGACAGTATCTGTGACTTTCCTTCCCTCCATTGATTACGGTGACAATATTTACATGAACGCTCCTACAAGATCCCTGCAGATGTTGGATGCCATCTATCATGGTGCACTAAGATTCATAACTGGCGTGATTATTGTACCCACCACTGCACCCAGTATTCACTGGTTAATTGGACATCATTAACTTCACGGCGACTCTCTCACTGGTATATTTTCATCTTTAAATCACTTCTTGGTCTGCTGCCTTCATACATCTCCTCCTACATGTCTCTGCGTGAGTGCAGCTACAGCGTGCGCTCTCAGGACATTATTACCTGCAGTGTTCCCTCAGTGAGGACTGAACTAGGCAAAAGGGCCTTCTCCTACTCCGCTCCTGTTTCTTGGAATATCTTACAAAAAGATTTGAAGCTCTCGACCTTGACCTCTCTAAGTGGCTTTAAGAATCTGTTGGACTCCTGGCAGGGACCAATGCAGACATGCTCCTGTTTTTAGTTTTCTACATTCGCCTTAGAATCTAGCTGTTTTTTGTTACTTTTTTTTAGCCATCTTATTTGTAAAAAAAAATTAATTAAAAAAAAAAAAATCTGTATACCTTTTTATAACTGTCTATTGTTGTCATCATTCTTTGTTGAAATCAGGTCTCTCTTGTAAATGAGTCCTCGGGGCTCAATGGGATCTACCTGTCTAAATAAAGGTTGAATTAAAAAAAATATATTTAATGATAATGTATAAGTTCTTGATAAATTCTTTTTGACAGCAAAATGGATCTAAGCTTAGATGGGCACACAATCAGAACATATTTACAGTTAAGGATTTTCAGTACGCCACACTATGCACCATTAATCACCCCAAATGGAACTATCTGACACAGCAGTTCACAGCCTTCAGAAATTTATTGCTAAATTCCTAGAGAAAAGCTTTCGGTATGTTTATGACTTGGGCATAAGCCACTGTTCAGACTGGGAACCCCATTTTTTTTCTTCTTCCTTGCTACCATCTCTTTCTCTTGTGCACTTTGTATTTTTGCTCTTGCTTTTGTTATTGTTGAGTGGGCCTCTCTCCATGTGACACGACTTAGTTGAGTGCTCCTAAGATCAATTCTTTTTGAAGATTGGCAACATTTGAAGCGTCATCCTGTAAGTGCCTACATCTTAGTGGGGGTCTCTGAAACACTCGAGTGTGTTTTTGAGTGTGTTGGCCCCCAACACTCTTCACTCAGATAATAAATTGGCCAAGTTTAACAAGCTGGTTCTCTTAAGCTTTTTATGCACTACAAAGAGCAACACTTGAACATAGCTTTATCAAAGATGGCAATGTAAAACAGCAATTAATGTGCTAAAGTAAAATGTGGATTGTTATAAATAAATCAGTTTTAGAACTTTCTTCAACAAGTTACACTTTCGTTTGTTTCTTTCATGTGTTCACTTTGCAATTTTCTCTTTACCTTTTAAAATATTCCTGAATTTTATGTGTTCTAATGAAACACATGCTGTTCACCTGTTTATTTTAAGAATTAGTGAAGGTAACTGAGGCTAGATTATACTGTATTTCTTGGTGACTGTGGATCAGTGGTTGGAGCTGTCGTCCTCCAATGAGAAAGTCAGAAGTTTGATTCCAGGCAGAATGCAGTCACATATCCAAATGTACTTGAGCAAGACAGTGAACCTCTCAATGGCTCCAGTGTACCCCATCAGTGTATGAATGTGCTCTAAAGCATTGGTTAGATTCTATAGAATGTTTTATTCAGATCAGTTTTGTAGAGGTGTAGTAGACTGTTGTATGAATGTGTTTGTTGATGCACAAGTGAAAGCACAGATTATAGGGATGCATGATATTGGACATTTGGCTGATATCCGATATGCCGATATGTTAAAACTTTTTTTGGCTGATAACCAATATTTTATATACGTTCCTTTGTCAGAACATAGCCCTCTTATTTAGACTTATTTGCTACAAAAATTGTGCAACAGCTGTAAGAGCTGGTGACATATATTCAGTAACAGCCATATGATATGCATAGCACTTTAACTTATATTAAATGAAAAGTGTTAAATGTTGTTTATTAGCATTAGTCACCTGTGATGCTGTCTCACTTGTGGAGGCTTGTTCCAGGTTCCTAGCTGCAGTGTGGGATCCTCTGAACTCTTGTGCATGAAGGACAGACTTTTTAAGTTCAAAGTTTTTGTCTATCCATTGTGCCGTAAGACTAATCATGCTAATGGGGCTAACATTTGACGTCCAAACGTCTGTGGTAAAACTCACCCAAGTGCTATCGGCTATCAGCTTCTCAATGTTTGTAACATTACGTCGGAAAAATATCTCAGACTGGGGACGATGTAGCGAGGCTCATCATAGTCCATAAATCTTCGGAATCTGACATCCTCACCAACGAAAAATAAAACTTCCACACGGCCGACATTTTGAATTTTCCTCTTCGCCATGTGATCAGGTAGGCGCACATGGCGTCATTACGTTGTGCTGCCGCTGCAGGCAAAAACATCCATCCATTATCTTTTACCCGCTTTCTTCCATTTTGGGTCACGGGAGTCGCCGGTGCCCATGTCCAGCAATCACTGTGCGAGGGGCCAGGTACACCCTGGACGGGTCACAAGTCCATCACAGGGACACATAGAGACAAACGACCATCCACTCTCTCACTCTCACCTAGAGACAATTTAGAGTTACCAATCAGACTAACATGCATGTTTTTGGTCTGTGGGAGGAAACTGGAGTACCCGGAGAAAAACCCACGCTTGCACGGAGAGAACATGCAAACTCCACCCAGAAAGGTCCCTGGACTGGGATTTGAACCAAGGACCGCCGGCAAAAACAGCACCTTTTATATAGGCGAGTTATTTTAATGGAATGGCCGATGTCCGATATTGAACTTTAACGCTAATATCGTTCGATACGATACATGCCGATAATATCGTGCATCCCTAACAGATTGTCTAGTATGGCACTTTGTGTAGTTAGGTCAACAAGAAAGACACAATAAAAATACACTACATTTACCATTTCTCTTTACAAGTTCAATAGATAAGGTACACCTGGACTGCAATAAAGTAAAAACTAGTTTCTTGGCCATTTCATCTTTTCTGACTGTGGTTCTGGTTTTGATTATGCGCTTACGTTTCAGAATGATGTTGGTGGGCTGAGAAGTCTGACCAATAAATGGACAACCTTCCTCAAAGCCAGGCTTGTGTGTTCTATTCCTGGACCAGATGGTGTGGACACACACTTTGATGAGCTCCGTAAGTGACTGTGAGATTAACAAGTGATTTATGCCAGTAAAGTGACTTTTATCTTGAAGCAGCCTTCTGTGAGCAGTTTCTTAGAGGACTGAATTGTATTAGCACTGGCTCCGTTCTACTAATAGCCAGTTTAAAATTCATAATGAAGGAAGGGCAGCTGAATGATTTCATTTTAAAAAGGCAGCAAAATAACCTTTACATTGACATTTTTTCTTTAAGAGGACATCTTTCTGCTCCCTACCAGAGATGACAAAAACCCTGTCGTATATGCAGTCTTCACAACTTCCAGGTACCACAGTTTTTGTCTCATCTTCGTGTTCATCGACTGTGGGAGTCTTTTCTTTTCTTCCTGGCATAAATAGTTGTTTCTACTTCCAGTTCCATTTTCCGTGGTTCAGCAGTGTGTGTGTACCGCATGGCAGACATAAGAGCTGCGTTTAATGGACCTTACGCCCACAAGGAGGGGCCCGACCACAGATGGGTAGAATATGAAGGAAGAATACCATATCCCCGTCCTGGAACGGTATGTTGCCCCCCTCCTCATGGAAGAACTCAAAGAAGCAACACTGGAACTTTTCTAACTGTTGATTATGTTTGGACATATCAGGAAAAATATACAACTTCTCTTTTTTCCAAATTACCAAAAGAATAAACATGAACAAATTGAAAAGTGGTGTATTAAAAAAATACAGTTGTTAAGAAGCTGCAGGGTGAACCTCATTATTAACAACCTAATCATGAGTTCGATGAGGTTACATGCCATGTTAATCAGATTCTTGTTTAATTTGTTTAAATACTGTAATCAGGCAGGGATACATGGCAGGTTTGATTCTGTATAAACTCCAAGTGCACAGCTGCGTGAGTCCTCACCGTGAGTTCCCCACAGAAAGAGGAACACATGACACAGATGGTTCACATTCACTTTGCCTCCTGCAGTTCTTATTTACACCATAGGACGGAGACACACACCAGTGAATCGTCTAAGCCAGGGCTCTGCAGCCTTTATTGTCAAAAGAGCTATTTTTGACTTGCTCACTATTATGATCCACCAACTGCCAGCTGGTTCCCTGTGGACCGTATCAAGTTTGTTGGAGGCAGCCTCTTCGGCCAGTAGGCGTGACATTATTAAACTAAAAATATCTAACAAATATAAACAGTCATTGATATTTTTACTTTTTAAGACAAAAGAAAAGACCAGTTTCATGTAAAGAAGGGATTTTTTTATTTAATTACATTTTTTTTTTTTTTTTACCAATTTAATAACAAGACTTGAACTATGCAGGCCTATGTAACTTCTTTTTTTTAATGTGGAAAAATCAAGTTACCTACTTTGAAGTAATAAACCATAGAGTATAAAAATAGGCCAGTTTGTTAGATATGTAATTAAAAATTTAAATAAATGCCATTATATTCCAGACAGATTCCATTTATTTTGACTTGTCAAACTGATTCTCCGTATTTCTTCTCTGGAACTCGTCTTAAAGGTATTACAAAAAAATATTTTGGATTTAGGAGAAATATCACATTATAAGACTGGAAGTCGGCTTAAAGAAATGGCTAACAAACGCCCAGCATTATGAATTCAACATGTCGACCCTTAACATTTTTGAAAATGACAAGAAAGCTGTTAAAACAAGCTCTGTCTTGTTGCTGCTACACAAATCAATACATTTCTGTTTCATGTCAGTTTTGGTCAACGTTTGAAAGAGCCACTGCAGAGGGACCAAAGAGCCGCATGTGGCCCTAGAGCCACACGTTGCAGACCCCTGGTCTAAGCAGAACCACTGAAATAAAATATAAAATAAAATAAAATATTGACTTTGATCATCAAATAAACAGCAACACTTTAGTTTTTTTTTTGTTTCTCAGTGCCCCAGCAAGACATACGACCCAAGAATCAAGACCACTAAAGACCTCCCGGATGACGTCATCAGCTTCATTCGTTTCCACCCTTTGATGCAACGCTCTGTGCACCCGCTGACTGGCCGGCCCGTGTTCACACGCGTTCGAGTGGATTACACCCTGACTCACATTGTGGTGGACAGGGTTGCAGCAGACGATGGACAATATGAAGTTATGTTCCTGGGAACAGGTAAGAAGACACTTCTAATCTCAATGGTCTCTGTAAGGTTCTTGGTGACCAGCAGAGGGCAGTGGACGACTTTGAGTAGATCCTAACCTTAAACAGATTTTCTTTATGATGGTCATGAAACACTACATCCAGTTCGCATTATGATTGTGACTAAACATAAAACATTTCTCCATTTAAAATTTGTTGGCAGACACTTTTGGCTGTATGAGGTTCATTCACTTTAGAAAATAAATATGTGTTTAATTGTTCTCAATAATCCAGGTAGATACATCTAACAATGAGTCAGGTCCTCTGGACGGATTGAAACAATTAGTCTTTTATCCAAAAGTCTTTTGGATAAAAGACAAAAACATTTCAACAAAGAAGAATCCGTCCAGAGGACCTGACTCAACCTTCTTAAATGTGTTTGAGTGGCTTGTTGCTGTGTTTCCTGCCTTTGCTGCAGATGCTGGTTCAGTTCTGAAGGTGGTGAGCATCACCCAAGAGAACTGGTCAACAGAAGAAGTGATTCTCGAGGAGCTTCAGCTGTTCCAGGTTAGACACGCACCATAACCACACATATTAATCAACTACAAGAGCCGTTCAGATCTTCATGAGTGGAGGTCTGCAGAAATGTTATGAACGTTTAACATCTTGGTGGATAGCTCTTTGAATCACCTCAGCTTGAAGCTCTTTGAAATTAGTATTTTGCCTTAACACTAATTTTGCTTACTTAGGTTTGGGTTGTGTACAGATTAATTACAGATACTATACTTACAGATTACAGTTTATCAATTTGGTGTTTTTTTTTTTTTTTCCAAATTGAGGCTGCACAAACATCTATCTACAACAGATATGATATTAATTATTCATGCAAACATAATATTGTAATAATATTGTAAAAGCTCTCAACTTTGTTGCTTTTGCTTTAAACCGGATTCTAATATTTCTGTGGCTGAATGATCAATCCACAAACTATTTGTCACACATTCACTATGCTTTGCATTCATGTACTGTTTCAAATCTTTATTCAGTATTTTTTTATTGATATACTGAAAGTTGTACTTTTTTTTTTCTTCAGGTTTCCTCCCCCATTCTCACTTTGGAGCTTTCTTCCAAACAGGTTTGTCACTTTTTGCACTCTCTTTTTCTGCCCATGCATCTGAACAATGTCTCTGTGCATTCTTGCCACAAACACTCAGTATGTCTTGTGACACATGCCTGACGTGTCACAAGACATACGGTTTTATTTACCCTCAGTTAAAACATGCGTTCAGATTTACTCGCCGTCTTTAGCTGTCCTTATTTTCTCACCCTTCCGTCTCATTAACTCGAGGTCAGGGGTGTCAGTAGACACTTCAACCCCAATCACTGCTGTCATTAATCTCCAGCGCAGTTTGACCCGTGTCTGCATCGATGTGCCTGCTTGTTAGTGTTTCCAAGCAAGTCAGACCAGATCACCAGTTGAACCAAGAAATCCTTAGATCCAGACGACTCGTTAATCATTTTGATGTTCTTGAATTCATATGTTTTGTTTTCAGCTATAGTAAATTCTGTTTTTCACTGTAGCAACAGCTCTACGTGGGATCCAGAGAGGGATTAGCTCAGGTTTCCCTCAGCAGATGCCACCTGTATGGCCAAGCCTGCGCTGAATGCTGCCTGGCACGGGACCCTTATTGCGCCTGGGATGGTCACACGTGTTCCAGATACATCCCTGCATCTAAAAGGTTTGTCAGATGGTGCACCAACTGCACTTGGAGAGATTTCCTTATCTTTGTGGTTCAGTAGGTGCTTTATAAAACCATTCAGCCTTTGACGTGCGCACACGAACACATGAGCTTAAAAGACTTCAGATAAGAACGCAACATGGTCCAAGCTAAAAATATGTGCAATAAAATAAGATAAATACATAAACTGCTTTTTACCAACCATTTGGTGCTTTTACACTGTATTTGTTTTTACATTAGTACTTCTTAGAACTATAGGTATACTGACAATCTTTGCGTTATGTATTCCCTTCTTCGTCTTATTTTCCAACAACAGTTGTTTGTCATGTCAGAGTGCATTAGCTCTTTCTAGGATCTGAAATGCTATTTTTACTTATTTGGCTCAACAGTTATTCTACACCTCCAGGGTGTAATCCTGGAGGTTCAAAAGTTGTGCGTGTTGTTGTTTTCTAGTCTTTGGTCTCTGTGCTCTCACCCTCGTATCTGCAGAATCACTGCCCTGCAGCTAGACGGGTCAAACTGTCATATTATTAGACAGTGGGGGTGTTGTTATTGTTTGGGTATTAGTGGAGGCCCTGCTTTTGGTCTCCTGGGCTCTTTGAAAGCAGATCTTGGGTGAATGCATGCTGCAGATGTCCTATCACACACAACCAAACGGAAGTGGAGGAAGAAATCAATACAAGCTAGAGGAGATCAAGTGAGCAGAAAGGTCCAACAAATAAATAAGTTGTATCCATTGTTTTCTTTTAAATACCTGTCCTCTATGACATTGTAGAAAAATCGATGCATTGTATTTTAACCCCCCCTAAAATAACAGTAAAAAAAAAAAAAAAAATCTTTAAAAATTGTTGTGCCTAGGTAAAATCCACTTGTATTGTATTGCATCTTTCACAGCTAAAATAACTTTCAAAATGCTTCATGATAAATTAAATTATTGTGAATACAATAAGATAAAAGCCAAAGATTTTCTTCTACTTTCGGCTGCTCCCTTCTTCAGGGGTCACCACAGTGAACTAACTCGTATGAAAACTTGGCAATTGTTTTTACGCCGGATGTCCTTCCTGACGCAGGCACAAACCACTGAGCTACCACAGCCCTCTGTGTGGAGCAGAGAGCTGCTATCTCTGGCACCTGGGGGAGCAGATGGTGGAGGTTAAGGGCCTTGCTCAAAGGCCCAAAGTGGGGCAAATGAGGGTGGTGGCAAGTGTGGGTGTTTCACCTTTCCCACCACATTTTGATGTCGGTCCGGGGAGTTGAACTGGCGACCTTCAGATCACAGGCCCATCTTCTCTAACCTCCACACCATCACTCCCTCAAGATAAAAAACAAAGTAATAAATAGACATAAATTAATGTCAAACAACATTAAACAAAATTGTGTTAAAAAAGCTTTTCAGCTGTTTCTTTGAAGGGATGTATGTTCCACTGTCAAGTGGTACCTGCTTGCAAAGGTCAGTCCCTGTGAGTTTTTATAATAATAATAATAATCATCGTCATTTTATTTAAAAAGTGCCTTTCAGGACACCCAAGGACACTTTAGAGCAAGAAACATATCAGAAAGATTGTGTAAAGACAAACAACAAGCACAGCGCAAAGATCAACAAGAATACATTGAAATATAAAATACATAAAGCAAAGTTAAGGATAAGCGAGTCTAAAGAGAGGTGTTTTCATAGCAGACGAATAGAGAGAGGTGGTGTTTCGTAAGTCAGGGGGGTAAAGAGTTCCAGAGATGAGGGGCAGAGCAGGTGAAGGCCCTGCTCCCCATAGTGGAGAGGCGGGCAGCGGGTACATGGAGGTGTAGCGAAGAGGAGGATCTGAGAGAGCGAGAGGGGATGGAGATGTGTAGGAGGTCAGATAGGTAAGAAGGGGCAAGGTTGTGGATAGCTTGGAAAGTGAGAAGAAGAACTTTGAAGACGATGCGTGATTTAACCGGGAGTCAGTGGAGCTGCTGCAGGACAGGAATGATGTGGTTATAGGAGGAGGTTTGAGTCATGACACGGGCGGGCAGCTGAGTTTTGGACCATCTGTAGCTTCCAAAGAGATTTGTTAGGAAACCCAAAGAAGAAGGGAGTTGCAGTAGTCCATCCTTATTGACATAAGGGCTTAAATTGAAAAGTTGGGCTTTAACAAGTGAGACATATAGTGACCATGTGAACATTTAAAATGTCAATTTATAAAGGAATTCTAAAAGTAAGAGGTATCTACTGAAGACAGTTAAAACAGGAGTCCCTTGAGTTCTTGAATGTTCTTTGCTGCAGAGTTTTGCACCTGCTGAAAAAAATTAAGGTATTTTTTGATAAGAAAAGTTCAAAATGTATTACAGCAATCAAAACAAGAGGAAATAATAGCATTCATATGATCTCTAATTTATGGCTTGACACAAGCTGTTCTTAAAGTAAAAAAAAAATTGAAAATATTGATTTTAAAAGTTCATTGACACAAAGACCATTTGTGGAACTATGCTTTAGTGGGCAACGAGTAGACTTTCTGTCTTTTCTAAGCTTAGCTTAAAGAAGTTATATTTTAATAATTTTTTAAGGTCTGACAAGCAATCAGGTAAATCACTCATCAAATGAGTCATCAGAAGAGCTCTTTAGTGAAACGTTATCTGCTTATATTTGGTAAGAGATACTAGTAAGTAAATAAGCTGACCAAAAGGGAATATTTAAAGCAAAGCCCAGGCCTGACTACAAAAAGATTCTTGAGGCACTCCACTTGAAAGATCGTTTGACATGATTTGATTGTTATAAACACTGAAACATCAAATTGAAAGGTAGAAAATTAATCATTCCAAATGAGTTCCTGAAATCCACACAAAATAATGCATTTTTTTCTTATGTGGCTTAGTAATGTAACATACATTACAATTATGTGAAATATAAGAAAAAATATATAACTCCTTTAAAAAAATCACAATGTGTTTGTTTTCCAGGCGAGCCAGAAGACAGGACATTAAAAACGGGGATCCTGCCATTCAGTGCTGGGGCACAGAAGACAGTATGTCGACTCCATGCTGTTAGAAATCATCTCATGTCACTCTTTATTAATTGGTTTACTTATCAGCCATTAGTTACTCATTTGTGGAAGCTGTGAGATGTCTGCTCTGTTTCCTGCAGGTCTTGGTAGGGGTAAAGTGAAGGAGGGTGCTCTTTTTGGAGTTCAGAACAACTCCACCTTCCTTGAATGCATCCCCAAATCTCAGCAGGCTCAAATCCAGTGGTTTATCCAAAAACCTGGATCTGAACGCAGAGAAGAGGTCAGAGCGGCATTTATGTACATGTTTATACAAACCAGCTCATCTCTCTAACATGAAGTATTCTGACCATTTTAACTCACTCCTCTTTGTAATGTCTGGAGGTGATCAGTGTGCTGACTTCTTTCTAGGCGTACCTTGGTAATTTTTTTAATTATTTTCTTGACAAATCAAAGCACAGACAAGTTATGAGGCCAAGACTTTTTTTTTCTTACATAACAACGCCAAGAATCCAAGAACATTATACTTGACTTGAGCTCCATTGGCTCTGAAGTCAAAATCGTAAACCTCCAGCTACAAATCACACATCCTTCCCTGTCTCCCTGTTCATGTGGGTTCAGGATTTTCTGGAAATCTTTGCAGCCCCCTCTCTCTGAGAGGAGTGAAGAATGATTTATTCTAAACTCGATCTGTATAAAAGCAATGTATAACTTTTTTGAAAATAAAATAGGAAACCATTTGGGATAGAATGGAAATTGGATGAGGAAATAACATGGGGCACAGGGTGTCAATATGTGCAGGATCTTAAAATGGGGTTAATAATAGTTATCTATTAAAACAAAGACGAGCTATAAGAAAAGTCAATAAAACGTATTTTAGGAGATCTAAAAATGGTGCAAGCTGATGTTTCTGGTGAAGTTTTGATGTAATTCCGCTTTTCTTGTTAGATAAAAAGGAAACATTCCTAAAAGCTTCAAAACTAATATCAGTATCAACCCTTCTTTAAACAAGTTTAAACTAGTGAGGTGTTTCATTATTTTAATCAAAGTCTTTTAATTGATTTTTTTATTTATTTTTTTAACATACAAACAAAAAGGAGAACACACACACACACAAAAAAAAACTTCCCACACTGGATCAGTCACACACATAAATAAACTAAATAGGCATTGACAAGTTTTCCACATACAGCATTAAAGGCTTCAAGTGTCCCAAAATCTTTTTACAGAACCCTTCAGGGTATATCTGATGTTTTTACAAATGAATATGATACATCACTTTTCTTATCCAATGAACATATGCTGGGGGGGTGGGGGGGGGTTCCTTCCATCTGCACAAAACAAGTCTCCTGGCCAGAGGAGAGCCAAAAGCAATCATATCCTTCTCGTACTTGCTGAAGGACGTATTTACAGGGACCACCCCGAACAGTGAGATGAGATGGGGATGGGTGTACAGTTGTGCCACATATCCCAGAGAAGGTGTCAAAAATAGATAGTCAAAAAGTCCACAGTTTGGGACAGGTCCAGAATGTATGCAAGAGTGTAGCTGGAGTTTGTTTACAAAGATTACATGTAGGGTCCAGGTTGGCTTTGATCTTGGACAGCTTGTATTTGGATCAGTGCAGCCTGTGCACCACCTTAAATTGAATTACAGCATGTCTCAGACAAATCAAGGATGAATAAATGTTCTTAATGATCTTTCACCAGATTGAGCCTGATATGAATTCCTCCAGGTTCGTTTCCCATTTTAGTTTAAGGGAGTCAGGTGTTTAATTTTTAATCACAAACTATTCAATAGACCCACTTTGGTTTTGCAGATGTGAAGCGCTATTGTCCATTAACCCAAAAAATATGCTGGTGTGAATTCTCAGTCATCCCGGACATGACAGGAAGACAAGAAGAAAGACAAAGAAAGACAAACTGACAAACTGGCCTCCTACTTCCCAAATGCTCAAAGTCATGCTTACCCCATCGCCAAAACACTGCTCACTCATCTGTCCCCACTTCTCGCTCTTCGTCCTTATTCCCGACAATGTTGCCCTTTCCTCTGTCTCAGGGACGAGTTTAAGCATCAACAGGTGCAAAGGCTGTTAAAGACCCATGTGTTCCTTAACAGACTCACACTGCAGATAGCTCTGTTGTTTTTTCTCTGTGTGTGTGTGAACGTGTGTTTCATTTTGTGTGAGCAAACACACACTCACACACAGAATAAAACAAACAGAGCACTCCCTAGTGACAGCCATGTGTGTTTTGGGTAATGAACACAGTGGGGTGTTTTCTCTGGTTGTGTGTCTGAGCATGCACAGGTCTGTGACCTGCTGGACTACAAGAAAAAGTATAAAAAAAGTGAATGAACAAGTTTTTGTTTTTCATATTTTGCTTTATCATTTTGTAGAAACAGAATAAATAGATGCAACAAAGTTGAAATGGAGAAAACTACTAATTATTTGGTGTTTTTACATCCACGTATGTAAGCTTCTATAGGATAGTTTGACAGTTTTCCTGTCATTATTATTGTTATTTTTTTGTAGATTTATTATTTTCAAAACCTGCAGACTGACTTCTTGTGTTTTGTTTAAATGGTTTTATTTGTACATTTTGGCTACAGTACTAAAACATCAGTGCCAAAGCAGATATCTCAGTTTGGGTTTCTAGATGCTGGATGTCCTTGCTTGTTCTCACAGCTGTGCAGCAGGTGATGTTTGACTCGTATTCATCTCTCAGTCTTTGTGTTTTTTTTTTTCCTCCTGGTCTGTTTCCTTCTGTCTGTCATCTCCTTTTCTTCCCTGTTCGTTAACCTTACTCATCAGTCCCACCCTAATCTCTCCTCACGTCCCGCCTTTGTGCGTCTCAGTTTGCACACGTTACTTCATACCTTTCATGTTGTTTCTACAAGTTCCCCACTGCGTTGCCCTGCTGTGTTTTGGGGTTTTGATAGAGGCGTCTTCCGCCAGCTGTACACAACACCTGCAGCCCAGTCAAATAGTCACTCCCCTCATGCACTCCCTTTTCTTGTTCTGCCTGTAAAAGTCAGCTATTAGCTCTAAAAATGTTGAATAACAATGTTATCTGGAAAGAATTAAGTTGTCCTCCTCACAGAGATTGTGGTGACAGTTGGGGTTCGGAATGCCAGATCATTACGAAACTACTAACAAGAAAAGCATGGACGATGATGATGATTTTCATGCAAGGAGTTAATTACATCAAAGCGCAACGTAACAAGAACCACAGGACATATATTTGACACGTGAACTATCAAAGTAGCTACGAGGTAATTTGAGATTTCTTCCCTCCTGCACCTCTGATTCCTTACAGTCCGAAAAGCAGAGTTTTAATTGGTTGCTTTTCATGCGTGCAGACAAACACTTGACACTTTTTTATGCTGGATTTCTATCACTTCCAGGAGGATGCTGGCTCAGTCACACTGTTATACAAACAGACCACTACACACACATACACACATTACGACAGACCAACTGGGTGAGTTTAAATATGTGGCTTTGCTGTTTAATCACAGTTGTCTTGAGTTTAAATAGCTGTGGGCCAACTTAAGGACCACAGATAAGCACATAAATACAAATTGAATGGTTTAAAATTGATACATGGGCAAAAGGTAGATTTTTTCTTTCATGTGCCATGCATTTTAAGGGTGGCGTCTCAAGAAACTGACTACGATAGGAGAAAGAACAGAGTTTAAAAATCAAACTACATCTGCCTTCACTTGAACAACACATAATTAGTGTCGAACCAAAATACCACCGGTGAGTTATTGCCATTACACAGTTGGTAAAATTTATTGAACAATTCTGCTCGTCTTATCAGTTCCACCTATGGGGGGTCAAAGCAGGGCTGTGGGAGGTATGCGTTTGAAGAAGCTAACTCACACACACGCACACACACTTTCCAGTCCAGCACAGCTGTGTTGCTTTAAGCTCTGTGACAGCAATGACACCACCTGATGAATCATTATTGATGCCAAATGAAACGAGGAGAATTGATCATTTTTTGCCTTAAAGACGAGCAAAAGGAGCAAAAGGAGCGAGACGAGTGAGACAAACACTTTCCAACCAGCACAAACTCTCATTGTGCATCTAAAGAGCTCTCCATAGGACAAGGTGACCTCTGAACCTCCTCCTCCCCAGTGTGGCTAAAACTCACCACACCTTACTCAACATGGTTCCTATTTCAGGGACCATTACACACCTTGAATACAAATCATGCGTGACAATTTGTGTATGAGCAAGGACAGAATTTGTAGTCAACATCTTGAGCTTTTGTGCCAATTTAGACTGAGTTCTTGTTTTAACAAAGAAAAAAAAAGATTTGTTTGTATACCAAATACCATCTTGTAAGGTGGTCAGTAAGTATATTTACTCTATTTACTTTGTGAATTCACATATATTTTTACTTTCCATGTCTTCTAATGCCATCTTTTTTATTTCTGTCTCACTTCAATTCACAGATAAAGCTGAACATTTGATATGCTGTGTTATTACAATAACATTTGCAGATTTTTGGGGTCCGAGATGGGGTAGAGGTAGGACAGCTGACCTGGAACTTCAAAATCCTGGGCTTGATCCTCAGCCATTCCCACATGTCGTGGTGTCTCTGAGCAAGACGGGGCGCCTACATAGCTGCCCACAGCTCCACCTGGGTGTATCCCAGGTGCAATGGGTTAAATGCAGATAATTTTGCCATTGTATGGGAATATACAATGATGACAACACATAGCACTTATCTTATAAAACTTGATGGTTGCTAAAAGCCTTTAGGATGGCAGTTCAGGTTCAGGTTAGGTTTATTTGCAAAATCAACACAAGGTCAACAATGCAATGAAATGCTTAGGACGAGAAGAACCGTCTCGGCTCTCCAAAATCCCTCCCACCCTCGCAAAAATCCCCAACAAGAAATACCAAAGCATGCAGCAAAAATACTCAAAAACACACACAAAAAAAATGTATACTAAAAAACAAGGCACTACAGTTGAAAAAGAAACACATCTACAGTGTGATTCGGTTAGATGTGAGGTTCTTTCAACATCATGGTTCTGTTCTGTTAGTTGGATGGTCTCGTTAGCAGCTTAGCAGGTCTTGCTAGCAGGTCCAGTCAGCAGCATGATGGTAATAAGGATCTCAGAAGCTGCCCTCACAGACCGCAGTCCAGAACCGGGTCCAACAGACAGAGGACATCCAAGGTTTCCATGAGGAACTGAACGGGTCCGTAGAGTTCGGTCCGTGCAGGAAGATGGAGGATCCCCTTAGCATCATTAGCAGGCCCTGCTAGCAGCTTGATACTGACCTCAGCAGCAGCCCTCCTGGATTGTCCTCCAGAACCGGGTCCAGCAGACTGAGAACATCCAAGGACGTCCTCCACAGAGCCGAACAGGTCCGTAGAGTTCGGTCCGTGCAGGCAGATGGAGGAGCATGGAGACGAACATCATGACAGGCCGGAGCCTGAGCCTGAGACTGAAGGGGGCCGGGAACTTTACCACAATTTCAGGATGGCACGATGGCAAGACAGCGACACACAAAACTCCACGTGTGTCACGGTCATACCTGTAGCGTGTGTGGTGTAGGCACAAAAAAAAGGTTATAGCAAAAACAACAGGAACAAAAAAAAAAAAGAGTTGAAGCGGAGCTCCCATCAGTGTGACCATGTTGTGGTGCTCGTGACGTCACTGTCCTATGGCTTATTGTATTGTTTTTCCAAACTAATCTATTGATTGATGCCAAGAATTATAAGCAAAGTGATTCATAAAAGAATTTATTGATAATTGTAAACATTTTTTTGTTAGAGTCTTAGCTGATGCTTTACATAATGGGTATTTCTGTTACCTTTAGTTGAATATTTTAATAATTGCTTCCCCACTAGTCTATATCTTGAATTTTTCGGGGCTTTATGAAAATTTTATTCTGGCTTCTCAAACCGAAGAAAGTTGTGAGCTGCTGTGTCTCTAATGTGTTTGATTTTCCTTGCAGGTCAAACTGGATGATCGTGTCGTCCACACAAGTCGAGGACTGCTGATTCGCTCTCTTCACGCCTCTGATGTTGGAGTGTACATCTGTGTAGCTCAGGAGCACTCACACTTCACGCACACCCTCCTCCGTCTCGAGCTCCAGCTCGTTGCACACGGACAACTGGACAGAAAACACAAGGTCAGTGAAGACACTGTGGTGGAGCCGCACCACGCAGCAGAGTCACACCAGCGTTATAAAGACTACCTGAGAGCGATGAGCACACCTTTCCACTCCCTGGAGGAGTACTGCGATTCACTGTGGCTGGACAAGAAGTCAACAAGGCTGCGAGCAAGGGCTCCAGGAGGGGGCAAATGGAAATACGTCCAGGAGTTAAAGAAGAGCAGAAACAGGAGACATCACAGAGAACGAGAGGCAGACAGAGACAGGACGAGTCCGAGGCGGGCTGTGAGGACAGCAGAGCAGTGACAGAGGAATGAAAAACAACCAGGTTAGCTCAGTTTATCAGCAGGTTCAATAAGACGCAGATCTGTAAAATTACAGTCTTAAATAAGCAAATAAAGTTTACCTCTGAGGCTATTTCACCAAAGAAATATGGTTCAGAAATTGATACTGAACAACAGAATGTAGAATTAGTGCAGATAGGCCATTTATTTTACTGAAAAAGGCAAACGATGCAATTATGCAGTTGGTAAAACGCACAATTACTTTTTAATATCCATTACTGACGTATGAATAATTGCAACATGACTAGCATTTCTTATGACTTTGATTCCATTATATTTTTCCAGTAAAATCAAACCTTCAAATAATGCTGATGAAATTTTATAAGAAGATTTGATAGAGCTGGTAAAAATAGAAATAAACCAAAAGTTTGTTCCAGTTGTTGTTGACTGACTGTAAATATTTATGCAACATGTACAGAAGATACAGCATGCTCATTTTGTCCTGTTGGTGATTTGTACATCTAAAACAATATTAATATGTTCAAATTTTGTACAGTCTTTTCACTCGTTTATCATAGATTGAGTAGATGTTTTCATGTATGAGTTTTCCTTGGATGTTATGTAAATAAAATTGGCTCCAAATGCTTTTATTCTCATTTTCTGTGCAAAGACATGACCAAGCACGGCACATTTATCACAGCTGCTTGACGAAGACAAGCTGGTCTGATTTGTGTCAGTAGACGACGTATGCATCTTCAGAAAAATATCCTACAACTGATTAAAAAAAGTCAATAAATCTATAAAAGTGAATAAAATAATAATTTTATTAAATAAAAGTTAAAAAGTTATTTGAGTCAGCAGAAAAAACACCAACTATTATGCAATCATACTTTCTAGTGTTTGAATAATATAAATCACATAAATGAACAAGTATAACACATTTCCAGTGAAAAGCACTACAATAGTCTCAGGAGACTTCTAGAGTCATTAGAACAAAATAAACTTTTAAATATGATTGTGTGCATGATAGAATAAAAAAAAGCTGTGACATGTCAACTGAAACATTTTGTGTGCATGCTTCTTGGTTTTTCTATTACCAAAGTTTTACACTTTGAACTTATGATGGCTGGAAAATAATAAACGAACGTACAACAAGACATTAATATAACGTCATTCTGTTACATTTTATTCTGACAGCTTATTATGGTATATATATGTTCATGTACTGTATATAACATTCAGGGTATTCTGTGTCTCTCTACACTAAAGTTCATGCTTGTTGTTGTGAGACAGTTTATAAATATTTTAGGCACTTTTTCTTGTCTATTGTTTATTTATCAGTCAGCTGTGAAAAAAATGCTTGTTGGAAGCATCAAATTAAAGCACACACAATATAATTCATTTCTTATCATTTTATAACAATGTTGGTTATGGAACAAAAGTGACTATTCAAGATACAGTCAGCCATCTATTCATTTTAGTTTACTGGCTTATACTTTCCGGGTTGTCCATGTGGTGACCCAAGTCCATGTCACTCACACCTTTAGGATGACAGAGCGACCACTGAGTGTTGACCGTGCATGTTTTTGTCCATGAGATGAAACTGGAGTACCCTGAGAAAACCCGTGCCTGCACAGGGAGAACATGTAAACCCACACAGGGAGGCTCTAATTGTGTTCCCTTTGCCTCTCCATGGTCAAGATGTTTCATGAAAAACATCAAAAAAGCAAACATAAAACAAAAGCAAGAGAAAAAGTATTTTTGAAACATTTCTGGTCATAAATTGGCCTGTTTGTTAATAATATTTGTTTACAGTAAAATATTTTTGAACCACTCATAAAGCAACTGTGAGTAACAACTATTGAACAAGGAGTGGGGCGGTTAAAATTTGACCAATTCTCTAAACATTGTTAAACTGGGCTGATTTGAATGACGCTAACGTTGGCTAAAATGTCTCTTTCCATAGGTTTATCTTTGTTTCAGTTGTTCCAAACATTGTGACTTTCTAAATAAACTCAACTTTTTTTTGTTTTGTTTGTGAGGCATTTTGTTCAGTATTCCACTCAGCTGAGAGTTGACTTGACCTTTTCTTTTGGATGGGAGAGATCCAATGAGTAAAGGTGACTTGCTGTGATGATCATGCAGACATGCAGCAGGGATCAAACAATGAAATGAGTTCAAGGGGGAAAACAACAAGGTTTCTTGAATGAAGGGCTAAATTTGATGTGATTGTTTTAATGGGTGAGGACGACTGCTCAGATCCCCTGAAGTGAAGCTTTGAAATCAAACTGAACACAGACAAAAGCCAATGAACGCAGAGTAATTCATTTGTGAAACATAC
>NC_056507.1:24272878-24280170 GCF_014905685.2 Nematolebias whitei | reverse complement strand
ATTCATTCAACCTTTATTTAGACAGGTAGATCCCATTGAGCCTCGAGGACTCATTTACAAGTGAGACCTGATTTCAACAAAGAAAGATGACAACATTGGACAACAGCAACAACAATAAACAATTATAAAAAGTCATACTTCAGGGTTTTTTTTTTTTTTTACAAATAGGATGGCTAAAAGGAAAAGGTAACAAAAAAACAAAAAACAAAAAACAAACAAACAAACAAAAAAAAAACAGCTAGGTTCTAAGTCGAATGTAGAAAACTAAAAACAGGAGCATGTCTGCATTGGTCCCTGCCAGGAGTCCAACAGATTCTTAGTGCACCATGATAGACAGCATCCAACATCTGCAGGGTTCTTGTAGGAGCGTTCATGTAAATAATGTCACCGTAATCAATGGAGGGAAGGAAAGTCACTGTTACAAGGCATTTTCTAGCATTCAGGGTTAGACAGGATCTGTTTCTGAAAAAGAAACTCAGTTTAACTTTCAGTCTCTTTACCAAATTTTCCACATGGAGCTTAAGAGAGAGATTTGAGTCGACCAAGATACCCAAATATTTATAGGAATCAACAAACTCAAGGGGGACTCCATTTGAGGATAAAATCAGAGGAAGAACTGCTGGGACCAACTTCCTATTTGAAAAAAGCATCCCTTTGGTTTTGTCGGCATTTAGGACAAGTTTGAGGCGGAACAAATCAGTCTGGATGTAGTTGATTGCAGATTTCAAAAGCTGGAAAGCCTTAGCAACAGTTTTAGTTCGACAATAAACAACTGTGTCATCAGCATAGAAATGTATGGATGCATTAGGGATGTTTTTACCTACATTATTTATGTAAATTGTAAAGAGGGTGGGTCCTAAGACTGAGCCTTGTGGTACACCATTGTTGACTGTTAAATAACTGGAGGAAGTGCCATTATGTTGAACACATTGCCTCCAGTCTGAAATATAGTTAGAGAACCAACCAATGGTGTGTTCTGAGAAACCAATTTCTGAGAGTTTATGACACAAGATGTTATGATCCACAGTGTCAAAAGCTTCAGACAGGTCTAAGAAAAGTGCAGCACAATAATCCTTAGCATCCAGTGCTTCAACAACATCATTAAGAACCTTCAGTATATTCATATATTATTATTATATCATTATTCATATATAATATATAGTATAATGTTTATTGTGTCCTGAAGCAAACAGCTCACATATGTTTTTAATGTTTAACAGAGGATATGTATGACTTTGGTTTTATATCTTGTTTATTATTTTTCCATGGCGACAGGGCCCAACTTTCAATTTTTTTTAAACACACATTTTCTATTTTAATAAACAACAATATAATAGGATTATGTTTTTGGCAACTGTACATCCATGTCATGCTAATTTGGACCAACACATAATTAGCTTGTGTTATTGTTGCTTGTTTTTTTTTTTTTTTTGGATCAAGTTTTTAATTGCAAGAATTGAATCAAACTGGATTACATTTCCTGCATGAATGTCAAAAGCAAGATATGAAAGATCCTGGCAGCAAGGTTCAGAGCAAGAATAAAAGACGTGAGAGCATAATTGAGGTGTCAGAACTAAATAATGTTTCAGCATATATATTAGAGGGTATTTACAGCTGTACAGATGTGAGCTGTCAGGTGCTGACAGTGAACCTCTGGGCCAGTGTTGGATCAGAGCAGTTTGGTTGGACAGTGTTATTAGCTGCCTGCGGGCTTTTGGAAGGCAGCAGGTATGTGTGCACGAGCTAGAAACAGTTGCTCCTCTGGAGTAATGACTACCTGTGCTCCCAATGCCTAATTTATGGACATATATGATCTCTCATCACGCCAGGATTTGTTTCAGGATGCAGTGAAGATTGTCCACAAGCCATTTCATAATAGATGCTTTCATTTGGTGTGACGAGCTGCTTTGAAAATCCAGATAATTTAGATGTTTTTCTGCCCAGCCACTTTTACTTACTGTGGTTCATTTTATGAAACCTAATCAAATTCAAATTCAAATTCAAAAATACTTTATTAATCCCAAAGGGGAACTCCTCCCAGAGCGATGGCCACTCCTCCCAGCAGTCTGCTGAGCTCCTTGTCCCTGAGGACAGCCAGCTGTAGGTGCTGAGGGACGATCCTGTCCTTCCGCTGTCATGAGCCATGTTTCCTGCTAGTTCCAGTATCTCAGTGGTCAGGTACTCGAGCACAGCTGGCAGGTAGATTAGAATGCGTCCACAGAACATCCTTTTCAACTCATTTGAGATTTGGGGCTGTAGTTGAGATATTATTTGAGCTTTATTATTATTTGATCTGGATGTGGATATACATGTGCTGACTGGATATTGAGTGCTGACTGGATTTGTTGGTCCACCTTTGATCAGGTTGTTTTGATCAGGAGTTTCTACTCTGTAAAGGTCAGAAAAAACACCAAGAAGTTCAAATGTCTTTAGATTCGAGGTCCCAGAGTATTAGAGACACCACTTTAGGTTCCTTCATAACTACATGCAAGGGACATATTATTCTTCTATGTGTTAGAAGAAACTTTTGCTGTACAACACTATGGTCGGCCTTGTTGCTGTTTTTAGGTGCTATATAAATAAAGTGGTATATAATAAGCTTAACTAATACTGAAATAAAGGCAAATCAATCATTCCTTCACCATAAATTGTACAATTATTAAATAATCATTATAATATCCTGATGCATGCTCAATAATCCAGGTAGAAAAATCCAAAAAAGTTCTATCTGGTCCTCTGGACATTCAAAAAAAAAAAACAAAGCAAAAAAAAAAATAGAAACGTTTCGTCTCTCATCCAAGAGACTTCCTCAGTCTGAGGTGCTGTTTTCAGCTCAGTCTCTTAAATAGCACCTACACAATACATAACGTCCCAGTGGCTTTTAAACCCCAAAATACATTACGGCAAAGACCGGTACATCCCAAAGATCCAGTCCCCCGGCACAAACAGAGTAATGTTGTGTATGCTGTTCAGTGTCAGGAGGGCTGTGATCAGTCTTACATCGGGGAAACTTAACAGCCACTGGCCAAAAGGATGGCCCAGCACAGAAGATCAACATCATCAGGCCAGGATTCTGCGGTCTACACTCATCTCCAGGCCAGCGGTCACTCTTTCAAGGATGAAGATGTTCACATCCTGGACAGAGAGGAACGATGGTTTGAGAGAGGAGTAAAGGAGGCCATCTTTGTGAAAAGAAATCGTCCATCATTAAACAGGAGTGGAGGCCTCCGGGTTCAACTGTCCCCCTCTTCCAATGCTGTGATTGCTAGTATCACTCAGCCCTCTGTGAGTAGTAAACAGCCATCAGTGTGCTAATGATCCATTGTTAGGCTGATGGTCCTTCTTGAGCATGTGATCAGCTGGTTTTGGTTGTCAGCAGCAAAACTGGTTGATCCACTCTGAGAAGGTGCTATTTAAGAGACTGAGCTGAAAACAGCACCTCAGACTGAGGAAGTCTCTCGGATGAGAGACGAAACGTTTCTAGATTTTTTTGCTTTTTTTTTTTTTGAATATCCAGAGGACCAGATTGAACTTTTTTGGAATCATTATAATGGAGATTTTTTGTTAGTAAAATGTGGAAAAGGCAAAAATATATGGTCCATATTGCAATGCTGTAGATAAACCTTACTGAACCCAAATATATGATTCTAAAGTTTTAACAGTTGTTTAAACAGAACCATAGTCAGAACTCTTTAGATGCAAACTGAACCCTCTGGTGTGGGAGTGATATGTACGCATATCTTGCAAACCCATCACTTAATGTTGTCACCATTCCAATGAAAACAAAACAAAACAAACAAAACAGCATTTCTTAAAGTCAAAATAATAAATTAATTTACCCATATCCAGTGGGTTCCACTAAAATAAAACCAGGAAAAATATTTTTAGTTATGCATTTTTTTTTTCCTCTTCTGGGAAATGGGTTTGATGCAGTGCTGCTGCCATAACATAGGCACAAGTTCTCTGTTTCCACCAGACGTTTTGGCTCAAAGGAAGTCTGGTTTATTTAAACTGCTGGCAAATAACTTTCAGTTGAACTTTGAACTTTGCTTAAATCCTCTTGGCCTTTTCTCCTCTGTCTGTTACTTTTATTTATCTGTTACTATAGATACACGGTTCTTTTCTATGTGTCCAAACATCATCAAAAAGCATAAAACTATCATTTGCTGTGCCTTTTTGTCACAGGATAACCCAAGGAGAGAGAAAGCGAAGCAGTAAATGAGAAGACGGATACGATGAGGGCAGAGTGTTGTTGTATGTTGTTAGTGGTCCAAGTGGCGGTCCTGTGTCCCTCGTATTGTGGAAACCTGAAACCACAAGGGAGGATATTGTGCCATGAAGGTTAATGAGCTCAGTAAATATGGAAATCTTCCAGAACAGTGTGGTCCAGGGAGGGTTTTCAATGATTTTTCCATTCCTAGGTGTAAAGAAAGCACTCATATTTTGGTGGAGCGGCTCACACATTTTTCACCTTGTTTTCTTGAACAATCCTTTGCAAACAGTTCAGGGACTTTCCTTCCAGGCAGTGTGTTTTTGTTTTAGGGGATAAAAACAGTGGCTTGAAAAAGAGGAAGACAATCTTTCAGTTATTAAAACAAATGTGAGAGATTCTGCTTGATTTACACTGGAATTGAGAATATGAAGTCTGAACCTGACTGTAAAAAAACAACTAATGACGTTTATTTTGATGTAAAACATTTAAACACGTCTAATGATTGAAACCTGACATCTTATCTGTGGAAACTCAGAAGTCGATTTAGCTTTTCTTAAAAGGCCGCTGTTTGTCACAGCAGAGATCACTAAGATCATATTATACTGCGAAATGATGGCATTAGTTTTTGTTTAAATATAGAAAATAATGTAATGTGTGATCTGTGATATGCGTGATGAAGGTTTGTTGGAAATTATTGTTGACTCTCTGCATCAAATTTTAGATCAATGTGTGTAAAATAGACTCTCTTGTAGTTATTTTCGTGTCTGCTAAGCGGAATAATTGGGGCGACCATCTCGAATTGGGTTGACTCTAGAACAAAGTGGGCAACGCTTTTTCCAGAGGGTCAAATCAAGTTATTTAAATCAGTTGAAGGGCCGCATAGAGAATTGGAAAATATATTTTGTTCAAGTCAGATAATCTGGAAGACTTTCTAGATTTATTTGATAAAATACTGGTTTCCATCAACTTAACTAAACGTTGTTTGCTTTTAAATTAAGAACATTGGAGGGCAGATGGGTGTAGGAGCACTTCAGAGGTCAGAGAAGGTGGGTCTGTGATCAGAAGGTCGTCGGTTCAACTCCCTGGATCGACAATATCAAAATATGGGTGGGAAAGGTGAAACACCCACAACTGCCTCCACCTACATTTGCCCCACTCTGTGCCATTGAGCAAGGCACTTAAAAAACAAAACCTGGTGTGACAAAATGCAGGAAGTATCTAATACTTGTAATAATATCTAATAATTGAAAACACATCTCTTTAGACTCGCTTATCCTTAACTCTGCTGTATGTATTTTATATTCTTTACGCATTTTATATTCTGTATGTATTTTATATTCTTTATGTATTTCATATTCTGTATGTATTTTATTACCTTTATGTATTTTATATTCTTTATTCCTGTTGATCTTTGCTCTTACTGTAAAGTGTCCTTGGATGTCATGAAAGGCGCTTTTTAAATAAAATGATTATTATTATTATAATAGAAAACACAACAGGAACTACTTTACCAAAATAAAACAGTGTGTAGGGTACACAAGTAAAAAGCAAACTCTAATATCTGAAACTCACGACAGGAACGCAAAACTGAAACCTAAAACGTGTCATTTCTCTGATTCATGTCGCTAGAAAAGTGTCGGTGTTTATATCAGTTGCATATTTTTATGAGGATTACTGAAGATTTGTCCTGGACATTACATCCAGACACTGACATCAAGAAAGCCCAACAAAGACTCTTCATAAGAAGATTAAAGACGTTTGGTGCAAACACCAGCATCTTCACCAACTTTTATAGGTGCACCATTGAGAGCCAGCTGACAGGCTGCATCACAGGGTGGTATGGGAACTGCACCAGTCAGAGCTGGAAAGTACTACAGAGGGTGGTGCAAACGGCAGAGGACATCAATGGTAGCAGTCTCCACACCAGGACATCTACCACAGCCGACGTCTGCATAAAGCACGCAGCATCATTAAGGACCACACCCACCCAGCAGAAGTACTCTTCCATCTATTACGCTCAGGCAGACGATACAGGAGTCTGTCATCGCACACGAAAAGACTCAAAGACAGTTATTACCCACAAACTATCAGATCACTGAACTCTTGATAATAATACTGAATTATTGACAATAACGTTGCACTAAGCCACATCTGTGACACTTAATATGTTTATTGCTGTTGCACTATGTGGCTGCATCATGTATGTCACTACCTTACCATCATAATTCAATTAATCTCAATGTTACTCACCACCTGTGCAATAACTTAAAACAACCTGTGTAGTTTGTCATGTGCAATATATACTATGCGCATTTCAGCTTATATTACTACTGTGAAATATTTATTCATACAAATTAATCCTACTTGTACTGTTATAGTCTACCATGTTGTTGTTAACTATATTTATTTTGGACCTTATAAATATTATATTTCTTTTTCACCTTTTGATACTTTATTTTATACCTTTATTGCATGCTTTAGAATTTCTTTTTTTTTTTTCTTAACAAGTCAAATCGGTTCTTCTCATCATGAACATTTCATTCCATTGTTAACCTTGTGCTAACCTGCATATGACAAATAAACAAACATAACATGTTGTTTTTCTTTCAGCTGCACCTTTTTGCAGAAGTCGCAACATCGATTAAACTCAAATAATTTTTTTTCTGCATTTGTTTACCATACACAGTAAGTGCCCTTCCTGACCCAATCCAGACTTAAACCTGCAGCCTCAGGATTACAAAACCGCAGCACTGACCACCAAGTTACCACAACCTCTTAAAACCTTCCACATAATGCATAGACATATTTTCCAATTCAGATTAAGATAATCCATGTGGCTGCAGAGGAAAACAAGGATGAATTAAAGATGTGTGGCCATTTAGAAAAGCAGATTAAAAGTCTAAAGGTCAATGAGGTGTGGCATCAAACTGTACTGAAAGTCATATCCATTTCATGGATACGCACACTGTGCTTGCCCCTCTGCAGATGCCAACAGCAACTTGAGACACCCCCCCCCCCCCCCCTCCTAAATGGCCCCCCACCTTTCATTCATCCTTTACAATAACACACCACAAAAACA
>NC_056507.1:24267461-24272778 GCF_014905685.2 Nematolebias whitei | reverse complement strand
ACACACACACACAGAGAGAGAGAGAGAGAGAGACTCACTTTCTCCTTAAACACAGTCAGGAACATGTTCCATTCTCACGTTGCTCCCATAGTTTTGCTAAAATGCTATATTATATACATGCATTATTAAACATTATGTATATTTTATAAAAATACATTTTTGACCATGAGCAAATCTGTTAAGCCTTACAACATGACGTTGTAGCAAAACAAACATTTGCCAAGATGGTCCAGACCCAGTCCAGTCATTTACTGAAAACGTAGCTGCTTTATGAAATTAAATGCATAAAAACTCTTTAACTGTGTAGCAGCTGAAATCCTATACAAAGAGAGAATGAAGAAATAACAATTCACCATTAAAATAAATACTACAACAGGCCTTTACAATTCAAAAAAGTTAAGAATAAGCAGTTTCAGGAGGGAAAAATGATCTGGTCTGTTTTTAATTCATTTATTTATTTTTACATTTGGATTCAAAATTTGATTCAAAACAGATTTAAAAAGACCTTGAGTATTCATCATCCTTCACAAAAAGGCTGACAATTCCTCTGTGTGTGTGTGTGTGTGTGTGTGAAGGGAGAGATCAAGCTTGCAAAATATCCTTTGAACCACTAACTCCCAGAAAGTAAATCTACATCTCCAACTGAATAACTTCTACAGCAGAGAAAGGCTACACACGGCCCAAGGGCCAAAAGTAGACTTTGGACAATCTCCCTCTGGCCCCCGACTTCTACCTTTTCTTTTAGCTGCTCTCTTCTTCAGGGGTCACCACAGCGAAGTAACTCGCACAAAGACTTGGCAATTGTTTTTACGCTGGATGTCCTTCCTGACACAACCACAGACCACCGAGTTACCACAGCCCTCTGTGTGGAGCACAGAGCTGCTATCTAGGGCACCTGGGGGAGCAGATGCTGGGGATTAATCAACTGACTAGCATCTAATTGTAAATATCCTCTGAGTAATTATACTCAGGTTTTTTTTTTTTTGGTTTTGCTAAATTGTTGTTTTCGAGTCTGTTTCTTCCTGGTCATTTATTCAAGCCCTGCCTACTTCAGTTTGATTGTTTCATATTTTATAAGGCTCTTGAAATTATCCACCTGCCTGCTTTTGGTCTTTTAGTCCAGAGTTAGAGTCCTTCACCTAACATAAAGACTTATGGTTTGCATATATTAGTTTCAACCAAAGCAACACAATTCCACCTAGCTAATCTTCTTTTATTGAAATTGGATGGCTGGATTGTCCAATATTTATTTTTCTTATTCTTAATGCTGTCAGAAGGCATTTAATCCAGCTACAAAAAGAAAAAAAAAAAAGCAACAACTACAACCATCAGAATGTTTATCTACCTTTCTGAAAGGTCCACATAAGCTTGGAAAAAGTCATTTTTCATTCTCTTATCTGTCAGAAATGGGGACCAATACCATATTAGACAATTTATAGAGATGAATAAAACCATCTACAAAGACAGGAAGGAGAGGCTATCTACATATTGATTTTAGAAAATAAACACAACCCTTAGCAAGTCTTCACGACTATCAGGCATTATGGTGAGGAAGAAGTCAAAGTTAATGGAATTAAATCTAGCCTTCGAAAATGCATAATGGGAGTTCCACAGGGTTCCATCTTAGGTCCGTTGCTTTTCTGTTTATACATCAGCGATTTACAGGACAGTTGTAAATACACCAAATGTCTGATGTATGCATGACACCGTCATATATGTATCTGCAAAGACTCCACAACAGGTAGCAGAGTTACTGAACAGGGAGTTAGAGGGAGTGTCTCAGTGGTTTAAGAATCACTGTTTGACTCTGAAATGTAATAAAACAGTCGATGTGTTTCACAATCCAGCGTAAAGTCTGTAATAACTTTCAATTGTGATTGATCAGAGAGAAATCCAAAAAGTGGAGTTTAAATATCTGGGTGTCATTCTAGATTACCACCTTAACTTTGAGGCTCACATTAGGAAATTGTTTAACACCATTAAGACAAACATAAATTGGTTTTGTCCACCAAGATCATGTTTGTTTAAAATCTTCTCAGTTGTACCTACATGCCATGATTCTGTCTTATTTCTCATACTGTGTCACTGTCTGGAGCCAAGCAACTCAATCTGCTTTAAAACCTACACTCACAAGCACTGAAAGTTTTAGACCAAAAACCATTGAAGTGGCACCACTGTAAAATACTGGAGAAATATAATTTCTTAAGCTTTGACAATTTTTTAATGGACTTTTAAATGCATTAATGGTCTTGTCCCAGAGCTATTGAGCAGAATGGTGTTAAAAGTCAGCAGCTCGGGAGTTTCAACAAGAGGTGCCGTTGATGGAGACTGCAAACCTGCAAAATACAAATCATTTGGTCAATGCTCCTCATTTAATGGCCCTCATATTTGAAAGAGTTTACCATCAGCAATAAAAATGTTAACAGATCTTAAGAGTTTTTAATTTCCAGGTGAAACAATGGCTGAAACAAAAGCAGATATGTGAACACGGAGCCACATGGGGATGAAAGAGCAGACGTGTGTGAGGGAACTGCTTAATTTTAATTCAATTTAAATTTTATTTTAGCTGTTTTATATATTAAAAAAAAAAGTCCAACCAAAGACTGGGTTTGCAAATTAGCCTGTGGCTAGAAAACTTTCCTAAAAAACAATGCTTGCTTTGTTCTTACAGTGGTTATTGTGCTGTCCTTGATCAAATAAACTTGAATGAAAAAAAAAGAAGCAGCAGAGGATAGCAGAGTGTAAAAATAAAAATAAAATATTATCAGTATTACTCTCCTGTCTGGTAACCAGGGATGATAACTGCTATTTTCCCATGTAGACTACATCCCATCACAGTCTGACAGTTAAAAACAAATACACGTCTAATTCTGATTATTTTCGACTTAAGGTGAGAAATCTAGCCGTGAAATCTATCTGCTTACGATAGGTTTTGTAGATTAACCAACCAAAATCTGCTGGTGTTTTTATTAACCACAAACTGTCATGGTTCTGGGAGATTTGAAGCCAAGAGTGCAAACAAACCATGAGAAACTCAGAGATATAAAACAAAACTATTTATTCCAACATAAACTGCTGATGAGGCAGCCCAAAAACTATGTACAAAAACACACGGAGGTACTCAGGGAAACGAAAAACAACATGACTGACTCATGCATAGAATCATATAATCCCGGACCGGCTCTCAAACAGAAAGGAAAGGCGTATAAAGGAAATCCTAATGAGCACCTGGCAGGTAGACAAATGAGAACAGGTGAGTGTGGGAGGGACTGGAGCAGAAAACAGGAGAAACACCAGGGAATAGAAGAGTGAATAACTCAAATGAGCTCAACTCTTACTTGTACAAACAAAATAATATGTGACTTATGATTACATTCAAAATTAAGTTACTTCCCAAATATTCTTGTTGACTGAACAGTATATCAACAGAAACAGGCTGGTTAGGCTGTTCATATCCCCCCCCCCCCCCCAGCTTAAAGTAAAACTTGGAAAAAAGCAGAAAATGTCATTACAGACCAGAAGTCTTCATTAGAATTTATAGAAGGCTTTAACCAATTAAAAATGTTTAATGTTACATAACATCCCAGTTAAACTGTTAATTTTGGCAGAAAAACAGCTTCAAACTTTATTTCTTTTTTCTGTAGGCTATTTTTAACTTTTACTGTATTTATGAAACCCTTTAAGCCTTAATAGTATGTAGTCATGATGACTTTTGTACCTGTTGTTAGAAATTCAATTTCAATTAACTTCCAACAGGTACCTTCCTCTTGATTCAGATACCCTCTTCATGGGGGGTGACGTCATTATTGGGCTTGTTTGTTTGCTTGTTTTTAACCACAAATAGGTCAGCTGCACAGCCTGGGGCAGTGAAATAAATACATGTTCGCAATTTTAATCAAGTAACAAAACTTTAAAAAGGTGACATCCAGGCAAAGTTTATTGGGGCCCATTTAAAACACTAACAAGGTGTGTTTGTGTGTAACTGTGTGTGTGCATGCCTGGTATGCTGTAAGTATTTTTCTGAAGTGTGGACGGTGATGAGTTGCCAGTGTCGGGAAATCTAAAGCTTAAATGAAGCGTTTGTCAGGGTAACAGCTGCAGCTCTGTGGATTTCCACTTCATACTGCAAAGAGCAGCCAAGAGCATAAGTACGTTCTCACAAACTTCTGTTTACTGAGATGCATTTTAGCAGTTTGTTTTTAAACAGCCCATTTAATTGTGATGTAATAAATACACGTCTGCATGTTTATCTTAGCTCGTCACCTTTATGAGGTCCGCACTGGCGGCCATGCAAAGATTCCTGTATTGTTGTGCAACTACCCACACAACGTTCCTCTCTGTTTTAAAGTGGACAGAATCCAGACAGAACTGTTATATTGAGACCAAGGGATATTTAAGTCCCCAGGTACTGAGTTAAATCCACAAAACCATTACATAAGACCAAATCTGGGCAAAGTTAACTTCACGAAGAAACAAAAGAAGGAGAAACAGTCAGCTGAATAAGCAGAAATCACCGGGTCGATCTGAAGTAACCTTAAGCGTCATTATTCTTGGGCATACACAGACTTAAAGTTGTTCCTTGGCCACAGCAGTGCAAAAGCTGTGAGAATTGGCATGTGCAGTTATAATCAGTTTGTGTTGTATGTCGTAAAAAGAAAAAAAAAAGAAAAAATATATTTTTTATTTTTTTATTCAGGGACATATTTTAGCTGGAAAATAGATGCCAATTAGAATAGAAATGGTCCTGTTATATAAAAGTTTATCGTATACAGCTGTAAATGGAAAAACAACTTCCATCTTTACAATTCCATGGCCTACTGATCACAGGAGGTCACCACATAGCTTCTCCTAGTTTTCAACACGTTTGTGTGATGGATGATTCAGAACGTTCATAAAGGACACGCTGCCAAATGCTCCTCTCACCCTGATAAGCCCCGTCTTGTAGCGTTCGTCTTAATGAGCTCTTTCCCCATTCCGCACAAACTAATTACTTTCCTTAATCATCGCCAGACACATGGTCGCACTAACCTATTTTATTATTTCTATTAGACAGTAGAAGACTGAATAAATGTTTTGCATATGAAGTGTCTTGATCTTTTGTATTTTCTTTTTCCTTCTTCCTTCCTGCGGATTTGGAGAACCGACCCATATGGTTCAGTCTTTGATGTGGTTTTGAAGTCCACGTGCGTGTTGCTTGTTGTGTTGCATTGTGACGCATTCCTGTTATCCAACATGGGTGTCTTCCAACTCAGAGCACGCCCCCCCACCACCACACACACACACACACACACACACACACACACACACACACACACAC
>NC_056507.1:24247497-24267451 GCF_014905685.2 Nematolebias whitei | reverse complement strand
ACACACACACACACACACACACACACACACACACACACACACACACATACACACACATTCACATTCTTTGTGTCTCAGTGTGGTTATGGCAAGCAGGTGCTTTTCGTTAAGTTAATTATTTCAGACAAGACAAATAAATTCAGTGTTCTGTTTTATTACTGGAAATAGAGGCTCACATTGATTCCTACTGAGCATCTTAATCGAAGAATTAAAGATCCACGCACGTATACAAAATAAAGTTCTGCATTTTTTACTCATAACGTCTACGAAGTAACGGCCACACTGCCAGTTTTGGCAAGCATGAAGGGCACAGCTATCATCAGTGCAGAAAATGTTCAGCAGCGTTCTGCAAAGTGACAGATGACTGCACTCACTGCCTTTTTATGGCTCCTTCAGCCATGCTTAACGTTGAAATATGTGAAGGATTGCGCAGGGAATATATTTCACACAGGAAATGGAGGTCACATTCAACCTGCTATGAGTTTTATGGTGGTTCAGATTCCTCCAAAATTTATTGTGTGTGTGAATAAAATGTTACAGGAGAAAGAAAAGAAAAGGAGAAAGATGATGACATAAAAGTCGCAATCTGCTTGATTAGTAGTATAAAATTCTCCATAGAAAGTGTCATCTCCTGAAATTCATTACTCTCCATTCCTCTAGTCGTTTGAGTCTTTGGTTATTTATACCCATTTCTGCATCACTAACAGAAACTACTTTGATCAACTTTCCAATGCAGCTACATCGTAACATTTTACAGTAATAACTGCAAGCCCATCGCAAGCTAATAAGGCACTTGCAAACAACAATTAACCTAATTGGGATGTTGCTGGACTGCAGGGAATGAGAAATCAAGGAGAACATGCTAGGCACTAACAACCCCCACGCTGCCTGCAAAAAATCCACATGCTATAAATTTGTCCCACCATTAGTGTAAAGAAAAATGCTGTGAGATTAATACACATGATATAAATGTTCTATATAAAATATGGACTATTTAATAGAAGAGGGATATATTTGCGTAAATGGCTATTCAGCTTGGTCATATTTTACATGCGCGCCCTCTGAATGGGCATTGTTTATGCAAAGTGTATGATAATAGTCTCTTCTTCTGTGCAACTGCATAAATGTGGATCTGTGTTAGTGTGTGTCGGTGTGTGTTCCTGAGTTTAAAGGAGAGAGAAAAACAAAGGGAGATCGATCACAAAGAGGTGTTCCTCCACTGTGGTTTTTTAAGGGGAGCATTATTATGTAGATGAGCAGATTAAATGTAGTTGGACATCTAACAGCATGTCATTAATTCTGTAATGGCACTGAGACCTTAATGTTAGGCTCCGTCTCTCCTCGTGCTTTACACCGAACAACCCAGAGCAGCCATTAACCACCTGGCAGTGCATCTCACATGTTGAAATCTAGTCTGATCTTTGTGTTTAGCCAAACCTCCAATATGTTTTATTCTTCCCAAAGATTAGTTTTATATATTTTTTTATTTCTCTCAACGGTCTTTTGCTTATACGTTTGTGTTTTGTAATAAAACCTAAACCAAAAATGAGCCAGATGCTAATTACTTGAGTTTTATCCTTTTTTGTGCCCCTCGGCAGGCAGTAAATCCACAAATACAACAGCTCATACCTGTTAATATAGACACCTCAGAGAACCACAGCAAAATGCATTACCCCAATTATCCAATTATCTTAAATGATGGGTGATTATCAAGTGTCATCACTAATACTGCTGCTGGACTACCTTGGGAGAAGCTGTTTAGCCGGTCTGAATAAAACCATTCATGTCTCTATTTTCTTTATGTCAACACACAGCCACGTTCAAACCTGTACATACCTGCTACCATGTTTATTTTGACATGTCATTCAGGGCTGCTTCCCATTTTTTAAATGATTCTAGTATCCTGGATGAAGCTCTCATATTGCGTAGCAAAGGGAATAGAGCTGTTAGTGCAGTGTCACAACCTTTGACCTTGCATATGAGAAGAGTGCACGTGTGTCTGAGTGACACATGAGAAGCATAAATCACACTATAAGGTTACCATTGCTGTGCTGTTTTTGTATTTCCACTGTGTCTCTTCTTTTATCTGTCCTCAAACCCAATAATGGACCTCTGAATCCCTGACAGCAACAAACAGTATTAAAGAACGCATCTGTTTTTAATCTTTGATTACAGCTCAAAGTCTTCATCAATCAAAGTAAAAAAAAAATCCTCAGCACTCCTGCAATCCAGTGATTATCCCATCTCCTTCCCCTGTTTCCTTTGTCTGCTCCTCCCCTTTGTCTCCACCTCCTCTTCATCTCCACAATGTATGACATCACACCTCATGTTGATGGACATCTTAAGCACAGATCACCATTTCAAAATAAGAGGTTGGATCCAAAACCCTCTAATCCGCGCACATTTGACTTGATGAATGCAGGAGCAAGTTGCATTTGCGAGCAAGTGCTTGCCCGTCCTCCAGAGTTTGTAGGGGTCAGGTCATGTGTATACATCCACACCAAGTAAAAGAGATGTTCACTGAAGGATGAAGGCTCCTGTGTCTACTCATCATGTCCCTTGAGGGATGGTGTCACATGGCCCGTTGCCGCCTTCCCCTAACTAACCCCTATCTGCCCCCAATACAGGCAGAGCTATTCTTAGCTGCAGTGTTAGGGCTGTCTCTAGGGAGCAGATGAGGGGCTTCTGTTGCATCGTACACACAAACTCTCTCCACACAGCTGTCCTTAGACATGTCCAATTGATTTTTGTCAAGCAGGTAATCTCAGAGCTAATTTTGATGAACAACACTTTATAGACAAAAACAGGTAAAATCTCAGTTAACTGAGTGTTACACACCTGACTTTCTAGATGCCTGTAGTTGATATGTTAGTGGTGACAGACTCATTCCTCATGCAATCTGAAAAGTAAGCAAGTTTTATTTATTACATTTTTAGGTTTTGTAGAAAGTTTTCCTTGTTTTTAAGTACTGCCACAACTACTTAAAATCAAAAAAGAGGTACTTGAAAGTGATAATGTATTTTCTGTTTTAAAAGTAAAGTGAGACAAGATTTTGGAATGCAGTTCTGATACTAAGGGAACCCTCAGCAAGATCTGTACACTGCTCAGTTCATACCATGAGACCAGTTTGGACTCCCTTAAACTGAAATAGGAAACGGACTTGGAGGAATCCATATCAGACTCAGTCTGGCAAAAAAAAATCATTAAGAACATTTACTCATCCTCAGCCTGTCAGAGACATGCTGTAATTCAATTTAAGGTGGTGTACCGGCTGCACTGGTCAAAAGACAAGCTGCCCAAGATCAAAGCTGACCTGGACCCTGCATGTAATCATTGTAAACAAATTCCAGCTACACTCTTGGATACATTCTGGACCTATCCCAAACTGCAGACTTTTTGGCAATTTATTTTTGATAACTTTTCTGGGATATGTGGCAAAACCTACCCATCACCATTCATCTCCCTGTTTGGGGTGGTTCCTGTGGATACTGTACGTACATCAGCAAGTACAAGAAGGGTGTGATTGCTTTTGGCTCTGTTCTGGCCAGAAGACTTGTTTTGTGCAGTTGGAAGGACCCACACCCCCCAGTCTATGGACAAAACAATGTGGATCAGTGTTCCCCAGGGAACAACCATACACATTGGTGATTTGACGCTCTATCACCTCGATCCGGGACAATGGGAAACAACTCTGGACGACTCAGAGTACCTAGAAAACATGACTATAGACATAGATCCCGGAACCTTGGGAAGGGTCCGGTTCGAGGGTACTAAGGTCGTCGATGTGGAACCGTTAAACGGAGTTCTCAAGTCTCTCAGGTCCGAGAATAAGAACCCGATCCAACCAATTACCTATGCGTGGTCAAGCACGGACACGTTAATCATAGGCCTGCTACTGACGATAATCCTCGTATTGTGTGGGATACTCGCATCCCTGTTCCGGGGCCAAACGTCACTCCGAGTCGACGTGGGTCGCCATGCAGCGCACCTCGATATGATTATGCCTCGCGTATGCGGGTCTGCGAAGAAGCCACTCACACGGGACAGCGTGACTGAAACTGACAACCAGGGTGAGGTGAAGCAGGGAAACAATGTTTTGGTTGCTTAGTCACTACTCTTGTCGGTGTTGGAACGTTGTTGAATTGGTTTTGGTTGTTTCTGAGGTAAGGATGAATTTTGTTGTGTAGTAAGTTAGAGACTAAGAGGCCTTTGACCATGCCAACATGCAGTTCATTCGTTAAATTGCAATCTTTGCGGAGTCAATGTATATTATTGCTACCTTAAGTACCATAATCTACATTGATCTCACAATGCTTAAGCCGAACCTACTCGAACAATTCTATTCGGGGGGATAGCTAATTCTGTTTGATAAGTCTCGCCATAGACTTCCAAAACATTTATGGGGAAACCAAACACCCAATCTCAAGTCGTTCGTCTAAAAGACAACAGACAATTGCACCAAACTATATTTTACCATGTAAAGCTAACTTAAACCAAGTTAGAAATGGAAAAATAGTTTGGAACCCTTTTCTATAGGCATAAACCCCTGTAGTTACCCTTTTCAGCATGCTCCACCCCTTAACTGGTAGTCGTAGCTGTTCCCAACCATAATAGCTTACACACCAGGTGCATATAGCTTAAGGCCTTATGTAAAATCCCCTTCATAAGCCCACCTTAAACCACATAATTGCATGACACATTGAACCAGAACGGCACAGGATGGACGTCGCTGGAGACAACCTTCGCTGGAGGCGACCTGCAATCCTGACGTTGGTCTCCACTCTTCATCCAGTGGCCGCATCTTCAGTTCAATCCAAGGGTACCCCTCTGTATGCTGATTAATCAACACTTCCAATCGTTGTGGATTTACCGTTGTGGATTATATGACTTTTTCCAATGGATTACAGACTCTGTTTCCAAGGGGTTAAAGCATTGCTACAATGGAATTACCAACAACATTATGGAATTATCATCAACACAATGGAATTACCAAGAACATTGTGGAATTACCTTGACTTTGTTTTCCTTGCTGGATTACTTCTGACTTTGGTCTTCCTTGCTGGATTACTTTTGACTTTGGTCTTCCTTGCTGGATTACATCAAGCTCAAGGACATTTGAAGGCGTAAGTTCACGGTTGGAATTCATCCTCATGGACAGGCGATGATTTCCAAAGGGGGGACTGTAGTGGACTAGGCCTATGTCAAAACTGACCAGATGGACAGAGACTGTTATTTCATTGATCTGCATCCAGAAATACAGTTTGAGCCATCTGGAGACTTTCTTTCTTGAAGTAATCAAGTAGAAAAGACAATTCTCTATGATCATTACTGTTTTACAAATGTTTGATAATCAAATTGTGTTAGTTCACTCAATGTTTACAGGTTGAAGAGAACTACTCATTTTATTTACATAAACAGTAAGTAATGATTTTTATTCCTCATTCAAAGAAGAAATCAGGTTAATATGCATTTCTTGATTTTTCTGTCTTCAATGAGCAAATTTGTAAGTATGTTAAAGTTCAGGCTTCGGTCAACTAAAATGTTTACTGAGAAGAAATGTCATGTTTAATCTTTACAGCAGATAATCAGAGTAGAGGCTCCACGAAGTCTCGTTTTCTCCAATAATCTTTCTGTCTGTTTTAAGCAATCTCATTCTCTGCCCTTGAGTTTGATAACACCTTACATCACAAACCACACCTCTGATCTGGTCCATCCACCAATCAGAAAGCTCTAAAATGACCCGGAAGTCAACTCATTTAAATGAGGCAACTTCCCGGTTCTCGCCGGAGTTAAAGGGAGCAAGAGTTAAAGAGTTACAAAGAATTGCAGTTCTCCTGGGGAAGAGAGATGAAAAACTCTCTGATGCAGCTCAGGGAGAAGAGTTCCGGAGTTAAGAGTTAAAGAGTTCCAGAGTTTAACTCTCTGAAGAGAGTTCTGAAGGAGTTCAGAATTCTGACAAACCAGGATGCAGAGAGGATTTTGGGAGTTACAACTTCTGTTTGGATAACCTCGCACGACTCTCTAAGGGTTTGGCTGTCCTCATGGAGACGCTGAAAGAGTCAGAAAGGAACCCTACGCCGACGCTGATTTTATCATCAACCAGGTAGAAGGTTCTATTTCGACCAAGTGTACCGTGGCCAAGCTGATCCCCCAAAGAGCGTGTTGTTCTGGTCCCACAGATAAACTCCCTCACACATCTCTCTGTAAGATAAATCTCCATTTTCCATCTTAAACTCTCCTTTCTCCTAAAATCATTACAGATATTTTAGAAATATCTGAAGCAAAGTTCTCAATCACCGCCGTGTGATTGATGTCTGTTGTTCTGCTGAGAAGTGAGGACAATCGCCGTATTGTCCACTTTCTGTGAACTTGCCATTGTTATTGTTTTCATATTTTGCCAAATTAATGTAAATGTTTGATGTTAAACTTTGATTCTGCAAATAAATGACCGCATTCATTTGATGGGTCAAAGATAAATAACGTCTCTCGTTACATTTCTGTTAAACTCGATACACAACATTTACACAGTCAGAAAGATGAAGAACTCGTGAAAAATGTATGAATATATCCAGCATATGTCATACTACATTGGATAAGATAAGTGATAAGATAAGTGGGCTGGCTGTGGCTGAGTGGTTAGAGCAGTCGTCCTCCAATGCTAGAGTTGGAGGTTCAATTCCACCTGCAGTCACATGCCAAAGTGTTCCTGGGCAAGACACCAAACCCCTCATTGCCTCCGATGTGTGTCCCATTGGTGTATGAATGTGATCTAAAGATTTGATTACTCTATGTATAGATATAGTGGAGTGCTGTATGAATGGGTAGATGAGGTCACAGATTATAGTGTAAAAAGCTTTGAGTGTCTTGATAAGATAGAAAAGTGCTATATAAGTGCAGTCCATTTACCATTTACCGTAATCAGATATATCCTGAAGGGTTTTATTAAAAGATTTTGGGACACTTGACAGCCTTTTATGTTTAATGGGGAAAACTTGTCAATGCCTGTTTAGTTTATTTATTTGTGTCTGACTGATCTGGGGTGGGAGTTTTTTTGTTGTTGTTCTTTGTGCCCTCCTTTTTGTTTGTATGTTCAAAAAACCCAAAATCAATAAAAATACTTGATTTTATAAAAGTAAAGTGACAAAAATAATATTTAAAAAAAACATTATAATGAAAATAAGTGTACTACAAGCTGTGGAAGCTCTCAACTGTTTAGCTGACCACAGCTTTGTAGCTAAGCTATTTAGGACGCTATAGCATTACACAAGACCTAGGCTTAGTAAAGTGGAACACACTTTTTAAGGCGTTCATAGTTAGCAAATCCTTGCCAAAGCTCTAAAGAAATGGATATTAAAGTAAAATTGGTGGTAAAATAAAACTAAATAAATAAACAATTAAAAAATAAATGTTAACTTGGTTGTTGCTGTTGCCAGTATAGCTCTCAAATAAAACATCCATTCATCCATCCATTATCTTTTACCCACTTCTTCCATTTTGTGTCACAGGGGTCACCAGTGCCCATGTCCGGCAATCATTGTGCGAGGGGCGGGGTACACCCTGCACAGGTCGCAAGTCCATCACAGGGACACAGAGACAAACGAGACAAACAACCATTCACTCTCTCACTCTCACCTAGAGACAATTTAGAGTTACCAATCAGCCCAACACATGTTTTTGGTCTGTGGGAGGAAACTGGAGTACCCGGAGAAAACCCACACATGCACGGAGAGAACATGCAAACTCCACCCAGAAGGCCCCCAGACCGGATTTTGTACCAGGGACCTGCACGCTGAGAGGCAGCAGCTCTACCAGTTGCACCACCATGCTGCCCTCAAATAAAACACTTTTTAAAAATGATTTTGTCTTTAAATTCAGTTCAAATAGTTAATAAAATATTACATGATGTTTTCTGTTGATATTTTTTAAGGTATGTGTTTAACGTGTTTGGTAACTGAATAAAACTACTTTTATTTTCAGTGTCTCAGTACAAACACTGTTTTGCTCATTGACTGCAATGGTGAAGTGGATTCATTTAAAGTGATTAAACGGCTTTCCAGCTAACACAACTGATGCAGCAGGGTATAATTGACAGGCTCTGTCTCTGTCTGCTCTTTATACTTTTGTTGTTCTGCTCTGTGTGTGATTTTCTGTATATCTGATTCTGTTGTCATTTTCCACTCACTCCTCAGCCTGCCTCTCCAGTCCTCAGTCTTTATCATTCACACCTGTCCCTCATCAGCCACCTGCCCAGGTGCTCTCATTACTCCCTCTCCCTCTGTCTTATAAAAAAGCCTTTCTCTCCTCCACTCCTGGTCCGGTCATTGTTCTGTTCTGCACAGACAACATGGTCCTCCTCTGTTCCTTGTGCCAGGTATCTGTCTGAGTTTGAATCTGTCCTGTAGTTTTGCTGCCCCGTCAGCCGTTTTGTTTTTGTTGTTTAAATAAATAGTTTTTATTTAAACTCCTGCCTCGCTCGCCTGCCTGCAAATGGGTCTAAACACTGAGGATTGTGATAATAATGTATGAATACAACCACTTATCAAATAATCAATTCTCAAAGTATTAAGCTTTTTTTATGTGTCATACATATTATGGAACACTGTGCCCTGTTTTACTACCGTCCAAACAATTTAGCACATAATTAATACTTGGTTGGACTTTGAGTCTGTAATAAAGTAAAGTAAAGTAATACATTATCTGTGAACGGGTTGAAAATGCAAAAAAACCCCAACTTGGTAAATTTGCCTGAAAATATGTTTTAATTTGCAGATGTGATCAGTTTATGGATGAAGATGAGGCATTTGCTGAATTTGTTTTTAAATGTATTGTATAAGAAGCTCTTTACAGAAGCACATTTTGTTGTAGTGATGGCACCTAGTTCCAACAGACGCCGTACATTAAGTCACAGTGCTGAATCAGCAGCACTGGATGATGTTACCTAACTGAGAAGATAATGCAGCCAGTGTAACTAGCAGCTGAAAGCAAAATATACTATTTAACTAAAGATTTACTGTATATATGGATGAATAGGATAAAAGAAAACTAGCAAAAAAGAAAAAACATCTCAGCTGCAACCTGCTGCAGTCTGTTCATTTCCTTCCACAAGATATTTTGATTTGTAATCATTAAACCCGTGTTTAGAAATTTATGAACTTTGAAATAATAAATACATTTATTATGCTCATTATCTCAGTATTTAAAATTGAGGACGTTGTGGTGCAGAGGTTAGAGAAGGTGGGTCTGTGATCTGAAGGTTGCTGGTTCAACCCCCTGTACCAACAACATTAAAATGTGGGTGGAAAAGGTGAAACACCCACACCTGTCTCCACCCACATTGGACCCACTCTGGGCCCTTGAGCAAAGCCCTTTAACCCCCACCATTTGCTCTCCCAGGCACCCTAGATGGCAGCTCTCCGCTCCACACAGAGGGGCTGTGCTAGCTCAGTGGTCTGTGTTTGTGTCAGGAAGAACATCCAGGACAAAAACAAATGCCAAGTCTTCATGCGAGATATTTCGCTGTGGCAACCTCTGAGGAAGGGAGCAGCTGAAAGAAGAAGAAAATCTTTAAAATGACGTGTTTGGATTTTCTTGTAGTTTGCAAAAAAGTAAAATGCCCTTGAAGATTATTTTTTGTACAGCATGTTTTACATTGCATTTTGTTGACAAGAGAAGTGTTGTCTTTTCTCTCTGTACAGGTATATGGCTTGAACACAAAACCATACATTGTTACCCATTTTTTAAACACTCTAATTGTAACTTTACGCCTTGTGATCTTGATTTCTGCAGTCACAGATCATATGTGAAAAGTTCTGGTTCTGAGACCATAACACCTGAGTTTTTGTATCTAAATGTGTTTTTGAAAGCATATTTGTTTCTGGATGTCCCTCTCAAAAAAAGTGGGAAGTGTCTTGAAACACTTAATGAGAAGAGCATTCTCTTACAGATCGCATTGTATTGGCACCCAGCTAACATCTCAAGAAGGAAGATAGGAAATCCTGTCAGTGTGTCTCTGTGTGTGGGGGACGGTGGGACCGGAGGACAAAGGTCTGTGTCAGTCCTCATGGCAGCTGCCTGAACAGACTGATAAACAATTTAGTTCTCACCAAAGCATCTTCAAACGTAGCCCACTTTGTGTGGTAATACATGCAACAGATCCAAGCATAGCTATGTTCTCGAGACTTGAAATTTTGCTTTTGAGAATTCATAATGTTGGAGCAATTATGCATCACAAATTCAGAGTTAGATAATTAAACTAATTCATTTTTTGAGGGTAAAGCTTATTTTGATTTGTGTTTACAAAAATATTAACCTTAATGTGCATAGCTGGAAAACAGCTGAAGCTTTGTGCCAGTCTTCCAAACATAATTCAAGGTTTGGGTAAAAGGGTTTGCAGTGATTTTTGGGGGGTTTTTTTGCGGCAAGATTACAGATAATGCTGAGCTTTTAGCGTGAAGTAGCACAAAGTTAAAAAAATCAAGTTTAGGTTCACACTCACACACATTAATCATAGAAATTACTCCACATTTTTAATACAGCCTCAGCTTTTTTGCTGTTATGTTTTATTCAGACTGACTGACATCTGGCAAGTGCATGCTTTTTGAACTGTTGAACCACATCATGGATCCATTATATTAACCCCCACAAAACAGACTAAACAGTTACAGAAGCTAAATGTAAAACGGTAAATAAAAAGCCCTCACCTGCATGGCCAGCCTCAAGGATTTTTCTAAAACATTCCTGTCAGCTTGACGCCCAGGGTCAGCATGGCTGTCACCTGTGGATTGTTCCCGTGCCCTGGTTAGACCCTCGTTGGCCTCATGACCGGTGTTTCATGATGTGTCATTCTCCTGTAAGCTGCTCCAATATTTTGTCCAGACTGCTGGACACAGACACTGTTCATGACACAATGTTCTATAAATCCTGTTCTTTTAATCAATTCAGTTCCATCCATCCATCCATCCATCCATTTATCCATCCATCCATGTTCCTGTTTTTTATTTTACATCACTTTTTAATGCAGCCGTTTTTGTTTAGTTTTTAGATAATTTATTTTATTTACTTTTCATTTCATATGCTTTTATATGATTGTCTATTGTTGTCTGTAAGTCATCTGTGTTCTTTGTTTAAAACAGGTCTCTCTTGTAAAAAAGAGTCCTCGAGGCTCAATGAGACTAACCTGTATAAATACAGGCTGAATTAATCTGTATGAAGTATGTTTTTTTAAATGCTGTATTTCAGTGGGTGCCCATGTCCAGCAGTCACTGTGCGAGGGGCGGGGTACACCCTGGACAGGTCGCAAGTCCATCACAGGGACGCATAGATACAAACAAGAAAAAAAAAAAAAAAAACATTCACTCACACCTAGGGACAATTTAGAGTTGCCAATCAGCCTAACATACATGTTTTTGGTCTGTGGAAGGAAACCGGAGTACACGGAGAAAACCCACACATGCACGGAGAGAACATGCAAGCGCAACCCAGGAAGGCCCCTAGACTGGGTTTTGAACCGGCAACCTTCTCGCTGAGAGGGAGAAGCTCTTTCAGAAGTGCACCACCGCGCTGTGTGTATAATATATATATATATATATATATATATATATATTATTTTTTTTAAGTTGTATCAATCTTATGACCAATTCATGAACAATTAAGTATCTTGCTTGTTTAATTTGTGCCACATCCTCTACTTATTTTGATTTATTCCTCCACATTCAGTTTGATTTACTAGGCATATGATGAAAACATGTTATGCATATGGTTTTTATTCCCACACCTGGTATGAGTTTGCTAGATAATTAAAGTCTGCTAACATTTGATCAGATCCCTTTAAATATACTTGGTGAGGCCCTACACAGATACTTAAGTGTAAAAAGGTACATGGTCGTGTGCTTCTGTAGTTCAATGATTTTGATGTTTTTGTGGCACTGCAGCAAAGTTTGAATGAATAATGCATGACTGACTCTGTGCTCTATTCAGTGGTAAAATGGCTAAACAAGTTTTGAATGTGCATTGTTGAAAATGTTCCTCTCACTGAGGACATGACTAAATAATATATATATTGTGTAATAATTAATGCAAATATATCAGAGGACATGTTGTTCTGTGTATGCAAGGAGATTCAGATTTTTTTTGTTTGTTTTTTTGTTATTTTGCTAATGTTGTGGAGAATCTGGGAGAAAAAAGAAGATCAAGAACCCTGGCATCAACAGGATGGGTGGACAAGGTCGCAGTGCAATCGGCTGACACCTCCCATGGTGCTGTGGATGTTTCCTACATGCTGGCAGGGAGTGTGTGAAAGGTCAGAGCACAACCAGACATGGACGCTGTGGGTTTTATCCTCAAATGGCTGACAACACATTCACCTTTATTTCAGACCAGTCACTCATTTGGATCCATGAATGCACCTCAATGAACCTTCATGATTGTGTTTGTGTACAATTAGTTTAACATAAAAACAAAAATAAATATTTTGTAGTGTCATTCTCAATGGGTCTGAGTAGGAGATATGCATTAAAAAGCTTTTTTTTATTTAAAATTCAGATGATTTAAATCTGTTGAAGCTTGAAATTAACACTACAGACATGCAAGGATGCACTGAAGGTTGTTCAATTGAGCAAAAACTGTATTCAAAACTAAAAGTTTTGTTGCCTTGGAAATATTTTTTGGGCTATGAAGAAATATGTTAAAAAGTGTAATCAAATCTGCAATTAGTCTATTAGAGCTGCGAGTGTTGGCCCGAGCCCCCAGCTCGACCCGGTCCGAATTTAAGGTTGGGTCGGGCCGGGCCAAAATTATGTGCTTGATGGGTGGGCCGGGTCGGTCTTGGGCTTTTGATGTGGTTTTATGAATCATGCAGCACAAAGAAAACTAAATAAGAATGCACAGTATAAAATTGTGTTAAATGTACATGTAGAGGAGGAGGCATTTAGTATAATGTTGAGGATGAGAAAGAACTAAAATAGAGTACAGAAGTTAATCAGACTGAAAAGAGAGAGTAGCACTGGAGCATTGCACAACAATTGCACATGTGGCCCCGCCCACCCTTTGCTCTTATCACACATCTGAGGATTTACAATTGACCCTCTACAAGAGACACAATGAAGCTGGAATGTATTAAACAAAAGTTAAACATGGGAGAACTCACTTTAAAGCCAGCACAGTGAAACCTGCTGATGTGTGTCAGGTGCACACTCAGGTCTGACTGGCCGGTTGAAAGAGGTAAAAAAAAAAAGTTTATTTAAGCTTCATATGGACAACGGGATCATCAGTCGTGCGTGTCCGCTGGTTGAAAGAGTTAAAAAAGACATCATCTTTATCTTTAGAGTTGATTTTTTTTTTAGGCTATTCATTTTGCATGTTAATATTCCTTTTGGTGACTTAATAAACATAAATCTTATATCTTACTTTCTTTGAAATAAATTTTAAAAATTTTCAGGTCAAACTGATTTGCTTACAAATGCAGTAAAAAATTATTTAAAATAACATGTCAGGCCTTTTTTTTTTTTTTTTCGGGTTCAGGACTGTAAATACAATTACTGTGGTCGGGTTGGGACAGGCTCAGAAAAAATGCATACAGGCTTTTGATCTGAGCCGAGTCCGATTTTTTAGGCCTGAATGCAACTCTACAATCTATTGTAATCTCTCAAATCCACTTTTTTGTCTATTAAAAACTATTTTATTTTCTTCTAATTTTTTTTGTTTTTTAGGCGTTTCACAATCTTTTTCTAACAGGTCAAACTTTGCTGTTTTTCAAACATGAAATTACTTGCAGGACTTCTTGACATACCTCTCTAAAACTCCCCATAGTCTACAGTCACATACAGTTTATACAGTTGCTAGTGTAGTGCAGATTAGGTTACCAAACATTTCCTTCTTAGGTTGAAATAATAAATAGCAACACTGGGCAGGTCAGATTTGAGAGACTGCTGTGTATTTTCATACTGCTGAAGACAAAGAATGCACACTAAAACTCTAATGCCTTACAGATGGCTTCACTCACTTGTTGGCAGTGAAACGTGCCATTTCTCCATCTTCACTATTTGATTTGCTGAAGCTTGACCAGACCTCTGATACATCTGTTTAACTGTGGAGGCAGTTTGTGAAAAATTCACTGAAGTGGACAAAATCTGTCAAAGTGTACAACAGCTCAAGACCAAACTATCCTTTATATCAAATATCCTTTAAACCATGTGCCATCATTCCTTTCACTTTCTGTTTATTTTGATTTACAATACAAGATACATTTTTACCAAACAAATTGTACAACAAAACAGTAAAAAAAAAAAATCCCCCCCAAAAAAGTCCAAAGTCTTCTGGATAAAAGACGAAATGTTTCAACAAAAATAAACCGTCCAGAGGACCTGACTTAACTTTGTTGGATTTTTTTTACCTGGATTATTGAGCATGAACTTTGATATCTTGAACCATTTTGGCATGGCTGCCTCAACGAATTGGAGGGGGAGAGGGCAGACTCCAGAAACCATCTTAGCACCATCAAACTGATTGACCCGCTTTTGAGAGTTCAGCCTTCTACACCCTCCAAGTTCCAAAATGGCACCTAACTAGCAACACCTGTGAGCCATTCTCCTAAACCCACCAGTTCTCAAGGCTGCAGATGAGCTCAAATCTCCACTGGAGCATTAAGATTCCATATTTATGCTTCTGGCCACACTGTGTACAAATGATTCAGTTACTAACTTACCTTTGTGCTCTTCATATTACAGTCCTCCTGCTCGAGTTCCTGTCAGATCCAACCACCCGAGACTAAAGCTGGCCACTCTCCTTAATCCCCAGGGTTCCAGAGACTTTCAATACTATTGCATATTACTTTACTGTAAATAAAGCACCATGTTATGTAACAGGGTTTTTGGATTCTTAATATACAAGCCAGACACAGGAGTGAAAAACATGAACAGCTTTATTGATTTTTGCTGCTGGTTGCTGGAGTCAGGATCAGAAGTGTTAACAGGTCTTCACAGGCATATGGAGAGTGAGAGTCACCTGTCAAGACGGCAGCAATGATGTCACTGGTCCTGTGCAGAGCAGCTGCGATAACGTGGTTTGAGGGGCAAATCCAATAACGGGGTCCGGTTGTCAGAGCAGGGGTCATGAACAGGAAGGCAGAGGTCCAGATACAAAATCCAAACACGTAATCCGTGAAGCGTGGTCTAGTAGAGGAAACAGGGTCCATTACCGTGGCCAGAGTGGCAGACAAATCCAAGAGGGGTAAGACAAGGCGAGGAGTCAAAAAACAGGCGAGGAGTCAAAAAACAGGCGAGGGTTCAAGGCAAGGCTACAAAATACTATGACTGAAGGCTTCACTATCAGGGACCATGAGTGGGGTAATAATTCGGCACTGATGGAGAGGGAGAATGGAGTTTATAAAGGGTGAAGAGCAGGTGAACTAGATGAGCTGAACAGGTGAGTGGAATCAGGGCTGATTGCTGTGATAGGCTGAGGGGGTGTGGTGAACTGTTGACAGGAGCAGATGTGAGCAACGACAGGAGCTGAGGGATAAACAAAACATGAAGGAGAGGGGCAGAAAACATGGCATGTCATGAAGGGGCAGGGAAGTGAGCAGATGGGGGGCCAGCGGGGGCCGCTGATCATGACACACCATTAACATGCTACGTCTTCTGTCTCGCATTCAGCTCATATAATCTGGGTTTCCTGAGATCATTACATCACTATGAGAAGGTGCGGTTTATAAGATTGTGTTTTTGTGGCACCTTGGACTGATGAAGTCTTTTGGACGAAAGACGAAACCGTCCAGAGGACCGGACTTAACTTTGCTGGATTTTTCTACCTGGATTATTGAGCATGAACTTTGATTAAAAAAAAAAAGGAAATACAGAAATGGTCTGAAAAACCTTGAAAAGCTAATATTGTTATCTTAATCCAGAGTGTCAAACACTAATTTAAGCTTTTGTGCTGAGCAATACTGATTAAAATCAAAACAAAAAATACAACAATAATTTTCATTCTCTCACTTATATTTTTTCCTGGTGAGGAAGATATGGGCCCACTTTTGTTTGTCTCTACTGCTTTTCAGTAAAACGGCCCCCAGTCCTGTTGGTGAATAAATCTGAAACAAAACTTTTCTCCACTTTTATAAACAGCATTTTCTATGAGGACACTATTGAATCTACAACTTATTTTATGATAATTTTACATTTAAATCTGCTTTTAGGACCAATCAATATGAGAACCTTATTTGACCATTTCTCTTTTTTCTTCAATAAACTCAAAGGCAGAAGTTGAGCTGTAAACAATCACCACACTGTGTTTAGGTCCACCTATTCTTTGGCAGTCACAGTTTTTTTTTTTTTTTTAAACAGATTTGTTATTACTTCTAGTTAAGTATTTCTATTAAATTCAATTCAGTTTGTTTATATAGCTCCAAGTCGCAACAGAAGTCATCACAGGGCACTGAACAGAAACATTCAAATATATAAAAAGTAAATAAAGTTTCTTATCTGAGGAGCAGACTGCTTTGAGTTTAACTCCAGCACAGACTTGAGCAAGCATGAAGGTGACAGTGGAAAGGACAAACTCCTTAATCAGGAAGAAACCTTTAGCAGAACCAGACTCAGGACAAGCGGCCATCTGCTTCGACCGGCTGGGTTTGAGAGGAAATGTAGTAAAGAGGAACAGATACACAATGGCAGGTCAAAAATCACATGTTAAGATAGAAATAATTTCAAATACAAACTATTCATTTGTAAAAATACGAAATGAGGTCAGTGTGTCCTCCATTAGTTTAAGCCTATGGTAGCATAACAAACCAACACTAACTATAGGATTTATCAAAAAGGAAATGTTTAAGCCTAGCTTAAGCATTTCTGTGTTGTTTTCATATTGGTGATTATTCATCTTTAATTATGTTTTCCAATTAAGTTTCAAGGGTTAAACTGCTCTGTCTAATTTTAGCCAGAGATAATCAGGGCAAACTCAGGACTATGAGTAAACTCAACACTGAAATTATATTTATTGATCATTGGGTACACCACATCTTAGAGCACAACTATAAATGCAGGAAACATAGAAGAACATTAAAAATTAAATAGATGTGCTCAGTGGCTCCACAGACTGTCAATAAATTCAGTCTACTCTTCCTAATATCATAAGTTGCACAGTGAAATAAAATTTAATCTTTGCAACACATCAGCTAGAAAAACCCAAAAATCAAATCCTTAAATCATATGTATGAATCAGTCTGTTTACAGCCAGATAAAGTTTTTGTTCACTTCATTTTGCTAATCAACCCCACCTATCCAGACTTTCACAGTAAATGCTTCCAAATTTTATTGACCTATAAACGTACAAACATGATTTCTGGTCAGATTTTAATATCTGCAGTTTGCTTAATCCTTGCTTATAACAGTGATCCCTCTAAAACTAACAGCCTTTATTTAAAGATAATTTTAGCCTTCTTGGCATAATTCCAGTCTCACATGTGACAAAAAGACTCATCTTGAAAGTCCTGCCATTCTGGGAGGCGTGTCCAATTGGCACCACTTATAAAAGTGATATATTTGCCTAATTTTTAAATATTCATGTTTAAAACATTATTTAAAAAGGGAATTTGTAATTGCCTTTAGATTATATTTTTAACTTTATGAAGGAAAATGTTTTGCTTTATTTACAGTTTTGTTACTCATCATGTTTCACTTTGTTTTCACTGGAGAGACCGATTCTTGTCATCAGGTTTTTCTACTTGTCGATGCTCATTCATTGCTCTCTCTCTTCACTTTGGAAGTACTTCAACAGGTCAAGAGCTTCAATAAAATCCTCACTGAACTGTGCTCTTTGTGATGGATGTGAAATATATCACATATAAAACATCTAAAAGATAATATGCTTAATTACAGTTTAATTGTTTATATTTCATCAATGCTCATACACGCATCTTTAAATTATCTTTGCTTTCTTAACCAAAAGTTTTTATTCAGTCTTTTAAAAGGACTAGATATATGCACAAGTTGTACTTTATTTAGGCTTCACTGACTTTTATTAAAAAGTAAAATCAATTTATAAATGTAATGGCTCAACAGTGTCCAATTTAAGCTATTTGTTTTAATTTCAGTCTTGCAAGCATTATAACTTGGTCTGCTGCTCTTCTGTTGTTAAGCCACTAAACACAGTGAAAGGTTGAATTACTTATGTTCACCAACAGAATGCTAATTTCTGCTAACACATAGCATAGCAACACATATCTTCCTGTCTCTCTCTTGGTCTTGTTTTCTTGCCTTTTTTTTTCAGGCTAAACTGTCTTGTCATTTAAACTAATTAAGTGTATAAATTAGATCATGACGACCGATTGGGTCATGCTCCCATTCATTAAGCCCTAATTTCACTGTAACATAAAAATGTCTAAATGAAAATCATTCATCCGTCTTGTTTTATGGAATGTTATTGAACTTGACCTGTTTTGGTTTTTTTTTGGTTTTTTTTGCTGTGTCCTTATAGTATTGTCCTTTGTCAATCTTACTCTATTAGGGCCAAAACACTCAACTTAAATGCTGCATGATTGTGGTTTTTAATTTAGTGTGCTGACAGTTATCCAAAGCTCCTGCAGTGGTGCATGATAACTTTATGACCCTGGTGAACATAGCCTGGGACAAAAACAGGCCACCCCCCCACACCACAGCTTCTAATCTCTTTTTACACAGACTTCATTGAAAATGTAATGTGCATAAACTGAGTTACTGCTGCAGCTAATTAGCAAATTATCCTAAATACTGTTTGTGCAGACATGTAAAGTTTTGATCATGTAGTAATGACACTGCAACAGTGAAATAATGATAACATTCTTATAAAAATAAATAATAAAGCAATAACCCAGACTGCAGTATGAAGTTCTGATAGACTTCTCATTGATGCTGATTAAGCCAAAGTATGGTAGTGACTGTACTGTATTTAAAGATGATTCTTTTTTCTTATAATTCTGAGTTTCTTGCCATATTTTTTTGCACACTGTCATGAAAGGCAGGGGTTCGTGGGATTGCTTGTGTTTGCTTGTGTCTGTTTAACTGTCTTTTAGCAAAATATTTCACAAACCAACAGACAAATTTTTATGAATTAAACAGTGGATTTCCATGTACAACTAACATTTGGAGTAGTAAATACGATTCAAATATTTTCTAACTGTGACAGTGCCAAGGTAATGTGTATTATTTGCAATCATCATGCTCGATAACGCTCCTGCTGATGTACTGTGATGTGAGTATTAACTGTCCCATATAATCACTCTTACTGTAACCAGTCAGTGAGGAACAGAAAGAGCTAGTTGTTTTGATATCCTCAAGGTCTGATTGATACTGACGATACAATTGTGTGATACAATGACGACTCAAAGAAGAGTCCTTGACTCAGATTCACTCCTTCCTGTCTGCAGCAGACTTTGATGAAGCTCAGACAGAGGGGAGGGGCTGAAGGCTGGCACTGGAGTAATTCTATAAAACTTAACTCGCACGGTTCAGAAAGTTAGAACAGGTCAGCATTTCAAACGGATGAGGGCATTGATAAGAGTGTGATCTTGTAAGTGCATTTAATGTTCTATGAATGCTCGACTGTTCCCCAAAGCTTGGTAAATAAATCTGATGAACTACGCCTTGGTCTGTTTGGAAATCTCCTTTTTTCCACAACAACAGTCCAACACATAACTGCAGAATTTAAGATCCAGGCAGGTAATACATATGTGAGACACCATAACAAAGTGGCTGGAATAATGAACAGGTACATGTGTGCTGAGTATGAACTGAAAGTCCCACAGTGAAAATGGGAGACTCCACCAGCGGTAGTGGAGAATGGCAGGGTACTGTGGGACTTACAGATCCAGACTGACAAACAGATGATGGTTAACCAACCAGACATGGTGATGGTCAACAAGCTGAAGAAAAATAAGCATAGACAGACAGACAGACAGACAGACAGACAGACAGACAGACAGACA
>NC_056507.1:24236647-24247487 GCF_014905685.2 Nematolebias whitei | reverse complement strand
TAGATAGATAGATAGATAGATAGATAGATAGATAGATAGATAGATAATTCCAGCTCTAGCATCAGGAAAAAAGAGCATGAGAAGCTCAAGTATTATCAAGGGCTGAAAGAGGGAATACAGACTTTTTGGAGTGTCAAGGCATCAGTGGTGCTACAATCAGCACTCATTGCTGTGACCATCAAATTAGAAGAGTGGCTCAGACAGATTCCAGGAACAATAGCAGAGATCTCTGTCCAGAGCAGCACAGTTCTAGGAACAACTAAGATTCTGTGCAGAACTCTTAAGCTCCTGGGCCTTTGGTAGAGGACTTGAATTTGAAATGAAGTGGTATTTACTGTAATGGCTTACATTTATGTCAAGCCATGCCTGTGCTTTGTTTCAGCCTTATTCAGCTGACCTGTGCCATACCTAATCATCTCCCTGTTTCACCTGCGTTCTGCTCCACTTAAGTGCTCTCCAGACTCGGCCTCTCTGCCGAATTATTGATCACCCTGTGCCTGAAGTAATCCAGTGCTCTTGTCCCTGCTCTCTAATGCTCTTGTTATCAACCACGCTCAATGACCACGGATTATTGCCTTTTTTGCCTTGCCCTTGAAAGACACATCTGCCCATCTGATACCTGGACAGCGACTCTCGCTCTTCCTCTCGACTACCAGTTCTTGCCTGAAGCCTTTTGATAAGTATTGCCTATCTGCTTTTCTGTGCATGACCACTGCCAAAGTATTGACCTCATGTTTGTATATTGGATTAAGAGTCTGTTTGGAAGTATTGTTTCTGTCTGTGTCATCCTCTACGTTGTCTCACAGACTGAAGAGAAGAGTTCGTTAGACTCCCCAATCTAGCACCCATGCCCCAATTAAACAGGTTTTGTCTCTGTTCTCCCAAACTCCCATCTTTTCTGACTTCAAAGCTAAACCAAAGCAGCTGCACTTCAGCTTAACATTTCAAGTCCTCTCAGTCACCAAATAATCCCAGTCATCAACCTGTTCTCTCTTCCATCAGAGTTTCAAGTGACTGACAATTTTTTAGTACCGCTACTTTCCCAACAAAGTTTCAATAAACATGTTTTTTTATGACTTACACTCCTGTGTTGTGGCTGAATTTCCATGTCCTCTGTGTGAATCATCACATACACATATGAATATATATACAACTAAACTAACTAAACTAAACCAATCATTGAAAATTCAGCTTCAGAGGTGGTCTTGAGGTAATGTATGTTAATGAATACACTGTAGAGATGCACATGAGGCAGTTCTATTAGTTTATAATATAGTAGCAGTGTGTGTTGATGAATCCCATATGCTTTGCTGTGACTGGATAAAACTTCATTCATACAGTATGTGCATGTCGTTTTGTGTTTCTCAGAAAAGCCCCAACTCAGCAGATGGTGGTCTAGGTCCAGCTGACATCACATAAATGTTCTCTGACATTGCTTCATTTATATGACCGTGGTGTGGGGAGCGCACAGCAAGTCATACAGACTCTATCGATGGTTTATGGATAAGTCTGTCATTCTTGGCTTAATCTGTGTGGTCTCTGACTATTATTTTCATCTTGCTAAATCCTCTAGTCTGCCAGTTTCCCAGAGGTAGGAAGAAGAGAAGCAAGCTGTACCGGAACTCTGTTCATTACTCAAAGTAACCCGTGTTTTCTGCCAGATGACTTATTCTCCAATTCAAATTTTTAAATCAGATTATTCTTTTAAGAAAGGAAACATGTAAAAATATGCAAATAAAACCTGAAGCAACATTTTAAATAAAGAACAGAGGCAAATATCAAATTGATACAGCAAATACTGATATAACTGCCCAAACTTATTTGCTTGAACTCTAACTCTGAACGTAAGACCATCCTCATCCTCACACCTCTCTTCCACTTGTGGCCCTGAGGGCTCTTACACTTTTTCAGACTCTATAAACACATTGGTGTGGATATATAACTGTAAGTTTACCTCTATTTGTTTGTTTCAACAGTTTTCTGGTGTTGTTAGGAGACATTGTATTTGCCTGTTCTAACTACGAGAAAGTTCTGTTGTTGCCACCTATATTCAAAAGGCTATTGTCTTGATTTCATGCTTTCAGGGTAAGAGAGTGGCGATCACATCCATCTTTTGACATGAAAACTGGTTTTGTTTACTGTTTGTTGATGTTGTTGTGCTGAGTAACAGATGCATGAGTTTGAAAGTTTATACCAGAGGCAGGAAAAAAATGTCACATGATCTCACATCTTGATGTGTTTCCAGGTATAAACATCACATCTGCATAGTAACCAGGTGTCTTAATTCCATCTATGGTTAGATACTTGTTATAAAAGGTCATTGATTCATTAAACTATGAAATGCTCAAATTTCAGAAATAGACTTTGGGCTTTTAGAAGAGCTGTATGATTTAGTTAGAAATGGTGTTATCAAGCGGAGGGGAAAAAGGGTTTTATATTGAAAACAGATAAAACTTTTCTGAAAATGCCCCCCCCCCCCCCCCCACCCCCAAGGGGATTTAAGAACAAGCAAGTAACTGCAAAAAATATTATTAAAGTTTTAGCATTTTTGCAAAGTCATTACTGATCTTATGATAAATCCAAATGTTATTCATTTAGCAGGTGGGCGAGTGTGCAAAAATTCCAATATATATCATGCATTCACAAATAAAAGCACAAACTTTAAATGTAGTATTAAAACATTAATTTACTTGTTTGAGTTGTGTAGCTGAATTATTGTTCATATTTGCATGGGTTTACACCAAACACATATTCACAATGTTCAGAGAAGTCTCATCCTAAGTGGAAAGCTAAAAGTCAAGAAGACATCTTCACTGCCATGTTGCTTTAAGGAGACTTATTAAAGGTGCTGACAGGAGCTCACACTGGTCCAAATACTGCAACACAAATGCACAGCCTGGTGCACACGCTACCCTGTCCTTCTCAGGCAAACCAGGAGGGGAGCATAGGCATGGACTATTCCCTTCAAATAAAACTCTCCCTTCACAAAAATAAATGAGGAATAATTAGAAAATACTATGGACAGTTAAAGAATAAACAGAGGTGGAACAGTGTCACATAAAGTCATTTTAGGAAGTTAAAAAAAATCTGCATTTAATATCCAGTGATTGCATAAGCTACTAACTGCTTTCTGGGTTTCAAAAAGTACTAAATTCGATTTTATGTGGGCTAGATTGAACTAAAAGACATTGTGTTTTATTCTCTCTCACATGGGCAGCTGTTACAAAATTAGAAGCAGGCACATGTGGTAAGTACCATATGATGGCCCAGTAGGCTATTACTGAAAGAAAATAGTTAAAAAGAGAATTGTTTACTATTGTAGCAAATTATGCTCTGAGGACAATATCAATAACTTGGAATTATGAATCGCATAAGAGTTGACATACTAAGCAACAAAAATATATAGGATTTCCGTTTACTGTTTATGGAAAATAAAAAGGTAATTTTAACTACAACAAAAAATGGTTAAATCGTCTCATCTGGACCCATTTCTTTAAGTGAGAAACATTTTGTTCCCCATCCGGAGGACTTCGCCAGTCTGCGGCCTGCCAACCAGATCGGTCCCATAGGTAGCCTTCACTGCTATTTCAAGCCAACCTCCTGTGGAATCTCAGAAGCAGGTTTTTAACACATACAAAACACATCCATCCAAAACAATCAATCATCTGTACAACAATCAAATGTTGGACAACTGTACATGATGATTGATTGTTTTGTATGTGCTAAAAACCTGCTTCTGAGATTCTACAGGTGGTTGGCTTGAAACAGCAGTGAAGGCTACCTAAGGGACAGATCTGGTTGGCAGGCCGCAGACTGACGAAGTCCTCCGGATGGGGAACAAAATGTTTCTCACTTAAAGAAACTGATCCAGATGACACAATTTAACTTCTTTTTTTTTTATCTACTTGGATGATTGAGCTTACAAACCGTCATTTTAACTATTATTAAAATAAAATGCTTTTATATACATTAATGTAAAAAGTATACTTTTTTTTTTTTAATCACTGGTTCTTAGTTTAGCAGCCACACTGCAAGAAGAATGTTGTATGTACATTAGAATGAAAGACAAAACATTTGAACAAGAAAGAAACTGTCCAGAGGATATGACTTAACTTTGTTGGATTTTACCCATGTTATTGAGCATGAATCAGGATATATTGTACGTTATTTTCTAAAATCTCAGGACCCAAAAGTAGAGAGCTGCGCGAGCTCTTAAATTAATAACTGAGATCCAAATTTAAAATAATTGTCATTACTATACTTGATCTCCTGATGAAAAAGAATGTTCAAAAAATGAGGTTGGGGATAAAGTTTAGATTTCAAAAAGATAAAGCAAAACAGTCAAAGCTTACTACTGAAAATACCAGGTCTTGACTCTGCCAGAGTTGAGACCTGAGTATGCAGACTTTTCACAGTGTCTTCAAAACACATTGTGCAATGACGCCTCCCCTCCAACTTGGTTGAGGTTAAAGTTTCTGCCACAAGAAAAAATACAGTTCAAGAAATTATGTCCCTGGCTTGATTTTCTTCCCAAGAAGAGTTTAGATTATCATTACAGTAAAATGGCTTTTGACCACATGCACTAACTGAGGAGAATGAAGTGTTATTATGAGTAATTCCAAAAGTTTTTTTTTTTTTTAACAAAATACGTAAAATGCTGGGTTTTGCTCAGAAGAACTGTTTATAGGTTTATTTTAAGGTGATACATTCAAAAGAATGGACAATTCAAGGTTTCATTCAAGGTAACTTCTTTTCTGTTCAATATTTTTTCTGTGTCTTTGCTGAACCCTAAAGTTTAAGTTTGGTTTAGTGGAGCTCATTTCATGAGTTCTAAACGTTGCTTATAAGCTCCCACTGATTTGTTATACATTTAGTGGACACAAAACTGCCTTTATCCTTACAACAGAATTAAATACAGGAAAAAAAATCAGTAATAGCAAATAGTATTTGTTCCTTTAATCTAATTTCTCATGACTTATGACTTTTTTCACGACTTATGGCCCTTGTGACTGTGAAGAGGAATTGTGTCCAGCTCTCACAGTGTTACTCAATACCCTCGTTGTTATCTTGAGAAGATCTCAGCAAACTCAGGCCATCTCATCTACTTTAAGTTCCACACAAACCAATGGCTTTGACTCACTTTTCTCCTTTTTCATCCATATTTCATATGTGAAATACCAGAGGTCTGAACTGTGCTAAAACACATAGCCAGTTGTCTTTGGTACTAAACAGGTTTATTAGTAGTTTAGATGGATCCTAAAGAAAAATGCACTTATTTTTCTTTAACCTGAATCTGATTTTCTCTTCCTGGTACACCCACCTTCTTTTATTCTATTCAACTCTTTTATCTATCTTCTTTCCTCTCACCCTCACACAATCCTCCAACCCTAACTTCTGCAGACACAGATGGGTGATCTGGTATCATGTCTGCTAACCCATTAGGTGAACTCCATTGCTCCACCGGATGCATCTGTTTGCAAACTGTGGCAAAGTATCAGTGTTGCCCTTTTCTGCAGGTGCAGGCAGCGTGAAGGAACATGGGATGTGGCATGTTTAGGTGCATATTACCTGTCACAACTCAGTGCTCAGTGGACACCTTAACTCACCCATGTTGACAAGCTCACACATGCTTTCAGACAAATGGGCTGAACCAAAGCTGTGAATCCACGTTGTTTGGACTGCTATTCTGAATAAATGTCACCCATTGACACTGAAGGACAAATCCTGATTAAATTAAATGAAGTGCTTACTTAGCAAGTTCCTCCAAGGCACATAATGATGATATGATGTCTGCTTCAGTCACTCTGATATCTGAATGATCTAAATATGTCATTAATTTTAGTGCATAGTAATTAAGATAAAGTTAATGAAGGTAAGACTAATTAAAATATGACAAAATGACATGCCAGTTATTCTCATTAGCACAAAATTTACTGCTTCAAACTAGATTTTTTACTTCTGAATGGTGCCTAAATCAGACATTTCATCATCATCAGAGAAGATTTTAGACTGACAGCAACATATTAATATTGAAGTTTACTTTGGATTTTAACTGAGTATTTCGGCAAATGATCACAGTATGCACATATGTATAGTATTATACATTTTTTCATTCAACCTTTATTTAGACAGGTAAATCCTGTAAATACATGCATCAACAACAGTAGTATGATACATTTCCCTACTTGAATTCTAATTTTAAAGGTAAACAACAAAACAGTAGTTCTATAAAGGCAAACTTCACAAAAAAATTGTCACGATATTGTTGCACTTTATTGTGTATTTAATGATGTGTACATTTTTCAATATGGTTCTCGTTGAGGTTTGTCATAATTGTTTTTGTGTGACCTTGTTTAGATTTTTTTCATGATTTAGTGTTCAGTAATTCAACATGGGATTGGGTTTTGTTCAATGTTCTCTACTCTTTCCTCTACTTAACAAACAGACCACAGTCTGTGAGGATCCACAACTTCTCCTCCTACATCATAACCCTAAGCACTGGCTCCCCTCAGGGCTTTGCGCTGAGCCCTCTCCTGTACACTCTGCTCATGATTGTGCACCTACTCATCCAGGCTGTCATATTGTAAAGTTTGCAGATGATACAGCGGTGGTGGGATGCATCACAAACAACGAGTTCAGCTACAGGCAGGAGGTGAAAAACATGGAGAGCTGGTGCAGGAAGAATAACCTTCACATCAATGAGAAGAAGTGGAAGGAGATGGTTGTGGACTTTAGATGAACAAACACACCTACACCATCCCCACCCCTGAACATAGGAGGATCTGCAGTAGAAGTGGTCTCCATCTACAAGTATTTGGGTGTGCACCTGAATGACAACCTCAACTGGGACAACAACACCACCAGCCTGATCAAGAAAGCTTGTCAGAGACTACTTCCTCAGATGGCTGAGACGAGCTGGTCTGGGAAGCTCAGTCCTCCCCTCCTTCTACAGGTGTGCAGTGGAGAGCATCCTCTGCAGAAATCAAAACTTTGCAGAAAGTGGTGAAGGCTGAACAGAAGTCTGTTGGAGTCAGCCTCCCCACCATCACAGACATCTACACCTCCAGATGCAGGAAGAGGGTCACCTGCATCATGAAGGACCCCACTCACCCAGCACACACTTTTTGCCCCGTTCCCCTCAGGCAAAAGGTTGCAGAGCATTAAGTGTAGAACCACTAGACTGAGGAACAGCTTCTACCCTGAAGCTGCTAGACTCATGAATTGCAAACCAGAATAATCACTGTGAAAAATCATATCATGTTGCTGATTTCTTCATGCTGTTGTGTTCATTCATACTCATCTGCTCACACAGACTCATATTTGTGCTGCTGTTTGATGTTTTGTTTTTGTACTACTAGTACTTAGTGTATTTCTAGTTAACATTTAGTAAATCATTTAACATCTAGATAACACTACTATTCAGTAGCTTTCAACACCAGAGGATCTGTGTTTTGAACCTGTACGCTCCACACTGGTTTGTCGTCATATTTATTATCTGCATCGTTTTTATTTCTATATTCTGATTTACTTCATTTTGTATATTGCTTTGTGTGTTGTCTGTTGTTCTGCCTGTACAGCACTTTGGTTGGCCTTGTCGCTGTTTTAAGTGCTCTATAAATAAAATGGCATGGTAACATTTTTCTTAGCTCATATCTTAGATCTTATTGCTGTTTTTTTTTTACATTTTATACTTTTGTTGGATGTAACCGGGATCCTGTATACACAATTTCATTCCACCACATGTACCACATGTGGTGTGTATGACAAATAAAGAACCTTGAAACTTTTTTCCCTTTAATCTATTATTTGTTGATTACTCCTCATTTGAGTCACTTGACTCCTAATTGTCACAAAGGTCTGCAACTTTGACTTGTTTTAATCAATGTTTTGAATCAGTTTCCCAAAAAAGTTATTGAATATTTAAAAGTTCATGCTCAATAATACATGTAATAAATACAACAAAGTTAAGTCAGATCCTGTGTGCTACTTAAAAGACTGAGTTTGTTATGGCTCCACGGTCTGAAGAAGTCTCTTGGATGAGACATGAAAAGTATCAACACAAAGAAACTGTCCAGAGGACCTGACTTAACTTAGTTGGATTATTGAATGTTATTATGCCTAGAGGAGATCAATCAGGATTTGATATACAATCCAATTCAAATTCAAAAATACTTTATTAATCCCAAAAGGAAATTAAGTGTTGTTGTATCTCATCTTCCTGGTTTCATTCAAGAGTTGTTGCAGATGCTGATAGCTGTGGGCAGGAAGAATTTCCTGCAGTGAATCTGAAGAATCTGGCCACAGCTTGCTGTCAGGTACGGCGGGCCTCTCGGTCCTCCTGGGTAGCAGGACTGCCCGAAAGCTCCTCGTCGCCACGGACAGACAGCTGAAGGTGCTGGGGTGTGATCCCGGTCCTCCCTTTGTCACGAGCCGAGTTTCCCACCAGCTCCATGAGCTTGGCGGTCAGGTACTTGAGTACCTCCACCAGGTTGACGGGAATTCATCCAAGGAACCTCCTTTTCAACTCATTTTGGATTTGGGGCTGTAGCTGAGATATTTGAGTTTTTGAGGTGTTAATCAGCTGCTCCTGGTTGTTAAAATACACTTTGTTTCCATGGTTACGCATCATAAAAATAGTCCAAAAGTAAAAAGCTTTCAGGAAAAATCCTTCCAGCTGCACAGTATACAATATTAGAGTAAATAATCATCCACAAAAATGATTTACATCCAGAAAAAAGAGGAATTAAAGTCTTCAAAAGCGATAACTCAGAATGAATGAAACATAGCTACTCCAACATGCAGCCACCTCGAGTGGCGCAATCCTAGAACTGATATGTAGGAAAGGAGGCATGAACTTGAAGCTTTAAGCCTAAATATGTGCATTACTTGTGTGTGGGTCTTCAAAAACACACAGTACATTGTTCCCACACACTCAACCGGTATTGTGCAATACCACTTTTCTGTCATTTTTGTAGGCACGTGCTAGACGATGATCATGATTGCTTTCATATGGACCAAAGCAAAGTATATTGATACTTCTTGAGCATGTGATCAGTTGGTTTTGGTTGTCAGCAGCAAAACTGGTTGATCCACCCTGAGAAGGTGCTATTTAAGAGACTGAGCTGAAAACAGCACCTCAGACTGAGGAAGTCTCTTGGATGAGAGACGAAACGTTTCTAGATTTTTTTGATTTGTTTTGTTTTTGTTTTTTTTGAATGTCCAGAGGACCAGATTGAACTTTTTTGGATTTTTCTACCTGGATTATTGAGCATGCATCAGGATATATTGATACTCTTGACCAATGTGCAAGAGAAAGATATATGCAGAAAAATGATGCCATCAGAATTGATCCACATGAGCTAGAGAAAGACATCATGTCAGAAGACACGGACAAGTTGCCACAGACCTCTTACTATGATATACAGTAGTTAATTATTTAGTGAACACGAGGAGTGCCTACACAGTGGAGGAGCTTCGCAGCCTGAAATTCATGGATCCGTACAATCAATGTTTTAACGGATTTGTGAAAGACGTCCAAACTCTTCATGTGAAGAACAAAATTCTGGTTACTGGCAGAGTAAGCAATTACAATAATATACACAAACAAATCCCTCATAGCTTAGAGCTAGGTCCCAGCACAAGTTGCTCTGAGCTTATGACTGGAAATGTTTGTGTGCTGCCGTCATTCTAGACTCAGTCTCTCTTGAATAGGATATTTTTTAAGTCTCAGTCAGATCTAACTGGTTAAATAACGGTTTAAACAAAAATATTAACATGCAAGCTACTAACAAAAAGAGGCTCAACTCGGAACTAGAACCCACAACATTGTTGTCATGAGTGTTACAGTGTGGAGGTTTAGCACATAACATAACATAGCTGAGGTAACTATAGTAGAGACGTGCCAAATCATGAACAGAGCAATTCTAGTATGCATACTAGCATGTTATACTCTGACATTGATTAGCGAACTCCTTTATATACAAATTGTTGTTTACCAAAATAACAGTGATTGGAGCAGATTATTTATGTTTTTGAAGGTGGATCCTTGTGGTGGATGTTTCCGAGCCAGACACGACAACATTCTTTACTCAGCTTCTCCGCTTGAGGTTCTTTACATTTACAGATTTTTGGGATAAAGTGAAAACTGTACTTTCCTGAACTATCTGCCGGGTTGGAACATCCTCTAATCCAACAACAAAACAACTACTGCAATTTACTTAAAGAAAAACTATTCAACGAACTTACTCAGTCATGTCTGCCTACTGCCTGCCTACAAAGATGGTGGTTACTAACCCCCATCTTTGAGGTACTAACCAGTGGTTAGTGACAAAGTGTCCGGATGTGTTACATCACATGAAAACTATGTATACTGCCCCCATGTCCAAATACTTCACAATCTGAATTATATAAAATTTAAATGGTACATTGCCTTGCCTGGCAGAGTAATCTGAATACATAAAATAAACTTGCATAGAATAAAAGCAATGTTTTTTCTTGTGTATTGTGATATGAGTATTAATTTTTAATTTAATTTTTTTTTTAGGATTACTTCCCCCATTTTTTGTGACTATAGGTCTTTGCATATGAACCGCAAGTAATTTCTCTCTATATAAGGAATGACAAAAGTTTAATTTACCTCAATTATTGATCATTTATTGTGAAGCATTCAGCAGATGATGGCATGTGAAGTTAATTTTGTAAATGGACTTTACATGTAGTATTTGTATCATTTATAACAATAATGATGTTGCCACAAAAGAGCATAATAATAAAATATCCATCCATCCATCCATCCATCCATCCATCCATCCATCCATCCATCCATCCATCCATCCATCCA
>NC_056507.1:24200540-24226647 GCF_014905685.2 Nematolebias whitei | reverse complement strand
CTGTTTTTGTATGACAACCCAGTGACAAGGATGACTGCAGCACCAGTATAACGTTATGACGTCCCACGCGCCCACCTGATCTGATCATGGCGGGAGAGGAAGAAGTGAAAATGTTGATGTATGGATGTTTTTTGACATGTCAGAAACTGATAGCAGAATCGTTATTCGCAATGACTGCTCAGCGTCAGTGATGCAAGGAGGAGGGAAAACAAAGTCCTATAACACTTCGAACCTAAATAACCATCTCAACAACCACCATTCCTGTCAAGTATATCTATTAATGCACTACAATTTATGTGCTTTTCGCTTGTTGCTTGTGAACAGGATGAATTTATATTTATGAAAATTTATAAATTTGCACTGTTAGAGTGTTGTCATTGTGCTAGAGAGAGTAAAAGTCATGAATACATTTGACATTAAACATAATCCAAGTTGGTGTTACAGCATTTTCAGACCCCTTTTTGGCATCTGCATTTGGTAGCAGGCCAAATTGCCATGTAGAATAATGTAGTATTGTAATTTCACAACAGAGAAAGCTTTGTAGTCTCTATAAGCAGGTCTAGGGGAAAAAATATCGGAATTTGTATCGGTTATCGGACAAATAAGTTTTAACATATTGGAATATTGGATATCAGCCAAAAATCCAATATCATGCTTCCCTATTTATTACCATTGAAAATGTTGATTTATAGTCACCATTTGACCAGTAAGTGACATGATTCTGTGTTAATGGTGAACCCACCAACAGGCAGGAGAACTCAGGAGTAAAACTTATTTTATTTTTACAACAACAGAAACAAAGTGCTGATGGGGCAGCAAAAACTTATGTTGAAGGAGAAGACAAGCAGAGCAGACACAGAAACATGAAACCTAAGAAGAATAACAAAGGAGTGAAAAGACAAAGACTTTTTACAGGACTACTGAGACAGAGTGAGAAACATCTGGAGTGACTGGGATTCAGAACAGGTGTGACAGGAAATGAACAACACAGACAACCCCACAATAAGATGATTTTATCTGCAAATAAAATGAACAAGCAACAAACAACAGATATTTTGGTATGTCCAACGTGTAACATTTTCTGGAGTCTAACACCCTTTTTAAAAAAAAACAACAACACTTTTTATGATGCAAAGGCTTCCCACAATTAAACAATAATTATGGTAACTGAATAAAATAATGAAATAAATATGAATAATAATATGGACATGAATTATTTCAAATAATTGTTCATAAAATCTTACTTTTTTTTCACTTTTACTATATGTGAAGAGCTTTATTTGTTTTAAACAGAGTAGAATCTACTAAAGTTATTCAGTTAAAAAAGAAACTATAGCAAATATTAAAGGAACTGAAAACAAAATCCAATTTAAACAGACTCACAGTTTCATAAAATTATCCCAGTAGATCTTTTTTAACACCTACTCTAACCTCTTGCCTTGCCCTTCCACCACAACTCGCAGTTTTTCTTCCTCATGCTGGTTTTGCTGCTTTCACTCTCCTCCCACCTACACCACACAAGTCGTATTTCTCAATCTTTCTCTCCCTCGCTCTCTCTCTCCCCCTCTCTCTCTCTCTACCATCAGCTCAGTCTGACTGCGCTGTTAGCCTCAGCTGTTCTCAGTTGTACTGAGACAACAGAGCAGGGCTGAGCTGAACGAGTTCAGATGAGTGTTGAGCAGATCAGAGCCAGAGAGGATTGCGCTTACCAAGCAAACGGGTTGAACAGCAGAAACAATCTGGAGCAGTTTTGCTTTTGATGGCTATAGGTGCAATTTGTGGATAGTTGTTTAAAGCTGCATGCAGCTCAGGTGCCAGAAGACATGCCCAGATCTTCTTATTGTGGTGACAAACTCTAATTCATGATTGCTTTGATTTTTTTTATAGACACTTTAGAGACGTTTGCTATTAAACAAGAGGGTCTAAAATTGCTCCAGAAATCCTCAACGCTGCTTTGCAGGATCTGTCTCGTCTTGTGCTGGACTCTAGTTTTGACCTGTGGAACAGGAACCAGTTTTTGATCTGGCAGGATCAAAAGTAAGCCAGCCTGGACTGACCCACCAGCATTTTTCCATAAATACTGGACATCAGGACAATTGTTTTTAACCACCCTTTTTTCCCCCTGGGTAAACCAGACCTGAGGTTGTCTATAAATAGAGTAGAATAATTAAAGGACTCATCTGGACTTGTTTGCCCCAGGACCATGGGCTTTCCTTGGGGCAGCATTTTGCTGCTGTGTGGAGTAGCTCTGCTCTGGACGGAGGGCAGCAGTGGACCCCAACAGACCAAGAACAATGTCCCCCGACTAAAACTCTCCTATAAGGGTGAGTTTGAGAATTTGTGGTTATTCTCACCTGAGGAGGCTCTTTTTTATTTTACTAAAGTTTATCTCAACCTTTAGCCAATGTAAGATTAAAACCCTGAAACACACGAGTCTGTAAGAGGAAGAAAATGATCTAGTTAAAAATAAGAGCATTGATATTTATGAGATAATTAACTTTTTATTAACTCTAATTTTGGTTTAAGTTATAGAATGTGTATATAATTCAGACTGTTGTGCATTTGTGAACATGAAAAATGCTAGTATTAATGTGTCCCTTTTTAAAATCTAAATGAAGCATTTAAGTTAAATTACATTCAACTCACTTTGGAAAAAAAAAGAACTATTGATGTCATGGAAAACTTGAAGCTGTGTTAACAGTATTCATTAAATGGTTTGACAGTTAGCAAGAACAAATTACTGGGTATTATTTGTATCACAAGCTAATATCCAAAGAAGCAGACTATTAGGGGGAATTAACTCAATGTGTCAGACTTGCCAAACTAACTTACTTCCTTCCAACTGAACAGTTTATTGTGGAAGTCAAGTAAATTTCCTCTGTCTGTCTCACAGTGTTAGTTTTGATCAACTACTCCTGTCTGTTCTGCAATGAAAAGTAGTGTCAGTTAAGGATTTCCAAGGCTGATGGGATCCAAAGCCCTCCCCCACCTCCCCTCCCTCCCTTCTCTCTGTCTCACTTTTCTTTTTAATATTCCTGAATGTCATTTTTCTGCTCCATTCTCTCCTGCATGGTAATTATACTCAGATGAATGGTGAAGGTCTGTTTCAGCAGATGGCTGCTGCAAAGTAAAATGTTTCTCACTTTGCACTGGGGGATCCATAATTATACACACAAGTATGCCCACATGCACACTCACGCACTCAGACATACACGCTCATACACTTGCACACACAGCCATCTGCAGATTGCAAACGATACCTGTGAGGATATCAGTCACTTGAAACCACATGCTGTCAGTTCGTTGAAACACGCCCATACTCTGATATATCTCTATTGGAAGCGTTCAGGTAGCAGTCTGGCCAGACTGGTGATTTGGCTGCAGTCTCTGTCATCAGTTTTTCCATCGCTTCTGATGGGGACAATGTTTGGCACCATCCATGAATGAGGAATAATTTCCTGACGATACGGAAGAAGTATTGCAATATAGAAATCTTGATCATTTAACTCTCTGGAATTTCAAACAATATAACATTGATACCATAATGTAAGTGACATTTGCATTATGAGTCTTTTATATTATCATATAAATTATTGCTCATCCCGGTGAGAGGTAAAACAAATTTACCAATAAGGAAATGAGATGATTCGCGCATTACAGAACCGTGAATTTCTCAACAATCTGAGATGACCTCTCCTGAGGAAGAAGGGTCTGATCAGTTACATGTGGGGCTCTCAGGTGATGGGATTCTGACACCTAGAGGTCACTGGGAATACTGGGACATTTTTAAAATGTATCCAGACATTTGCACATTTTTATGTTCACGAATGAAGATAGCACCCAGTTTAGTCGAGATTTACAAACCACGCATGACAACACAACCTTTTCACTGAACTATTCAAGTTCGAGTTCAAGGTTGTTTATTGTCATTCATATCACATGTGGTACATGAGGTGGAGTGAAATTGTGTACTCAGGGTCCCAGTTACACCCAAAAATAGCAAAAATATAAAGTATAAAAGAAAAAATATACAGTATAAGGATCTAAGATATTCACTAAGATGTGCGCTAAACAAACACTAAATGATACACGAAAAGATCTGATATATACGCTAAACACTAATAATGTAAAATAAAATGGTGTCTTAAACAACAGCCCAAACATGAGTCAGTGGTGAGTTGATGGGTATGAATACAGCAGCATTAGATAGCCAGCCGCATGAGATCATCAGCATGGATAATCAGCAGCACAGATGTAATTTATCACCAAGTAAAGTGGCATTACAGTGATTATCCTGGTTAGAGATTCATGAGCCTAACACCTTCAGGGTAGAAGCTGCTCCTCAGTCTAGTGGTTCTACACTTAATGCTCCTCAACCTTTTGCCTGAGGGGAGTGGGGCAAAAAGTGTGTGTGCTGGGTGAGTGGGGTCCTTCATGATGCAGGTGGCCCTCTTCCTGCATCTGGAGGTGTAGATGTCTGTGATGGTGGGGAGACTGACTCCAACAGTTTTCTGTGCAGCCTTCACCACTCCCTGCAAAGCTTTTCTTTCTGCAGCTGTGCAGCCTCCATGCCACATGTTGATGCTGGAGCACAGGATGCTCTCCATTGCACACCTGTAGAAGGAGGAGAGGACTGAACTTCCCAATCCAGCTCGCCTCAACCGCCCAAGGAAGTAGAGTCTCTGATGAGCTTTCTTGATTAGGCTGGTGGTGTTGTTGTCTCAGCTGAGATTGTCATTCAAGTGCACACCCAAGTACTTGTAACTGGAGACCACTTCCACCACAGATTCTCCCATGTTCAGCGGGGGTAGGTGTGTTTGATCCTTCTGAAGTCCACGACCCTTTCCTTCGTCTTCTTCACAATGATGTGAAGGTTATTCTTCTTGCACCAGCTCTCCAGGTGTTCCACTTTCTTCCTGTAGCTGGACTCATCATTGTTTGTGATGCATCCAGCCACTGCTGTATCATCTGCAAACTTTGCAATATGGCAGCCTAGATGGGTAGGTGTGCAGTCATATGTGAGCAGAGTGAACAGGAGGGGACTCATCACACAGCCCTGAGGGGAACCAGTGCTGAGGATTATGGTGGAGAAGGAGAACTAATATTCCATTAGAACTAAGTCCATGCTCAATAATCCAGGTATACAATCCAACATTTTTCAGTCAGGTCATCTGGACAGTTTTTGGACAGTGGACTTTGTTGTTTTCAACCAGTTTGACAAGACTGTCAACAAGGAAGAGGGCCGACAATGGAGGAGGGGGCGTACCAAAGAGACCATCTTATCACAAGCAGAACTGGTTTGTTCCACTTTGGAGTAAGCTGTTGGGGGAAAAATCAGTTTTATTGTGTATTTCCTTGACTGATGAAGCCTTACGGACCGAAGGCAAAACGTTTCAGCACAACCCCCCCCCCCCCCCCCCCCCCAAAAAAAAAACCAAAACTGTCCAGATGACCTGATTGAAAAATGTTGGACGATTCCATTAGATTTTTGAAAGTGAAGGTTGAGGGACAGAAGTTCAGTGAAGCAGGTGGAACCATGCTGCTACATAAACATCACGTAAAATCCAACTGTATCAACAAGAAAGTGACTGGGTGATGATCAGGAGGTATGAGTAGATGACCAAGGACAAATAGTGCACAGCAGCACCACAGAGAGCCACAAATGTTTCAAAATGTGTTATGCCTGGGCATAAATTGATCACAACCTTCAAATAAATGGCTCCTTTGAGGAACTGAAGAGAGATTTATAGTGTTTAAGTTTATGGGTCACAAAAATCAGAGCGTATGCTGTTAGCAGCCCAGGGAAAGAAAGAGCCGGTACTTGAGTTTATAAGATGTGGGTGTTCTGCCAAAAGTTGCCCTTTTTTTCCCCCTCCGACCAGAATACCTGTCTTTAGCAGAGCTCAGGGCTTGTACGAAAAACTCACAATGTGTCTACAGATGCTCATACAGGTAAATATCTTCACAGAAGCATAACTTAAGTTGTAGGAACCAGAATACAAAAAGGGTGAATAAATGAAAACTGAAACCACATCAGTTTTCCCAGCCTCACTGGCCACAAACATTCTGCTATTCTTGAGTTTCTTGTTTTCAGTGCAGTGTAAAATCATATTTAATCAGAGCCGGAAGATGAAGAAAGTTTAAAAATAAATCTGTAAAACAAAGACGCTTTGAGATTTCTTGTGCAGAGTTAGGTTTCTTGTGTGCAGAATAAATTTTGAGAAAAATGTAAATGGAGCAATAATTCATGCACTCCTTGAGCTGGAGGATTTGAGGCTCTCTGAGCTTCAGTACTCTGCTGTAACTGTAAAATAACGTGCCATTGTGAAAAAGTTTCACAATGTTTTGTTTTTATTTGAGACTTGTCTCTGGAGACATCCACATGAACCTTTACGTCAGTTGGGTTGCACGCCATTTATGCTGGCTACAAAGTCAGAAGATTAATTCACTTTGTATAAAAACGCTTACACAATCTGCAGCACTCAAGGTTACGAGCTCTCTGAAAAAATGACTGACGGACCTTTCCCAATGTCAATAAAAATGACAATAAATTAAATAATTAAAAAATAAGAATTTTTCTTTGTACTTAAAAAACACATTATTTATATACATTATATGTTATGTAATGTGTAAATAGCATATTTATGTGTTTATGTGTACATATTTATGGTATTTATACGTAAATGAGAGTATTTACACACAGTATTTAGGGGGAGTGGTGGTGCAGAGAAAATGGGCTTGTGATCGGAAAGTCGTAGGTTCAACTCCCAGTACCGTCGACATCAAAATGTGGGTGGAAAAGGTGAAACACCCACACCTGCCTCCACCCTCATTTGCCCCACTCTGGGTGCCTGAGCAAGGCCCTTAACCCCCACCATCTGCTTTCAAATACAGGTCTCTCTTTAATCAGAGTTCTCGTGACTCAATGAGACTACCTGTATAAATAAAGGGTAAATGGGGAAAAAAAAAGAGTTTTTAAAATACTCTTACTTTTCCCCGAAACCATGATTTTGTTTAAATCATTAACCATAAAGTGTTTGGCAGTAATCTAACATCAATAATGACAATAAAAGTGCGTAAACTGAATACAATGGTCTGCTCAGAATATGCAATGAATAAATTGCTGCATTTATGAGAAAGTTTTAAGATCCAGCATCCCTTAAAGGCTTGCATATCACCCACCACCTTGTTATACCCAAGGTTTAGATTATCAGCAGCTGCTGCTTAACCATGCTGCTGATTTCTTGCCTTTAAGCTGCTGTATTCATACCAATCTGCTTACAACAGACTCATGTTCAAACTGCTGTTTAATACACCTTATTATATTACATTATTATTGTTTAGTGTATGTCTTAGATCCTTGTGCACTGTTTCTTTTTTATACTTTATATTTTTGCTATTTTTGGGTGTAACTGTGACCCTGAGTACACAGTTTTGTTCCACCTCATGTACTACATGTGATGCGAATGACAATAAAGAACCTTGAACTTAGATTAAGTTCATCTTTTGTTGCGAAATGATGGGGCTGTTTTAGTTCTAGTTATTGCCATTTTTGTATTGGCTAAGGTCAATTAGCAGCAGAGGCCATCTTGAATTTAACTGACTCCAAAAGTTAATCATTTATAGATGTAGATCTTACAATAACATTTTGAAGGTTTAATTAAAATCTGTGCAGTGGCTCAGGAAACTGGGAGTCAAAGATTTTGCATAATGTATATTACTTAGAATATGTCTTGGGTATGACTCTTAGCTACTGTCACACCCTATTTTAACCTGATATTTGTAAAATTTACAAATGTTTTATGTTTGCAAAGCTTGACTTGTGACATTTTGAATTGGATTGCCTTCAAAAGTCAGTGAGTTGTAGAAGTACGTACAAAGATTATCTCCTGAAGGTTTTACTGAAGTCAGTTCTGTGGTTCATAAAATATTTTGCAAACAGAGAGGTAAGATTGACTCCAAATAATTAGTGATAACATTTTAAACAAAGATGGTGTGCATCCTCTTAGCACTCATATATGGTTCATCCTCACCTTCTACCACACCAAATATTTGATCAATAACTGTAAAATTGTATGTTATAGTCCTTGTAATAAGTCAGTTTGCTGTAGCAGCCATCTTGAATTATGTTAATTGCAAAAGTTTTAAATATACCATAAATTATCACTTTCTGCAAACTTTATTAAAATTCATCCAGTGGTTCAAGATACATTTTGGTCACAAACAGACACACACATGCACAAACACATCATATTTCAGCAGCAGGTATAAAAAATGTAGCCTAAAAATTGCAGAATAGTCATAAATATGACCTTTATGACCAAATCAGTCAAAGCAGACCAGTTTGTAATGCTACACAATTTAACACTTGTTTGCATTTCTGCACAACATTAATTAAATGACATGACTCAGGCTTTGTGCTGTTTTCCTTGAGGCGTGGGTGAATCAGAAACTCTCACTTTGTGATTTATTGTTACCGTTTTGTGTCCACGTGTCAAAAGCATGAGATGAATGTGAACAAAAAAAGTTGTTTCTTCATAAGTTGGTTGGTTTTAGAATCTGCTTTTTCTCAGGAAGCACTTAGATAACACTCCGGTTGAGAACGTTGAAGGCAGAAACAGAGAGAATGTAGGCTAAAAGAGTTTATTTATATCAGTTTCTCATGGGACTGTTGAATCTTTGCATCTATTGCTTCTGGCCTCTCATTGTTCCTTTTGGGCGAACTCTTTGTCTCCTGATTTCCAGTTCTAACAACTGCTTTTTCTGCCTTTGATTATTAAAAACAACAGTTGATAAAAGTTTTTTTTTTCATTTTTACAGTTGTTTTTTGTCTATAACAACATGAGAAAATAAAAGAGCTTTTTTAAGTGAAATGGTCAGCAAGCAGTAGTGATTTTAGGCACAATAGAGACAATAGACACTCACCCAGCACACACACTTTTTGCCCCACTCCCCTCAGGAAGGAGGTTAAGGAGCATTAAATGTAGAACCACTAGACTGAGGAACAGCTTCTACCCTGAGGCTGTTAGACTCATGAATCTCTAACTAGAATAATCACTGTGAAAAACCATATCATGTTGCTGCTGATCTGTTTCATGTTGCTGCTGATCTGTTTCAATGTTTCTGCTGATCTGTTTCAATGTTGATGTGTTCATGCGTGCTCATCTGCTCACAGACTCATGTTCATGTTTGTGCTGATGTTCAATGTTTTATGTTATGAGTGCTTAGTGTATATTTAGTTGATGTTTTTCTTAGTTCATATCTTAGATGTTATTACTGTTTTTCTTATACATTTTATTGTTGGATGTAACTGGGACCCCGTGTACATAATTTCGCTCAACCACATGTACCACATGAGGTGCGAATGACAATAAAGAAACTCTGACTCTGACTCTGAATAGACTAAAACAGATATTTAGCTAAATATTGCAGTGCCTTAGCTGACACATGTGACACTATTTATTTCTTATCCACCTGCTGGTCACTTTCTTCCTCGCTAATGTTATAAAAGTACATTTTGGATAATAAATTCAGCTCACCAGATTTTGTGTGGCATATTACATTTAAAAAATATATATAATAGAAAACAATTTTGTAAAATGTAAGAGTTTTAGTTTAAAGTTGTATGGTATACTAAATGTATGGTAATCAGTGTATGTATTAATTCAATATTCATGAATTAAATAATAATTTCAAGCCACCAGTTTGCTGCAATAGTTGCACATTTATTTATGTCATTTATTTATTAAATCAATTTATTTATGTCTGGATGTAACTGGGACCCTATGTACATAATTTCGCTCCACCACATGTACCACATGAGGTGCGAATGACAATAAAGAAACTCTGACTCTGACTCTGACTCTGACATTTGGTCACATTAGTTCCAATTTTTGGTGCATTAATTTAACACACAAACACTTTTTACCAACTAGCTGAACTAGTTTGAGCACAAATCATACAAGTCAGCAATTTTGCTGCAAAAGTAGGGCAAACCTCAAAACTAGTTGGCTTTTTAACCCAGTAGTGGTTCGCCAGACCATACTGGTCAACAATTTTGCCATATTAGTTATCTAGCGAGCATCAATAACTCTAGATAATGCAAATTATGCACACTAGATGATTAATTACTGTTAAATGTGTGCACTAGTTGACTAGTTGAAAGGTTGTTGTCATTAATAATTAACTTGTGCTACTTTAAAATGTTCAGATGTTGATTAGTGCACATTTTAAAGCCATATAAAATATTATGCTTGTATGCATGAACACCCACCAGTTAGTTATCCAGAGGGGAGGCTGGTTCAGACATGTAAAGGCTGCTACCTCTGTTGGGATTTGGAAACATCCCTCTTTTCCAATAACACACAACACACATAAAGCCCAGAGTGCATGCATCTCTGGGTGATTAGCTTTTAATAACTTAGCTATAGTCTCTGTTGAATGGTTTGTTGCCATGGACACCAGTCCCATGTGCATCTTTGTGTATTAAGGCTGATTGTGGTGTTTCTGGTTATTCTGTCTGGGCTATTCTGTGATTCATGGGTAAGTGAGGTGCTGTTTACTGTATGCAGTTTTCTCACAGGTAACATTTTCCTAAATTTTATTTAAAAAAATGGGTTATGAGTTTTATTTTTAACCTTTAAAAAAAATAAATACAACATTATTAGATAGGCCATTTTATTTAAAAATGCTTCTGTTTTTTCTTTTACAAACCAGAAACTCCCCCAAACTCATATTACAGCCCCACATTTATATACAATCAAATACATTTTAATTAAACAACAGCAAATGTAGTTAAGGGAACTGAAAGATGGAACAAACACACCTACCCCCACCTCTGAACATAGAAGGATCTGCGGTGGAAGTGGTCTCCAGCTACAAGTACTTGGGTGTGCACTTGAATGACAACCCCAGCTGGGGCAACAACGCCTGATCAAGAAAGATCATCAGAGACTCTACTTCCTCAGGCGGCTGAGGCGAGCTGGTCTGGGAAGTTCAGTCCTCTTCTCCTTCTACAGGTGTGCAGTGGAGAGCATCCTGTGCTCCAGCATCAACGTGTGGCATGGAGGCTGCACAGCTGCAGAAAGAAAAGCTTTGCAGAGAGTGGTGAAGGCTGCACAGAAGTCTGTTGGAGTCAGCCTCCCCACCATCACAGACATCTACACCTCTAGATGCAGGAAGAGGGCCACATGCATCATGAAGGACCCCACTCACCCAGCACACACTTTTTGCCCCACTCCCCTCAGGCAAAAGGTTGAGGAGCATTAAGTGCAGAACCACTAGACTGAGGAACAGTTTCTACCCTGAAGCTGTTAGACTCATGAATCCCTAATCAGGATTATCACTGTGAAGAAAAAAAAAAAAAAATCAATGTAATGCCACTCGATTGTTGATATGTGCTGCTGATCATGTTGCTGATCTCATGTTGCTGTTTTATTTCATGTTGCTGTGTTCATTCATACTCATCTGCTCCCACAGACTCATATTTGAGCTTAGCATATTCTTAGTTTAACGCTTTTCTTAGTTCACATCTTAGATCTTATTACTGTTTTTCTTCAGAATTTATACTTTTATTGGATGTAACTGGGACCCTGTGTACACAGTTTCATTCCACCACACATACTACATGTGGTTCAAATGACAAATAAAGAAACTTTGACCTATGACTTTGACTTTGAAAACACATTTACAGATAAATACATAAACGCAGAGAAAATGAAAAGTTAAAAACCCAGTTTTTGCTTACATTTTGATTAAAACATTTTCAAAATCCTTCAGTGCCACTGATCATCTTTTAGTCTCTACAATGTGTTTTTGTCGGTACACTACAAAATATAGTCTGGAAACTAACCGAGACAGTTTAATGAAGTGAATGTATGAACACTGGATAAAATAAAATAAAAAAAACTTGAAAACAAATGAGAAATATCAGAATGGAAAATCGTTGGGAATAAATTGCACATGAAATAACACTGGCACACCCTGCAGCATTAAAACAGACTTTATTTGTCTATCAGGGGTGTAACAGTCACAGAAACCACAGTCTGATATGTGCCTGTTTTGAAGTCATGGTTCAGTTTGTTCTTGTTACTGCAGAGCAGAGATCATTTTGCTCTACCAGTTTTTCTAGAGTTTACTATTCTGGCCACAATTGTGCCTTCTGGTCTTCTTAAGTTTTTTCCAAAAACTGTTTTCTGGAGTTCACTGCCAGATCATGTGTGTTCAAACATCCAGTAAACTTGTAGAATGTGGCCTTTCATCTTCCAGTCAGGTGGATGTAGCATGAAATGTTGTTACAGACTCCCTGGATGTCCATCCATCATTTGTGAGAGCAAAAGAGAAAGCCCAGGATGAGTCATGGACAACTGTAGTATGTATGCTTAATAAAAATCAAATGTTAATATATCGCAGTTTAAAAAAGGGTGAAATAAAAACTTAGTAATGGTGTTCTAATTAAAACTGTTATCAAACACAAAGTATATTTGCACGTTGACCATTATGTCTTTTGTTTTGTTTTGTCTGGGCGTCTGTGGCTGAGTGGTTAGAGCAGTCGTCCTCCAATGCAAGAGTTGGGGGTTCGAATCCACCAGCAGTCACATGACGAAGTTTCCCTGGGCAAGACACTGAACCCCTCATTGCCTCCAATGTGTGTATCAGTGTATGAATGTGATAAAGCACTTGGAATGCTGGAGGACGAATGGACCACATTTCCTCACTCTGCTGCTGTCTTTAAATGCTCTACTCTACCTGGTAATTTGTTATTTTTATCTCATGTGCTTCTTGTCTTCTTCCAATCGAAAGTACACCTGGACCTGTCATTCCGTGTTTGTTCCTCCTTCCTGTTCCTCTCAAACCCCATCAGGTTGAAGCAGATGGCCGCTCGTCCTGAGCCTGGTTCTGCTGGAGAGTTTTTCCTGTTAAAAGGGAGTTTTTGCTTTCCACTGTTGCCTTTGTGCTTGCTCAGGATGGGAGACTGTGATGAAGTGAAGATTCATTGCAATCTGCTGGCTTCCTTAGATAAAGAACTAATTGTCTTTTTTTTAATATACCCGGTATATAAATGTTGCTGTTCAATGCCCTGAGATGACTTCTGTTGTGACTTGGTGCTATATAAATAAACTAAATTGAAAACTGAATGTTCTTCTCTGTGTCTCCAATAAATCAAATCATTTTTTGTCCATACAAGGACCAACAACGCTTTTATAAAAGCTACTTTCAAAGTGTTTTTGCTGGTCTTTATGAAATCCTCTATATGAGAACATTAAAAATGAATGGCTTGTATGGATACAAGAATATGTCAAATTTGCTCATAGACAGATTTAGATTAAACAAGTCCATGTCCTGACTGCAGTCTAGTAGAAATGCTGTGTTAGCACCTAATCATCGCATTTGAAGACCTACATTCAAAGTTGCTCTGGCCCGATAAGAAGTTTACAGAACACTTCCTGAAAAGTGTGGTTGCAGCCTTTGCAACACATCAGTCTGAAACATTTATTTTACATAAATTTATCGGTCAAATTCTGATTCATTATGTAAACTGCAAAAATACGTTTGTATATTGTACCTGTTCGGACAAACTACAATGTTTCTGGAAATTACTGCATAAACCCTTCTATTTTAATTCTCACATTTTTTCTCTCCTCTCATGTAACTTCTAAAGGAACAGGAAAAAAAAAACAAAACACAAAAGGCGTGTTGAAACTTTTTTCGGTTTACTAATGTTTTATCGAATGACATTATGTGGTTACCCAGCTATGCTCATTAAAACAAACAAGCTTATAAATGAGTAAAAGCAGTCTGCAAGATGCCCTCTCTTCCCCGATGTTCTTATCTGTTATTCTAGTTTTCATCAACTTTTCTCTCTTGGGCTCTGACACACTTCAGGGGTCATCCTCTCTGCTAAAACATTCATGTGCTTTCTTTTTTTCACGAGCGATAGGCAGATAAAAACAGAATAGACCAAAGAAAACATCTCCTTCATGTTCTATAACTCATGTTCTATAACTCTCTGCACTTTGACATTGCTTTGCTTATGTTAGTGGTTTTCACACATTTACAAGGAAACAAAATAATAATCTATGAAATTCAATACTCAACACTTGTACTACAGCAGATAGAGAACAACTTCAGTGTTTGTCAATGTGTTTCAGTGTGTGCCATTCATAGACTTGACCTTTATGACCTTCTAGTTTTGATTCAGTTGAAACGGCTGGAGTGTGGAGATTTTTATGGGTTGAAGGAAATATGCAACAAAAGAGAGATTGAGCATGTACAGTATTATCTTTGAAAAGCCTGACATGTTATAAAAAAAGGTCTTTGGAAACAATGGTCAGAATCTCACCTTTTCATGTCATGATGGTAATTAGAGTTGTAATATATTTCACAACACCGGGTGTCTGCTTGAAAGCTATTGCTTTTACTTTGTTGATTTGGCAAAGATCTGTGTTAAGTAAAATAATAAAGGGAAAGAAAGTGTTGCAAAGTGACCTAAGAATTGTATTTTAGTGTAAAGTTACTGTTTAAACTATGAAGTAGTAGCAAAATAATAAAACACTGTATCCTGAGCACAGATTTCCACTGTGAGTATTTTAAGTTCTGCTTGGCAGCCCTGATGAAAGTCTCTTCGGTATATAAACAGTCTTGTTTTTGGCTTGCTGTGTTTGCTATACCTGTCAGTTCCACTTAAGCTTAAGGGAGCCCTTTTCTAGCCATTAGCTTGGCCAACCTTACATTTGTTAAAACAATTTGTTATAAGAAGTAACAAGGCTGAATGGTGGCACAGTTGGTTAATGCTGATGCTATGAAGGAAAAGGGACTTCTGTTTTCACGTCTAGCCTTTTGTAAAACATCTGCATATTCTCCTCATGCACGTTTGGGGTTTCTCCAGGTTACTCCCACATTCCAAAATATTGAATGTTAGGGTGACAAGTGAAAAAAACTCTAAATTGATCTTATGTGACTGTTGGACATGGATGATTGTGGAAATGTGATGAATTGCCATTACCCCACCTCTCACCCAATGACTGCTGGACATGGACACCGACCCCCTTACAACCCTGAACAGGACGTAGCGGGTGTAGTGAATAGATGGATGATTTAGACTTTCATGTCCTCTCTTGAGCCTGCTGTTTTGATAACTTTGGGCATTCTGATTACTTATTTTCTTTGATTTTTATTTCCTCTGCAGAGATGTTGGAGTCTAACAATCTAGTGACGTTTGAGGGCATCACGAACAGTTCAGCTTACCACACGTTCTTGCTGGATGAGGAGAAAGGAAGATTGCTGGTGGGAGCCAAGGATCACATTTTCTCCTTCAACCTGCTCAACATCAGCAAAGACAAAGCAAGGGTAAAGCCTCTATCTTGCTGTCTGTGTGCTTGATAGTTTTATTAATTTATGACTTTAGGTCTGTTTGCATTTCTGACTGACTTACACTGTCGTTCATCTTCAGCTAGAACACCAGCCTGGAGCATCATGGGATTCTGTTTTCTGCGTCTCAAGCGAAGTGCTTCATGTATATTTTAGACCAGGGCCGTCGCACACAGTCGTACCCTGTTCCAAGCATCTTAGCTGCACTCTTTACACCTGAGCAAATTTTGTAGTAAACTGGAACAAAGTGGAGAACAACTCACACCGTGACCCTTTCAGCAACAACAAAACAAACAAAAAAAAAAAACACCCAAGCATACAAGCTGTAGCTCCATCAACTGACAGCCATAAAGCAGACAATTTTTCTAATTATTTTTGTATAAATTCCAATTCAAGTTTTTTTTAAAATGATAAATTCACTTTTTTAATTTAATTTTTTTTCCCAACATTTTCAGAATATACAATCGAACAAATATCAACACACAACAACCGTAGGAAGCAAGCCATGGTTCACAAGCCATCGTTCACAAGACAAAGTTTGGAGTCTTGGATTGCGTTCTTAAAGGAAATCCGATGGAAATGGTTTTACGTACTCAGTCCATTTAGTCCAGATCTTGTAAAACATGTCGTTTTGCGTCCTGAGGGAGAAAGACAGGTTTTCCATCACAAATATTTCATGTGTTATGTTTATCCAGTCGTCGATGGAAGGGGACTCCACTTTCCACCATTTTCTACTGATAGCTTCCTTGCTTGCAACCAGCAACATATTCAGTAATCTTTTATCTCCCACATTCTAGTTAGACACAGGTACATCACCCAAGTACATTGTTTCACATTTGAAGGGAATTTTAGATCCAAATGCATTATTAATGTGCTCACAAATCTCTACCCAGTAGTTTGGCAGCCCCAGAAAAGGTGGAAGTGATTGGCACTTCTGATCCCACTGTCTCCATCATACATCTCCACTACCTTGATGAAGTTTTTGGATGGGAGTGATAAAGTATCTAATTATGCTCCTCCGATTGAACTCTCACCATGTGTTAGACCCTGTAGTTGTCCATTGTAGTTGGCATGTTTTGGTCCAACTCTCCATGAGATAATCATATTTCCCTCCTTTTCCCACCTTTTCTTTATATTTTCAGTGCTGTCCGGTTTACTTTGCTGGATTCCTTTGTATAACTTAGATATAGTCTTCTTCTGTGGCTTAAACTTTGTTAGGGACATAAATATCTGCAAAAGGCCCAAATCACTCTTTTCAAAAACTACTCTAAGTTTTTGATGATCAAGTTTAAAAAAAAAAAAAAACTTGTACAGAAACTCTGCTTTTGTTGCAGATCTCTTGGCCAGCTTCTCCCACCAGAAGAGATGAATGCAAGTGGGCAGGAAAAGATGTCCCGGTAAGAGCTTAATGCATCCACCTTTCAAACGGAGCCATATTTGAACCTTTTTGTGCTTTAAGATATTTTAAAATATCTTGTTTTTATTTTACAATGACCAATGAGTCCTGCAGGTGTCAAAGAAAATTTATTTTATTATTTAATCAAGGCTGTTTTAGTCCATTTTAAGTGCATTATGATTACAATTTGGGCTGAGGGGAATGTTGGGGTGCAGCTGAGACAAATACACTGTGGTAAATGGTAAATGGACTGTACTTATATAGTGCCTTTCTATCTTATTTCAAGATACTCATAGCACTTTACACTACAATCTGTGTCCACATTTATCCATTCATACAGCACTCTACTAGATCTCTACAAAGATAATTGAACAAATCATTCTAATGAGACTAATCAGTGCTTTTAGATCACATTCATACACTGATGGGACACACATCAGAGGCTATGAGGGGTTCAGTGTCTTGCCCAGGGACACTTCGACATGTGACTGCTGGTGGATTTGAACCCCCAACTCTCGCATTGGAGGATGACTGGTCTAACCACTCAGCCACAGCCGGCCACTAAAGCCTGATAGTTGTCAGTGCACTAATTTGTCTGACCTTAAAAAACAAGCAAAAACAAAAAAAGTTTGCAAAATTATTCACTAGGAATTTTTGTCTTTTCTATAAATGAAAATTTATTACCAACAAATTTGCTTTGGGACCTGGCAGATTTTTGGCTACAAGTAAATATGACTAAATTTATGTTGCATAATTTTTTTGCTCTCAAGTGAACAAAGAAGCAGAAACAGATCCACAAATGAAGACTACATAGGGGTCCGATGCTTTTAATAATATTGTCAAACCTTCAGTCCACATTAGAAACAACACAGTGGATCATTAATCTTATATTCAGTCAAGGCGGAATTATGAGGCTGAAATATAAACACTTCTTCATCTATGAATTCAGAACTTTTGCAGTGTATTTGTTTAGGATGAGCATAGTTTAATAACGTTCATCAAGTCAAGATGAAGAGGGATCTGAAAGAAATCCTCAGGTGTTAAGATTCAAACATGTCCAACCTTTCACGACCAGCCAAACATCACAACCCTGTCCATTTGGACAAGTGCAGTCTCAGCAGAAAGCATGGTTTCATTAAACATTGTGTAAACACACAGAAAGATTGTATCTACAAGGGTTGTTATGGATTTTTCCTTCCAAAGAGCCCAAGGCAATAAGCTGGAATGTAAAATTGTAGCTTTTTGTGGCTCTGTTAACTCACCATTACAGGACAAGTGCCTTTGGTTTTTAGCTCTTCTATGAGACAAATCTGACGTTCTAACTCCTGTGTGTCTGTAACATTATGAAATCGGTGAATCAAGTATGCTCAGGGTGGTCTGTCTGCTGTATATTAGACAGGAAATCAAATTAAAAGGAGGTGGGAAAGAAAAATACAGTATTAAATATAGTTCAAGTTCAATAATCTTTATTTTCCACAAGGGACAATTTGTTTCACAGTCAGTAGCACACAAAACATCCATACTAGACAAGACACTGAGACATTAAAATAACAGTACATGAACTCATCACTGTTTGGCTAGCCTATATTACCATCGCAATAACAAAAATAAATTCAATTGAAAACTATTTAAGTGAGAAACTATAAAAAAAAAACTTAAAAAAATGTGATTTTCTGTTTTCCACTTGGCTCTGCATTAAGAAAATACGCAATTCTCTACTTGAGATTACTGGATGACGTCTATAAATTATTGTAAGAAATACCATCGCTGCATTTTTACATGAAATGTAACTTTGTATCTTGTCAAGAAAACAACTTTTATTTCTCAAAATCTGGATTTTCTACTGCCTTCTGATAACACAAGACATTTTGAGATTTTTCTTAATGAAAAGTGCGTTACAAATTAAATTAATAATAATTATCATTATTATTACAAGTCATTCAAAATGATCTTTATCAAATGTGATAATTATCTGTACATCTGAAGGAGAAAAGTCTAAGAAATCATCACAGCATTGGTAATTTACAAAAAACAATAAAGGCGTAAAACAATTGAGATTAGAATGACAGCCTATAATCTTCTTTTTTTTATTGCTTCTATCAATTTGTCAGTTCAAATTTAGTTTGCATTACACCAACCACATGATTTATCACAGAAATAATTTGAACTACATTTACCACAGATATGTTTCATCTTGTTTTGCGTCTTCTTTTTTTTGCCCCGTCAGAGAGAGTGTGCAAACTTCATAAAGGTGCTGCAGCCGTTCAACCAAACCCATTTTTATGTTTGTGGTACCGGAGCCTTCCACCCTGTCTGTTCCTACCTGGAGGTGGGCAGAAAACCAGAGGTAGATGCACTTTCTACGTTTCCTTTGTCTTCACCTGCTTTCACACACAGTAGTGCATATATTAAGAGAAATCAAAATTCACATTGATTTTGAGTGGATTCTTCTTGTAATACAAATTTAATGAGTTTGTAGAAATGCTTCATTTGCCAAAATGGGTTAGAAAAGTAAAATGTTTTAATTCATCTATCCAGTTTAAATATGTGCATATGTATGTCAATGACTGCTTATTTGACGCTAAAAGGAGACAATTGTTCTCATTTCTCTAAATATAGACTTGTAAATAGGAGTTTCTCCTCATTAGATGGTTTGTTTCAGACCATTAAAGATAAAGAATGTCCTTAAGAAAATCCTTGTTATAAGCTAGAAATGCCATTTGTTTGAGCGATGATGTCACAGAGTTAATATTTTTATCCTGTTTTCTTTCCCATAATGCCACGCTGATAAATTATTTTAAAAGGCAACATCGTTTTTCACTGTATATGTAAGAAATATTTTGAATAGTTATATAGCGAGCTTAGTTAAAGATAAACTATGCCAATCATTTTCTTCACTGTCACATGTTTCTAAGCAATATTGTAAAACTTGACCTGAACAAAAGTTTCTCCAAATAAACGCAGCTTTTTCAGAATCTGGATTTTATAAAAGTGACTTCCTGTTACTAAAGCAGTTGTTTGCCATGAGATATTTTTCTGAACAAAACGTGTGCACACCCATACACCGAAGCTTTGATCGTTTTATTTTTGTGTGTGTGCAGGATGGTGTGTTCAGACTGGAGCCACATGTAGAGAACGGCAGAGGGAAGAGTCCCTATGATCCCAAGCTGCTCACTGCTTCCATGCTAATTGGTGAGTTCAGGAACTGATACAGCGTGCTGACCCTCTAGTGTGCAATAAATCCATGGGAGGCTACAAACATCCTGCATCTTACTCTTTCATTGAAGCGGATATATGAGGTGTGACGTCAATGTAAATAACAGCTCAGGGTTGTTCTGACATTCATTATACGTGAACCTGCTTTGTATTTACATGCTGAGAACCCCTCATCGACAGGGCTGTAAACTTTATTTTAATCTGAATGTTTTTTCATTTAAATGGTCTTCGTGCATGTGGTCATTGACACTTTATTGAGTTTTCTTTGGTGTCAACACCCCGCTCCCATCCCCCTGTTTTTGGCAGAGGGATGTGGTCATGATGTTTTCTTTCCCCTGATTATTAGCAGTCACTTTGTGTTACATCATACCATTTAACCCAGCAGATGGCCGTTTTCTAGCCCATCACCCCTCATCTCTGCTCCTTTTTCCTCTTTCTTTCTCGACAGCATTATTATGTACTCCCCTGTCTCACACTTCTGTGTTCTGTTCCTACACATCTGACCCTCCATTCGTTCATCCTTCACTCACCTCCCTTCTGTTTGAATGCCAATTTCACACTCCTGATGTTCATTACATCTGTCACTGCCTGTTCTCCCTGGACTGGAAGTCTACCTGTACTGCTAAGCCCACTTGGGGGGGAAACAAAAGCCAAAGGGTGCTGTCTCATCTTTCATTTCTACCTATGCTAACATATTATTCGCCTCCCTCTCAGATGGGGAACTTTATGCTGGAACATCAGCTGACTTCATGGGGCGGGACTTTGCCATCTTTCGCACTCTTGGCACACATCATCCAATCAGGACGGAGCAACATGACTCCCGGTGGCTGAATGGTAAGGTTAGGAGGACAGTCAGTGTAATATGATAGCAGTCCTTGAGTTTAATCTGTTTTTGATAAATGTGGCCACAAATAATCCGTGAGCTCCTCAAAGACATGCAAACACAGTGGGACGTCGCTGCAAATAAATAGTTAATTTTGCTGGTTTAAAGAAGTCGAGTCAAATTTATTTATAAAGCACATTTAAAACAGCAGCTGTTACCAAAAGTGCAAAGTACCAAAGAAGTCTATGAAATGTTACAGTTCAACAACAATAGAGTAAAATATGTCGTGACTTTTAGTTGAGCTGGTTTTGAAAGTTCACTTTGACTTTTTTGATCTATTTTTTTTTTCTGTAAAAGAATAACGTGGTTATGTCTAAAATATTTAGATTAAGTTCATACTTTAGCTGTTTCTATCTAAAGATGTGACCAAGTGTTTTAGACAAAAGCTATGGAAACTTTAAACAGACCTCTTCTTTTCATGCTTTGTTATTACAACAAATTCACATTCATACTTGTGCCAAGAATGTCTCGCCGGTTAAAGCATGGATCAAAACACTGCTGTTTAAACAAAGTGCAAGAAGCACGTTATTCTCCAGCGACTTTCAGCTTTCAGTTTATTACCTACACGCTATGATACCCTCGAGTACATGTATGAGTGCAAAAAATGACATTATAACTTAATGTTTCACAGTTTGTACCATTATGAATATTCAGTGATGGTATGGATTTTGTATTACACTTTTTCATACTTACTTAACACATATTCAGCATTTTCAGCATTTAGAATGAGCAAAAAGTGGTAAATTAGTGCATTGTTAAGCTAATTCGATCAACTATATCTCACTGTGTATTTTTGCAGAACCTAGATTTTTGGGCGTGCATCTCATCCCAGAAAATGAAAATCCAGAAGATGACAAAATCTACCTGTTCTTCAGAGAGAATGCAATGGAAGGAGAACATGCCGGAAAGGCCACATATGCTCGCATTGGACAGCTCTGCAAGGTGAGCGTATACACAGACTCCAACGCACTCACAAGGAACACATTGAAGCACAAACAATATGAAACAGACAAAGTCACTGTTGGCAATATTATGTAAAATAGCTTTAATATGAAAAAGGTGAGTGACTTTCATAATGACAGCCTTCATGGGGTGTGTAATGTGTGATTAATTTTAGCCTGGTTTAAAATGGACTTTGTTCTGGATGGTGCAATCACTCCCATTAAAAGGAGTCTGAGAGAAACATAATATGTCACTAAAATCCGAGGAACAAAAATGCCATTAATAGCCGTGCTGCTATCCTAATACTAAGCGTTGCTTCTTACTGGGTCTGTTACTCGGCTCTGGATGTTTCTTTGTAAGTGTTCATTTTCTGAATCTGCATCGTTCACAGGGCTGGCCCAAGCCTCCACGGGGCCCTAAGCGAAATTTGGTTTGGGGTCCTATAGATCTGCTAATAATGTGGATTACTGCAATCAACAGTCAGATGATCAGATCATTCACTCACCTAACAAATTCAATGCAACTCTGACAACCCTTTTTACATTATCCTATATGTGTGGTACTAAAAGTAACAAAAATAAAAAATAAAAACACCAGTGTGCAATGTATTTTACAGCAAAAGTGTCATCTGGTTTATTATCTTTGGCTCTAAAGAACTGCAGCAGTAATGTTCAAAATACTGTAATTTGTTGTGCAAGATCAACAACAAACAACAGATCAAATAACTTGGATGCATAAAATAAATTAAATTGTGCAAAAACAGACAAAATAAAATAAAATAAAAAATAAAATATTAAGGAAATACGTACTTAAATAGTGTAATTGAACAATTACTTGACACCACATAAAATGGTTTGAAAAAGGATTTTAAAGCTGAATAATTAGTTCTTAAAACTGTAAATGTATGCAATAATTTGCAAAAGCTGAACATAAAATATTAAATAGAATCATATAGAAACCATTACCTAAATATATATATATATATGCATATATATATATAAATATATCAATAACAATAAAAATATACCACTTAGGGGGCCCCCTAGTGGCTCTGGGGCCCTAAGCAGCCACTTAGTTTGCTTATGCCTTGGGCCGGCCCTGCTCGTTCAGTTACCCGTAATGTCAGATCTCATGCCCAGCCCTGACTTCTTGTTTAACTGCACATCATGTCTTCATTAACACAGCCTGATTACCCTGAAGTCTTCATTAACACAGCCTGATTACCCTGAATGTTAGGAATCTGCTGTCCTATGCTTTAGACAAGCCAATCATTTCACATGTTGTGGTATTAATTTAAGCCTATGCATACTTGTAGAAATTTTAATTTACATTCATAACTCAGCAAATGTGGAATGCGGATTTCAAGTCCAGACTTTCTTCTTCTGGGTCCTTTTGCTGTATTCTGGAAGACAAACACTTCCCAGTGAGGCAACAATCATATTTCTGTGTGCCATTTAAAATAAAGCTATTTGTCATTGAACAGAAGTTGAGGCAGGCAGAAGTACATTTTTCACATCGATAAATAAATCACTGACTGTTCCTTAGACAAATGTTTAGGGAGCTGTCAGTGTTTTAAACCAAGTACAAGTACAAAAATATTTACTTTACAATAATTTATTGTGTGAAGTCAACAAATGTATAAATCAATCACCGTGGTATGTATGTACGTTATTAGGTAGGTGTGAACAACTGTAGCTTTGGAAAGAAACTCAAATTAACCAATCGTCACAAGTCATTACAAGTTTATGTATAACCAGTTTTCCAGTTACCCGGCCTTGAGTCCCCCCCCCCCCCCCACACACACACATAATCATAAAAGTTTATGCTTACAAAAACTGTGTTAAAAGTGAAGCATGAATGACATCATTTCAGTATGATAGAGTCACAATTATCACTTAAATAAAATAAAAAAAATAGTCTTACAGTTTATTCTTAGTTTAATAATTAATTTAATAATGGACAAAAAAAAAGTGCAATATTTTGTTGATTGTATTTGCATCCAAGATTTGTTCTAAACTGATCAGAAAACACACAATTATTAGTTTTCATATTCTCTTATAGTGCACGCTGCAAACATATGTCTGCAGTGATAAAGGTTTAGTTCACTGGGATTCATTGTTTTTAAAAAGTAGGTTTATTTCTGATTCTCAACGTGTAATTTGTGCGACAGAATGACCTGGGAGGTCACAGGAGCCTGGTCAATAAGTGGACTACCTTCTTGAAAGCTCGGCTTATTTGCTCCGTGCCAGGGAGTAATGGAATAGACACTCACTTTGATGAACTGCGTGAGTAACAGCTCCGGCTTCTTCTCATAATGTCTCAGAAATATAAAATGCTATTGTTTTATGGCAAAAGGATTCAAATACATTGACTCTTCTGTTTGGCTTCCAGAGGATGTTTTTCTCGTGAGCACAAAGGATCCCAAGAGCCCAATCATCTATGGAGTGTTTACCACTTCCAGGTATTGTGAGACAAGTTAGTCTTTTTTTTCTATCATTTATTTTTAGCTTGCATTTTGATTGTGAATTGTAATTTTCTGACTCACATTTTCTTCCCCAGCAACATTTTTAAAGGTTCAGCAGTGTGTATGTACAGCATGACAGACATTAGGAGAGCCTTCCTGGGTCCATACGCCCATAGAGATGGACCCAACTACCAGTGGGTGTCCTTCCAGGGGCGTGTCCCCTACCCCCGACCTGGCACAGTGAGTACAGTCTTTATGAACTATTATTTAAAGTTTCTGCTGTTTCATCTTGTTAAATTAATAAAATCACTTGATTTTTTTCCCTTACAGTGCCCTAGCAAGACATTTGGTGGCTTTGACACAACCAAGGACCTTCCTGATGAAGTTGTCACATTTGCCAGAAGTCATCCAGCCATGTTCAACCCTGTCTATCCAATTAACAATCGACCAATCATAGTCAAAACAGACGTGGACTACCAGTTCACCCAAATAGTTGTTGACAAAGTAGAGGCTGAAGATGGCCTATACGATGTTATGTTCATAGGCACAGGTAGATGCATATGTAACAATACTATACTGCAAATCAAATCACTGAGCATATTAATATATTAGTAGTACATACAGCAGTATAAAAATGTACTTTTCTTTGTTTATAGACATGGGAACTATTCTGAAAGTTGTATCGATCCCCAGAGGCTCCTGGCATGACTTAGAGGAAGTTCTGTTAGAAGAAATGACTGTCTTCAGAGTAAGTTTGTCCTTGTGATACTAGTATTAATTCTTTGTGATCTCCAAAATCAGCAAACCCTGATTAATTACTTGAATGATTTTTCAACTTTTCAGGAACCAGTGGCCATTAAAGCCATGGAACTGTCAACCAAACAGGTATTTTTCCTTTACCATTTATTGATGAAAGTTTTGTTATCCCGCTTTATTTATTCTGGCAATTGTAACAAAACTAAAGTCAACAGTGTTTCCAGAATAAAATTTGACTGTTGTTTATACATAACGTGTCTCTGGAAAACCTGTCTGAAAAAGTGTTCTGCTGGAAGTGACACACCTAGCTTAAAGGCAGAGAGAGACAGAACAAAGACACTTTTGTGGACATGATTTAAGCACTTTGAGATAAGCTGCATTGTCATCACTCAATGATCTTAATTGCTGGCTTTCCTGTGACAGTTAGCTTGTCATCTTAAATGACGGGGATTCAAAAATAAGCAAGCTAATTGATAGGTAGGAGGGGCCAAGTGCCTGTTTTTGAGTGCTTTGTCAAAATTTCTGAGGTCTGTGCCAAACATAGTTTTGTTAAATACACAGGATACCAAAACTGACATGTAATCTGTTTCAATTAAACTTGGATAAATGTAAAATGTTCTACCTGTTATTTTTCTCTTCCAAGCAACAACTTTATCTTGGGTCAGATATCGGTGTGTCTCAGATGCCTCTACATCGATGTGAAGTTTATGGGAAGGCTTGTGCTGAGTGCTGCCTGGCAAGGGACCCATACTGTGCATGGGATGGCACTGAATGCTCCAGATACTTTCCAATGGCTAAGAGGTATTAAATACAAAGTTCATGTTCATGCATGTCCTATTAATTCATAACCTGAATATACACACATTACAAATGTGAATGGTATATTGCTCTACTTGAGAGTTATGGTCTTACAACATGCTTGCACATTAAAAAAAACAAACAAACAAAAACATCTATCCATCCATCTTCTACCGCTTATCCATAGTTGGGTCGCAAACAGTTCCAGGAAAATATGCAGACAGAAAGTAAAATCTGAAAAAATGTTTTTATATATATATATATATATATATATATATATATA
>NC_056507.1:24167949-24200440 GCF_014905685.2 Nematolebias whitei | reverse complement strand
TATATATAACATTTTAGCTCTATTTTTTTTTTCAAAGTTAGGTAAGTTGGCTGGACCACTCAACAGTATTTATGTTTGTAAAAAAAAATTAAGATGTAGAAAAAGGTAAAATTTGTATCATTTGTTTAAAAAATTTAGTTGATTATCCCTAAAGTGATGGAGCGTTTAAAAATGGGGTTGTATGCAGCACGTCTAAATCATTTTTAATCTAAAGTAGACAACAGTCAGAGCATATTCAGTTTCAAGAATCAAGCAGAAATGTTTATGGTGGAGTCACTTCAGGACATATTTAAATGTAAACTAAATCTAAAGCATGTAAACATTTTGCTTTTGCATCTATAGTTCCAAGAATGGAGTACACTTAACAGTTTATATTGTAACATTGTTTGCACAAGAAATGTGTTGCAACAGACCATGTGTTAACAAGCACAATCTTTACAGTCAAATCTTGTACAACATAAAATGAAGTAGTTTAAAAGATACAGTAAAGGATTTTTTAAAATCAGGATCCATCATCTTTATTCGCTTTCTCCTTTTCGGCTCGTGGGGGTCACTGGTGCCCATGTCAAGCTATCACTATGCGAGAGGCAGCGGACACCCTGGACAGGTCGCCAGTCCATCACAGGGACACATAGAGACAAACGAGACAAAAACATTTACACTGTCACTCAGGGACAATTTAGAGTTACCAATCAGCCTAACATGCATGTTTTTGGTCTGTGGGAGGAAACTGGAGTACCTGGAGAAAACCCACACATGCACAGAGAGAACATGCAAACTCCATCCAGAAAGGCCCCCCGGCCGAGATTTGTTCCAGCGACCTTCTCGCTTAGAGGCAACAGCTCTATCAACTGATCCACCATGCAGCTACTGTATACACACACACACACACACACACAAAGAAGTGATCTGTTCGCCTTCCCATAAAACATCTTTCCTCATCCTACAAAATGAAAATACTCTGACTATGGTTTTGAGTACTGACTACCTCTGTGCTCCACAAAACCCTAGTTCTAATAAAAAGAGCTGTCCCTTCAAATGTGTAGAAAAATGATTGCTAACAACATTCCAGTCTTACAAAAATAACATGCAAAAAGTAGCTGTAGAGTACAAGTTCAAGTTCAAGTCAATTTTATTGTTGTTCTCATCACATGTGGTACATAAGGTGGAACAAAGTTATGTACTCAGGGTCCTAGTTACACCCAACAATAGAAAAAATAGAAAGTGTAAAAAGAAACAGTATATATACACTAAGATATAGGCTAAACGAATGACGGTACGCTAAAAGATCTAAGATATACGCTAAACACTAATAATGTAAAACAACACTGTATAACAACAGCAGCCCACACATGAGTCTGTGTGAGCAGATGGGTATGAATGAAAGTACATGCTTTAATTGAATTATAGAATGTTTAATTGTTTAATATTTGACTTTCAACCATAGAGAGCAACTATTAAACTTTCTACCGGAGCTAAGTATCACCTTTATTGCGGGTTTTTTCTAATCCTTAACCACCTCCCCCAGTTATATATAGTGATGTTTTTACCTTTACATCCCACTTTGAGTGTTTTCTGTACACATAAAGTAAAGTCGGTTGTGTCTGCAGGGTGAACCAGGGGAAAGGTAGATGTTGGATGTTCAGTGTGATTATAGTTGTGGAGTAACTTACTGTGTGAGTGTCTGTGTGTTGGCATCGTGTGCAGCCTCCCACTCATGCATTTATCAGGTTTATTGATTCGATCTTGAGTTACACAGTATTCTCTCGTCACTGTTAGTTGGATTATTTTAGACTTCTACATTTACAGGCAAAACTAATCAGAGCAAACTTCTTCCCCAATTGTCAATACACAGAGCTCTGAGAGAAAGTTCAAAATGATGTGTGTTTTTTTTATACATCTTTGTAGCTGCTTCATTTAATTTTTTTAAAGAAATTAACCTCAAGGTACTGACTGCCATTAGAAAGTAGACTCTGTACTTTCAGCGTTTGTGCTCCAGAAAGATGACAGTCTGGATTGATACATTATTGCAAAATTCCTCTATCATTCACACCCTATAATTACGGCTTTTCTGCTAAGCCATTGGCTGCCTGCTGTTTATCTGTTTGTGCTGGCCTGCGCTGTTGCTGCACACCCAAACCTCACTGAAATACACACCTACACTCACACAGAACTCCCTGCAGACATGTATTTTCTCCTTCACAGACACACACAAAGCTGGTGTTTCTGCTCACTTATGAATTTGTTTATCGTTTTGTTTACCGCAGGAGAACAAGAAGGCAAGACATCAGGAACGGAGACCCACTCACTCAGTGTTCAGACCTGCAGCACCATGGTGAGTTAACAGGCAATAAACGATTGGACTTGTGAATATGGCTGAATCATCTCAAAGGAGTATCAGTTCCTTCCCCACATAATCAACAGAGGAATTTGTGTGTGAGGAATCTGCTTGTTTTTATGTGTTTTCTGGTGGTGTAAAAATTGAAGTTGGTTCATGTGAAGCTTATAATTAGCATGGTCAACATTCCTTCAAGCCTCCGCTCTGTCGCCAGGACCTCCAATGTACTGGTCTGTTACTGGCCTTGAACCAAAGTCCGGACCTCGTCTGTGGTCAAGGCTATTCACGTGCTTAACGTTACCGGTACTTTCATTTAATGAGCTATAGCGGGAAAGTGTTTTTTTAAAAAGTTGCCAATTTGAGAAGGAGGTGTTCCACTTCAAAGTACGCTACCAGATAACTACAGGGAATAACACATTCATTAGTTCATTTTGGCAAAAGTTGCCCATGTTATACTAAGTATACCAGACTGGATAAACAATTACATACTTATCATTACATTTTATGAATGGAACAATAGAGGGTTTAAAAGTTAATTATGTTATTAGAAAATATTAAAGAACACATGCTACTAGATGAAGTGATTCAATTTTCTCTTTTGTCGCTGTTTTCTAGATGAACTAAGTGGACTGGCAACGCTGCAGGATAAAACTGTGTATGGTGTGGAGAACAGCAGCACATTCCTCGAATGCAGTCCTAAGTCCCAGAGAGCCACAACACATTGGCAGTACCAGCACTCCACAGAGGATCACAAACAAGAGGTCGACTCAGCTCTTTATTAACTAATAACATTTATGCAACCAGACAATTCTCAGAAATCAAAAATCTTTCTTCATTTTTTTTTTAAAGAAGGTTTGGGCCTGAAAGCAGGCTAACCATGAATGAAAGGAATAATTTCTCCTCTGCTTATGTTGTAACTAACCAGTAGTCCCCTAATAAAGCTTGGCTGTGTGTTCCCTAGTAAGTACTTATTAACTACCTATTAGCTCCTGATTTGTTCCCGTTTGATTTCCTTGGTAACTACCCATCAGTTCTTGATTAGTTCCTCTTCTTTTACAAGGTAACTAACCAGTAGTCTCCTAATAAGGCTTGACTTTGTGTTCCCCAGTAAGTACTGGTTAACTAACCATTAGCTCCTGATTCATTCCTGAGGTGTTCCCTAGTAGTTAAGCAAATTTTGTGTATCTTATAGTAAAGTGTTACCAATAGAGGGTAATTTCACACACTTATCAGAACTTAACGACATTGCTGACTCCAGTGAATTCATTTACCAAAAAAAAAAAAAAAGCAATGAGCAGCACATTTAATTAAATTCTAATAAAAATATGACAGCTCATTTTGATGTGTTGAATTTAATTTCTGCTTCGTCTTTTTCTCCTTGTTCCTCTTCCCCTCTCTATCTCCTTGTCTTTTCTAACGGTGCAGATCAGATCAGAGGAGCGTTTTATTCACACTGTCCAGGGTCTTCTTATTCGAACTCTTTACAAGGAGGATTCTGGCATTTATCTGTGCCAGGCAGTGGAACACGGCTTCATGCAGACCGTTTTAAAAGTTAACCTTGAAGTCATCGATGCAGAACGGCTGCAGGATCTTTTACACCCCGATGAAGCTGCAACGACCAGTGTCCATGCCCCCAAAACGTCCTCGTCTAGAGAAACTCCTAATCAAAAGCTTTGGTACAGAGACTTCCTGACTTTGGTCAATCACCCGACTCTGAACAGTGTGGACGACTTCTGTGACCAGGTTTGGAAACGTGAGAGGAAGCACAAGAGGCAGAAAGCTCACCAAGTGCAGCAAGTGCAAACACAGCAGCAGCAGAAGGCTGTGGCGAGTCCTCACAACAGCATGCACGTGCAAGGAATGGCATCCAAGTGGAAGCACCTGCAAGAAAGGCAGAAGGGTCGCAACCGCAGGACCCATGAGTTGGAGAGGGCACCCCGCAGTGTCTGACCGACAAACCATGACTTTCACAGCCGAGGCTTCAGACCACACCCAGATCTCATTCTGTACACCTGATGAACTTATTATTTTCATCTCCTTCAATATGTGAAAAACAGACATAGACAAAACGAAACAGAGATGTTTAAAAAATAATGCTGCTCTACGCTGCCAGCTGCTGTGTTCTGTGCGAGGACAGCCGTGTTTACAGTACCACAGCACAGTGGACCGCAGGAAACAGGATGTTGTCGAGTCATTCAAGCCCATTGGAGCATTTGATCTCAGCTGGACTCTGACCTAAACTGTGCAGAGGGACGAGGTCCGCCAGTGCAAGAAATGTATACAAATACACAAAATGTATAACTGTATGACATCTGGCAATGGCATTGTTTCATAGTATAATAGTTTGATGTGTTTGTTAGTGTGCAGATAAACACAAACCTAGATGATTATTTCTTTACTTCACACAAAAAAGAGAAAAAGTTAGATTTTTCAAGGTTGCAGAATTAACTGATTTATAGTAGCTTATAGGTAAAAGCAAATAAGTAGAGAAAATGCATAGATAATTTGGGGTATTATAGATTGTTAAATTAGTCAGTAAAAAAGGTGAAAATGCCCAGAAACTGCAAGAAACTAAGAGGAGCAGTCATCATTTGTTAAAATAAAATTCATGTAGTTAGGATGTGTAAATATTTTAGTCGATCATATCTTACACGAAAGGGAATAGTTTGCATATGTCTAGTTGGATCATGTCTGCCCAAATTGAAGTTTATTTAAGAAAAGGTTTGCTAAATATTCATCAGCAGGGAGATTTTGTACTTGTGTGTATGCGTGCGTGTGTGTGTGTGTGTGTGTGTGTGTGTGTAGGGGTGTGTGTCCAAGCCCTATATAAGCTTCTCAAACATGTAGGTTTTAACAATCTTAATATTATTTTTGGAAAAATTCTCTGGTCTTAACATTTAGACAGTTGTGCCACATCTGATTCCACAATGTCATTCTGAGTTCTTCCATGTCTATTTGAAATACGTTCCATCAGCTTTCGTTTTATGACTTGTTTATTTATTGATAAACAGTTTTGCCTGTTATGATTTTTTACTTGTGCACAAACTTTTTTTGTTCTTGTTGTTTTTTTTTTTCTAAAGCTTATATTTCACAGGACCAATCTGGTAAAATGATAACTTTAATTGCAAATAGATGACTTCTAATTATGAATCAGTTTTGGTCAATGTCCTTGCAGTAAAAAGACACAGAGCATCAACCACATACATATGTATGGTACTTCTTACACGTGCATATTTTTCACAGACAGTGGAGTGTAACACCTTCATTTCACTGCATGCAATATAAAAATAAAAACTATAACAAAAGTGCACAAGCTAACACAAACCTGGAATGCAGCTGTGACAAAAAACAACAACAACAAACACTTTAGTGAATATACGACAAATCTAACACTATCTCCTAGTGCATGTGAATACTGGTGTAGTGTTTTTGTTTTGCTATGGTATAGTCTGATGTTGTCACTGTTAAGCTGCTGCTTGCTTATGCAGTACACAATAGTAGCAATTCCAACAATGTAAATAATGCTTATGTTAGAACACCAGTATAAACAGGAACTCCACAAAAATCTCTGTACGGATCTTGTTTTCCGCATACCATTCAATTACAATGGACAATGAACAGTTGCAGCCCATCAGCATGTCAGAAGACTGTATGAGTGCTTGCAGAGCTTCGTCTGCCTTTCCACGCTGGAGGAAGAGGAGGAGCAGCTGGAGCTGGCCTCGGGAGATTTTATTAATGAGACAAGCCGATCACCAGAGGGGTGGATGCATGTGTGATAAGACTATCTTCGTGAAGAGTAAATGTAGGAGGCCTGTCTCACGGCTGGTGGGAGTGAGGAAATGAAGTGCTGCTGTTGCTGCGTTCTGGCATGACTATATTAATGGCGATGTATTCTACTGATATTATAAATGTTTCATCATGAAGTGCTGGTTTCAATAAATTTGTTTTTGATAGATGCTTGTCTACTGTACTTTATTCCTATAACAGATGTTTCTATCATGTAAAATAATTAGCAGAGGTGCATAACATCACTGATAATGAAAACAAGTTTGGTCGAAGGAACAGCTCTAAACTGTCTTTAAAAGGGAAGTGCCTCAAGCAGTGACAGGTTTATTGTAAGCTATATAAAGCACTAATGCTGATACATGAGAGCTCAACAATGAGCAAAAGGAATGCGCTGATCTGGCAAGAACCATCAATTAATAAGAAAAGGGTAGAACTTGATCTCTGTCGTCATCAAAAACTGTGCTGCACTGCGCTCTGGTGGATACAACACAACAGCACATCATTGCTGAAAAATGGAAAGCCAGCTTTCTATTTTTCATGTCCTTCTACGGTTTAGTTATTTCTTCTACTGGTGTCTGGATAAATACGAGAGCTTAGTTTTGTCGCAATAGAGCCCTTGTGGACACCTTTGAACTGAGGTCAAAGGTCATCCACTGCATGACTCACCAGAGCTTTGACCACGATCTCTGTGGGATTTTCTTGCTGATGTGGGATCCACCAGGTTCATCCCAAACAAGCGCAGGCAAATGCTTCAAAGAGAGGATTACTGGGAGGTTTTGGTGTTGATAGTATTAACTGGGAGGAGACACACTGAGAGACAGTGGACAAAAAAGAGGCATGAGTGTCAATGGCACATTAAAAAATATATGGCTCTAAATGTTTTAGGTCATTAACGTCTGTGACACTGTTGTGTTAAGGAGACTTTGTTACAAACAAAATGAATAGGTGAATATGTGAAAATAAATATTATGGAGTTGTTTGTGGTGTAAGATTAAATCTGTTAACATGATCCTGTTTATGGTTAAAATGTTGCTCTTTGACAGCTTTAGAGTATGAAGTGAACATACAGTAAATATATAAAGTGCAGCAAAGCATATCAGCTAAAGTACTGAGTTAAAGGAATATAGGTTAGACATTTGCAGCATTGAAAGCCAGACACAAAGCAATATATTATCATATTCTTATGACTCAACATTTTAGCACAGAATCCTGTAACACTATCCCCAGCTGCGTCAAAGTGACAATGCATTGTTTTCATAAATGTGTAACAATATATCCTTGGCGTGAATGTTTTCTGCCTTTCAGTGATAAGCTTTACACAGTCTGCCCTTGTGTAGATAACGAGACACTTTCCATAAATAATAATCTCCAACATCCTGATCACCCTGACTTTGATCCAAACCAGGCAGGACAGAGGAGGAGCACTCCGACGCTCACATTTAATGAAAAAAGAAAACAGACATTAGAAAGAATCCAACATAAACTTGCTGCTGCTGCTGCTTTTTTAGCACCAGGAAGCTCTTTTGTAAGCTGCAATTAGTCTGTATTCACATCATGTCATCTCAGTCAAATTCAGTAGAAGACCAAACAAATTCTCATAGAGTTCACACAACGCAGAACCAGAAACTGTAGAACGTGAGAGTTCTTTTGTGCTTCATCACTGAAACTGATCGCTGTCACAGACGCTGCAGACGAGAAGTCATCTGGCATGCAGCTGAATGAATATAGAAACGCACATGTTGGTGCACAGACACACAACACTGGAGCCCTTCTCCTGGGTGAAGGACACATCTTTTACCACTGCTGCATTGTTTACTGGCGCTGTGGGAAAGAGGCGTGAGTGCGTTTTCTCTCATCAGGGGGTTTGGGCAAAGTGAAATGAAGCAGAGATGTGTTTATTTTTTTCACTTTGGACAATACACTTGCTTGATGCTTCTGTGGGTCAGTAGAGTACAAGAAGCCCTTCCAGACATGCATGAATCACAGGTTCATTCCAGCTGTTCTTTTCTTCACCATCTTCTTCTGCCTCAGGATTCTCTCTTTTTTCATTTCAGCCCATTTTGAAGTCTGGGGTTCTTGGTGAACTAATCAGTCTGGAAACCCATAAATCCACTGATCTGGCTGCATTAGATCCCCATTTTCTAAAATTAACCACTCAAATAATTTCAGTGCCTAGCTCCTGTATTTTTTATCTCTTGCTTCAAACTAGTGTGCTTCTGCAGGACTGGAAGTCTGCTGCAAGTCACCCCACTTTTTAAAGGTGGTGATAACTCTAACGTGAATTGCTACAGACCCATCTACATTTTGCTCTGTCTCCAAAATATTGGAGAAGCTGGTCTACAAGCAGCTCCTGTACCATTTGGAGTCTCATAATGGTATTAATATGTTTCATTCTGGCTTCAGACCATTACATTCAAAGTCCTTAATGACATCATCTGTGCTGTTGACAACAAACAGTACTGTGTAGCTGCATTTGTTTATTTATCAAATACTTTGGACTCCATGGACAATGAAATACTACTAGACAGGTTAAGGGACGTAGGACACTCTGGAAGCTGTTTAGCTTGGTTTAATGGTTATTGTTCTGATGGTCCACAGTCAGTGAGTGTGGAGGGTCTTCTGTCGGATCTCCTGTCCCTTTTTAATGGTTTCCCACAAGAAAGCACTCTGGGGTCTATTCTTCAATATTTATATCAATAATTTTCCCATAACAGTATGTGATTCTCATGTGGATATATATGCTGATACCATTATCTTTAGATCCAGTCCCTCCCTGACTACTGCTCTGTTTTCTTTGCAGGCTAGCTTCAAATGGATCCAAGAGGCTTGCACTAGTCTGCATTTGGTTTTCTAAATGTATGGTTTTTAATAGAAACCTACCACAAGTCAAGTGCTCCATTAAAATGTCTTCCTTGAATGGTACTGAGAATGATTTTGTCAAAAACTAAAAGTATTTTGGTAATTGGCTTCACAGCAAACTCACATAAGAAACCCATAAAAATGTTCTGCTCTCAAAGGTTAAATCCTGCATTGGCTTTACTGCAATAAATCTTCCTTCACACACTCAGCCAAACAGCTTCTGGTTAAAACGACTTCCAGTCTTGGATTATGGTGATGTGGTTTACAGGTCTTCCTCAAAAACTCTCCTTCACAAACTGGGCGTTATCTATTACACTGCTAGCTGGTTTGAAACCGGAGCTTTAATTAATACACACTGTTGCGATGTGTACACCCTGATAAACTGACCATGTCTTCATTCTTGCAGACAAATTCATTGGTTCCTGTTGATGACAAAACCCTCAATGGAAAAAAATCTGCATCTACAATCACTTCTTCCTGTACACAAACCAAATCTGAGGGGCCGAGATGGGGTAGAGGCAGGAGGAGCCAACTCTGGACCCGAAAGCCACAGGTTCAATCCCCATTTCCACATGTCATGGTATCTCTGAGCAAGACATCCAATCCCTAATTGCTCCCTGGATGCTCACATAGCTGCCCACTGCTCCACCTGGGTGTATCCCATGTGTGATGGATGAAATGCAGAGAACTAATTACGCCATTGTATGAGAACATACAATAATTACAACACATAGCACCTTTTATTATTATTATTATTATAAATCACTGTTTGAGTTCTAGTATCCTCATCAGTATCCTCACGCCTGAAGCATGTACCTCCTTTGGTCGCTCCTCCTTCCAGTTCTCTGTTGCAGATGGCTGGAACCATCTACAATGGACCTTAAATCTCGACTCGTTGTTTTCGCTCTCCTCTTTTAAAAGTTCAATACATTCACTAGTACAAGATCACTGTACTTGCTTGTAATTTTACAATGTCTGTCACTGATTGTATTGTTCCCAATGCCTTTTTCCCTTTATTTTAATTGTGCATATGTTTTGATTATGTTAACTTATACCGTTTGTGTCCTGTCTTCTGCTTTTATCATTGCTGTTTTATGTCTACTTGTGTTGCTTCCTCTTGACCATGTCGTCTTTGTAAATGAGAACTGGTTGTCAATTTACCTACCTGGTAAAATAAAGGTTATTATTGTTATTATTATCTTCAGATATTACATTGGGTTTCCTAAAATATGTAACAGACATTTCAAAAGGCAGTGGGCTCTATGAGCTGGGCTTTAGAAACTTTATTTTGAAAGGGCTTACATGTACCTGTTAATATATGAAATGAAAACCAAACCCTCTTGTAAAAACTTCCATTTTTGTAGCTGTTCTGACAGGGCAGAATATGTATCGCTGCTAAGGAGCTTTGGAAAGAGCAGCTGAGAGACTGAAGCAAAAACAACCCACTCATCCACAATACGGCTGACATTCACGCGATAGGCTGACCCCTGAGAGGAGCCATTAGTGAGTCTTGGAGAGACCTCAATTCAGCCATGTTTTCATTTCAGAGTATAGAATATTGAAGTGTTGTCTGAGTGAAGAGGCTATATTTTGTTTTCCTATAATCACGCACCCATTTAGGGTTTTGTCGATTTATGGCGATGTCTCTGCTTTGGTCCTGGAATCAATACACTTGGTAAAAGCACCAGAGTATGAGTGTGGTTTCATGAAGTAATTTTTTTTAAAACCTATTTTTGCAAGCTGGTCATTATAGATAATCAATGAATGGTGCACTGAAATAAGATCTGGTGTGTGTGTGTGTTGGAGGGTGGGGGGTTGGGGTGGAGCACTTGGAGAAGATTGTTTAAAAAATCATTTTTTGACAAAAGTTTTTTTTTATGTACACTGAATACATTTTTAAAGCATTTTAAAGTCATATCTGTGTATTTTGTGATGTTTGTGTTTACTTGATTATTTTTATTTAGTTTCAGTCTGTTTTTCCTGTTTCCAGTTTCCCGTGTTTCTCCCCTCATGCAGTCAACTCCACTCTCACCTGTTCCTCGTTGTTTTTCCCCAGGTGTTTATCATTGTGACTCATTTGTGTCCCTTTAAGTTCAGAGTCTCTGTTTCCACCTTGTCAGTATGTTTTTTAACCCTCAGTGTCAGTCTGCCCTTTGGGTTTGCTGAACATATTATCAACTTCTTGCACAAACTTGCTAAATTCATACTTTATATAAATCCAAAAACTGTTTTTAAAGCTGAAAAAAAATGTGTAATTGAAGATATAATAGGGCATCCAAATCTAAAATACATATACTGAACCTCTACAAAGTAAATACTTTGCAGAGGCACATTTGACAGCAATTACAGCAGCAAGTCTCTTCAGATATGTGTCGCCATGAGCTTGACACATCGAGCTGCTGGGATTTTTTTTTTTTTTTTTTGCACCTTCCTAAAAATAACTGGTCCTTCAAATTGGATGGGTACCCCAAATACTGTGTCCGTGCATTTAAATCAACAAATCAATAAAAAGTTGTTTACAGAATACAAATCTTCTGTCAGAGAACCTTTTTGGTGCAAAGCTACAAACCTTCAAAACTAATCCCAAGAAAAAGTTTGGGATTTGGATTGTCTTGTCTTGCATTGGCTGTGAATATAACTTCCAGAAGCAACCGCAAAGCCTTTCAACAACAGCTGTGCAGCTGCAAGGCCAAGCTGAATGCTACTGATGGAAGTGTTGTTGAAAGCCTTTTAAGTTTTTTATTGAGTAGAAAGATCAAAAAATATCAGTATCATTAGGTTGCGTTTGTTTGGAAAGTTCAACTTTACCACAGCAGAGAACATTACTTTCATCAAATATATGAAAATGTCTTTAGGTGTTAAATTGTGACTCAGATCTCTAAAATAGCTTAAAAACACTACCAAACGATCTTTATGGAGCTTGTGAAAACCTTGAAACACTCAGAAGAAAAGACGAATAATGACTGTCTGCAAAAGCCTTAAGGAAGCTGCTGTTGGCAATGATCAGACTTAAAGCATTAGAGACAGATGAAAACTAAAGCATGAAAGCTGCTGAACAGAGCTGATGAGACAGGATCAGACGATGGTTAAATGAGCCCTAAGGCTTGACCCAGGTTGATCCAGTGATGGGTCAGGGGTGCACTTAAGAGCAGAGGTCAATTTATCAGGAGAAATGTGTTTTGGTCCTGCGATGTGTCTAACTGTTGACTGGTTGATCCCTTCCACACTTCTAGTCAGTAACTGATTGAGATCTGCTTAAGCAAGGTATCGCTTAAACTTCTGGAGCTCATCAACCAGTGGACACCTTTTGTTTGTATTTAATCCATGTTAAAAACCAACACTTTTTTTTTTATTTGGCAACACTTTACATATCATTAACAAGATGTTTTTGAAGAAGTGTAGAGAACTAAACCAACGAAAAATCCATCTGTCTACTACATAACTTTTTCTTGTTTCCTTACACATGCTCACAGTTTTACATGAGCAAAGTTTAGTGTAATACATTATGTGGGAGTGAGCAACTCACAGCTGCTTTGATGGTTCTGAAAAAAATGCCTTGCTCGTACAGAACTTTACTTATGTGCTTGTTTTGTCAAACTGACTGCTGTCAAGATATGAGAAAATTTTGATGAATGGAAACTTAAATCCGAAGTGTGAGCTTCAAGGTGTTTTCAATTTAACCCATAAACTAACCTTTTTATGTGGAGAAAGTGTGGAAATGGCATATCTGCTTGGTGCTGTTGCCACATTATCCAATTAGTGGTCGGTGGTAAAAAATGCTCAGCCACCACAAAATCTGCTTTTCCGAGTTCATGTGAGAGACTATGGTGATGAGTATTTACTGGTGAATCCAAGTATGTGACTCAAAACAACTGGGTTTTGTTCCGAGAAGAGTGTTTGTCTGTTGTTGTAGAAGGCAACTTTTATTGACAGTAAGAACCCCAGTGTTTACCTCCTGGGTCGAAGCGGATCTGGCTGGTTTTAGTGGAATTGTAAGTCCAGTAATTATGGGGAATTATGGAGGCAAGAAGTGACGAACACAAAGCTGGTGGTGGTTGCAGATGCATGAAACCAAGAGTAACACAGCACATGACCTGCCTGTCATACCAGAGAGTGTGACATTTAATGGGGTATGGAGAATCAAATATTTTTATTAGTAAAATTTAGGAATGCAGGACTTTGTGGCTATTTGAGCTAGTTTATTTCAAATGCTGAAATAAGGATATTTTTAATGTAGGTTTATATCAAAAGACTATTAGTGTCTTATCTTGTAAATGGCTCTTTTAATGTTTGGAGATATATTCTTTGGTTCTGTCTAGATTAACAGCTGGTCCAAGCAGGACCAGCAACAAACTGGGTATCTGTCATCTTAAAACCATTACAATATTAAAAACTTCATAGTGGTCACGCAACAGCTTGTTTTATACATTTTTACATCAGTCTGTCTTGCGCTGCGGATGATGTCACATGCGCCGCAGAATGGCAGCACTGACGGGAGCTCCCCATCGACTCGCTCCTTTTTTTGTTCCTGTTGTTTTTGTTTTAACTTTTTTGCCCCTACACTGTACCCACACTACAGGTATGACCGTAACACACTTCTGGAGTTTTGTGTGTTGCTGCCTTGCCAGCTTGCCATCGTGGTTCAGTTCCTAGCCCACTTCCAGCCTCAGGCTCCTGTCATTGAGGCCATCTCCATGATCCTCCACCTTCCTGCACGGACTGAACTCTACAGAACAGTTCGGTTCCGCAGGGAAACCTTGGATGTTCTGTGTCTGCCAGACCTGGTTCTGGAGGGCAGTCATCGTCCGTTGACATGGTCGTTATTATCATCATGCTGCTAACAGGACCACGATACTACAGAACCACACTTTTTCACTTTTGACCCCTTGTTTTTGTATTTTTGTTACATGCTTTGGTAGTTGTTGTTGTTGTTGTCTTTTGGCGAGTCGAGACAGTTCTTTCCGTCCTCCGAATGTCATTGCATTGTTGACCTTCTGTTATTCTGCATATGACAAATAAACCAAACCTAACCTAAGAGGCACAGTTATTCCAACAGAAATGTTGTGAGTTTCCTGCAGGATGTGTCACACTCTGAACAGGAAGTGCTACAGCAAGTATCTGCAATCACTTTTTGCATTTGCATACAACCATGACATTTTTAAATAAATGGTCATTTAATGGAAATTTCTGTTTTGTAAGTTATTGTTTTGGATGAATATCATTTTAATTTTGAGATTGGAGTAGTTTTAAAACAGCAAATCCATACAAGAATGCCCTGCACTCCCCTTTTGAAGCTCTTTAAAAAAAAATCATAACTATTACTTCAAGGTTTAGTATTTATTGCAACAGAGAAAAATACAATACCTATTCCTGTTTTTCCAAAATTATTTTAAGGTCCTTTTGCTTTTTTTGCAAAACATGCATGTATGACTGTACACATTCAGCTCCAGCTGGCTTGCATTTCGAAAATCTCTGCAACGTGTCTCTCATTCTAATCTAAATGACCACTCGAGGTTGTTAATCAGAGTTGGGGGAAATGTAAACTTAGTGACATCTACAGACAGAGAAACAAGAGATTCTGACACGAGTTGCTGATAGCATCTGCAGAAACCGTCAAAGTGATGTAGTGCAGGTGAACAGGTTAACTGATAACTCTACTAGGAGGAGCAATGCCTCTGGGATAAGCAATGGCCAAATATCTTCCAACAAATTCTTAACTTCCCACTCACATTCCTACACAGGTTTATAGATGGTGATCACGTCCTGCTTGTCAGAATGTCTGCAAAGGGTGATCCTGAAGCACAGTGGAGCTTGTTAGCACTCAAGGGTTCAGCTCACACCTCTGCTCCTTTCAAACATAAGGCCTGGATTAAGCAAGAACAAGCACAGCATTGATGTGAGCAACGTCAAAAATTACGCAGGGAAGTAATTAAGTAATTAACTAACAAAAACTGGGCAAAAAAACAAGAAGTTCACACTCAGTTCACAAAAAATGACATTTTTCAAACATTTGGTCACAATTAAACTCAATTAGTTTTCAGTTTCTGTCGTTTTAGTTGGATTTGGTTTGTGAAATGAGTTGAGCAATTATTGCCAGAACATTTTTTTATTTTTTTTATTTTTTATTTCTGGTTACAAAATTTCATCCCATATGATTTTCAAAAATCTGCCCTATGAAAGAATGGAAGTAATGATTAAGATTCCCCATGTTCATACCTAAAAAAAAATAAAATAAAATGGGTGCATGTGCAAGTGTTTTAAACACACGCTTACACACATGTGCAAACCTATAAAGTTATAGTTCTTTTCAGTTAAATGTGAGTTTAATAGGGCATTTTACTTTTCACTTCCCCTAATTGATTCACTCTCCTCAGCTTTTCCATGAATCAACCTTTATGTTTTACTTCTGGTGCTGAATGAAATGTGTGTGACCTTTCAGTAGAAATATAAATTGTTAAAAAAAAAACAAAAAAAAAACACTGGAGCTAAGTACATGTTGGAGTCAGATGTTTAGTCTATACCTCTCCCCGTGATTGTTATATCTATTTTTTATTTTGTCTGCCAACGATAATCACAGTGTGTTAAAGACAAATGGTTAAAACCAAGACAGCACTCTAGAGCAGAATGCATTTTTAAAAGTGTTTTTGGTCCTAAAACCTTCAACGTAAATAGTTATGTCTGTGCAAAGCATGATGGATGACAACAGTACATAAAAGGGTGCGCCAGCGTGAACTGGTAGTTGGGATGTGTGCCAAAGCTTACTGACAATCACCTGTAAGCATGAAAACACCATTTACCAAAATACAACTCCTCCACTCACCTGTAGATTGCATGTTGCTTACCACAATGGATGTGAATATACACGAGAGCAGATGGTCACTTCCTTGAATCACTATAGAGGTGTAACCTCCAACTAATCTCCAATTGTGACCGCTGCCCACGGATCCAGGCTTTTTTTTATTTTTTATTACTAGTGCTATCCATCTATCCATCCATTATCTTTTACCCGCTTCTTCCATTTTGTGTCACGGGGGTCGCCGGTGCCCATGTCCAGCAATCACTGTGCGAGAGGCGGGGCGCACCATGGACAGGTCTCCAGTCCGTCACAGGGACATATAGAGACAAACGAGACAACAATTCACTCTCTCACTCACACTAGGGACAATTTAGAGTTACCAATCAGTCTAACATGCATGTTTTTAGTCTGTGGGAGAAAACTGGAGAACACGGAGAAAACCCACGCATGAACGGAGAGAACATGCAAACTCCGCCCAGAAAGGCCCCCGGACCGGGATTTGAACAGGCAACCTTTTCACTGAGAGGCAGCAGCTTTGCCAGTTGTGCCATCATGCTGCCAGGACCATGCTAAGAAAAAATAAATAAAAAATTAAAAGCCATAAAATTATGAGAATAGTCGTATTATGAAAATAAAGTTGAATAAAGTCTTAATATTACGAGAATAAAGTCATACGTGACTTTTTTTTTAACAGCTCTTGTTTATTTTTATTTTTTCATGAGTCTGATCCATGACCCGACCTGTCAATCAATCCATTTTTTTTAAATTTTATGTTATTTATTGTTTTTTAGCGTGGTCTTAAAGCTCCATCGTACTGACCATGTGCAACAAGGAGAGAAAGTATTCACTACGCTTTAGAACCACAGACACTGATGCACTATGACGGAGCTTTAGGGCCACGCTAAGAAAAAAAAATTAAAAGCCATGGAATTATGAGATAAAGTCATAGTATTATGAGAATAAAGTAGAATAAAGTCTTAATATTACAAAAAAAAGTCATGTGACTTCTTTTTTCAGCTCTTGTTCATTTTTATTTTTTTGTCCACGAGTCGGACCCACGACACGACCTGTCAAATCCAGTAGGCGTGTCAGCAAATGGCCAATCCGAAGCTAAATGAGTCGTAATATTATCTGAACTCCGACATGAGAAACAAGGGTTTACCACAATTGAACTAGTAAAATGATGAATGTTGAGTATCTTGTTAAGTTATACTTTGGTACTGGTTTTACAAATAAGTAGATAGTTAATCTGTTAGCACATCAGCATCAGATTATTATCAGTATCAGGACTTTGAACCTGCTTACAGTAAGGTGGTACGCTGCAGCACAGCTCTCTGCAGGTAAGGAGCATTTAGCCTTGGATTGGTCATTTGCTGATACGCCTACTGGATTGATCGACAGGTTGCATCATGGATCCGACTTGTGGAAAAAATAAACGAGAGCTGCAAAAAAAAGTCTCGTACAACTTTATTCTCATAATTTTATGATTTTAATTATTTTTTTCTCAGCGTGGCAATGTAATTTTTTATTTTTTTCTTAGCGGGGCCCTAAAGCTCTGTCATAGATGTACACCTAATTACTACCTCACCAAAAGGTTAGCAGCCCTTAGTAGGTTGCTAGAAAACAGTGGTCTGTAACAAAATATATATGCAAACCATTTTCCACTTTTCTTCAGACATATGTTAAGAAGTATAAATTCTTATGGGTAAAAGGATGCACAATGGGTTTTATGCCATGTCCTTATTCAGCAAACTCAAAAGTCAACCGTACCAGAACTTGGCGTTCCAGTCAAAATAGGCCACTGGCTGACATACCGGTACTATTTTTTTTCCTCCTCTGTGGCTCATCAGCAGTCCCCGTCTCTCTCTGCATGGAATCACACACAAAGAAACACGAGCACCCTGACTGTAAAAACAGGAGAAATACTTGAGTCTTGAAGTTTCCTTATCTGCTGCTTCATGCGATCAGTCTGGAGCTACAATATAATCAATGATCAAAAGGAAACATGTTTTGCTTCCTGCCATTGAATCCATACAAATGTATGTGTGTGCGTGTGCATGTGCACCATGGGGACAATCTTAACTGGCCATATGATAGCCACCTGTGTAAACGGTTGGAGTATTTCATGGCTCTGAAACACAGGATCCTCAGAGTGCTGTTCCTGTTGCTGTAGGAGACCTGAGCTGTGACCTCCTTTTAGCAGGGGAGAGAACAGCAGGTGGTGAGCAGCAGACCTGAAGTACGCCAACATACGGTTTTAGGCAAAAAGCGTATTTATGTACACTCTCTGTTTTCTATATCTTGCTATGAATTTTCACGTTTCCTTTTTTGCTCCTACTTTCAGGATTTTTCACTTCAGTGTGTGTAACTAGACAACCCCTGGACAAGGAAACGAGCACGTTGAGGGCAGGAAGAGCTTGCGTTTCTGTCTCTGTGGGTCAATCAGGAAGTGAAAAAGGCCTCTGTTGAGCATGCTGAATATTGACACAGCATTGCCATGAGTGAACATATTTTCTGTGTTCAGTCGGCATAAAAGAAGCACATTTAGACATTTAGATGTGTCTTAATCAAATAAACACTCAGCACCAAGTCCCAATCAAATGCTCGTTCGAATAACTCAAACTTCCTGGAAAAAGCTTCTAAAGAAAAAGGACTTTGAAAGATGTGAGAACATCTGCCTAAAATGTTTGCCATGAATGTTATCATTCGTGAAATTTCTTGCATTTACAAAGCACAAATAATGTAGAGTGGTAATATCTGCAGTGCACAGCACACAGAATAAAAAACAGTATTGGTGGAATCCCAGGGAAATGTGCAGAAGAACAGAATTTTAATGGAGGTGGTAAGAAAGCGAGCCTGTGGCTGCTGTTGTTTTTATGTGTAGGAGGACTGCATGGGAGGGTCCTTGGAGCAAGCTACTATACAACATTCAGAAATGTTAAGAATTGAGCTGTTATTTTTTCTGATCTAAGGCGGATTTCTGATTGATTATTGCCACTAAACAGGGGGTAAAGGAATTGGAGAAGAGAATGTTGTACCCACTGGTTCTGGTGCATTAGCTGCTTTAAACAGCTATTAATCTGAGGAATCGGAAATGAGAATCTGTCGAAGGAGCTTTTAGTCTAGAGGCAAAGCTGAAATATGTTTTTACATTAGTGCCTTAAGAGTGATGAAACTGTGCGTCACATTGTGTCTGATAGTATCAGCTCATGGAGGAGCTAACGTTGAACAGTTGTCTCACCCCGTGACAACAGATGAGTGTCTATAATTACACCAGGCAGTAGAATAGCACATATAATGCATATTACAAGACCACCACTCACACAAAGTCCTTCTGTTCTGGTGGGGGACAGGTGCAATGTGGGAGTTGCAGCCAGTCATCAGATCCCAGGGTGGTGTAGGGGTGTGGGGGTGTGACTGCAGCTGCTACGGCCCAATGCAATCATTTGCAATTCCATATCGCCACATGGGTCTTAATTTATAGGCCTGCTATGTTATGACGTCAACTGATGCTTTCTGTGTGTATCTTTGTTGTTTTTGTGATGCTTAAATTATTCAAGTGTATATCTATGAATGAAAATAAAGACTCAGCATTATGGAATGGCATCCAGTGCTACTTTTGTGATAGACTTTTAGACTAATATCATAAAATGATGAGAAAAGTTACAGCCTTTTTGGTCCAACCTTTAAAATAATATATTGAACAGTCTCATCCAGTTAGCAAAATGTTATGCTCAAAGTGTGTGTCCTGAATGATTCTCATCTACTGCCACGTTAATTTTTAGTTAGACATCTGTAAAAAAAATGTTTAGCTGTAGTAGCCATCTTCACCTAAATTGGCTCCAAAAGTTATTAACTTGTAAAGGTTCATTCTGACTTTGCGCTGCCATGATTCTCTAAATACTTTTAAAAAGCAGTTGAAGACACATTTGTTCAGATTGGCTTTAATTAGTTTTATTTTATCTTATGTCACAATAGGGATGTGCATCTTTGTGTGATAGACGATTCGATACACATCTAGATACAAAGGTTACGATTCAATTAAAAAATGATATATTATAAAAACAGAACGTTTCGATACGATTTGACAGTCTAAGAGCGATACGATTTGATTTGACTTTCGATTATACCTTTTAACCATAGATGACAACAGTGGCAAGTCCTGTTACTCTTTCCACCACTGTAGTGGGGTCTTTTTCGGGGGCAAAGGATCACTCTCTCTGTACCTCTTCTTCATTGGCCTGGTCCCTTACAGATCTAGCTGCCATCCTTACTTCAAAGTCTTCTCCCAACAGCTGGTCCAGGGCTGACATTTTATGCTTTTTACAAGGAGGTTTATCATCTGAAATAGAAAACAATTACCAATGGCGGAATCATATTTCTGAGCTCTAACGTATGAATCAAGTGCTGAAATCCTTCCCCCTCCACTATATTGTACGGACATAAGCCCTTAGTGATAAAATGGGTTATTGATGGCGTTATATCCTTAGCTCGAGATGAATTATGGCCCAGTTGCCTGTAAAATTTTGTGATGACTCCTGCTCGTTGTTGTGGGGCTTGAAAAGTTCACCATACTCCTCTGTGGTTTTTTTTTGTTGCATGTTGGTCAAGGTTTGTTGTGTTACCAGTGTACTTCAGAGATGCTCTGCATAGCTTGCAAATAGCATGGCTTTTGTTGAGTTTTCCATCATTATTGCAAAATCCGAAAACGTTCCAAACTTTTGATTTTTGTCTGGCTGATGTATTGAAAATGTTTCGGTGACTCTTTAGCACTACTACTATTTACATCCATTCTAGTCTTCAGTCTTGGTGAGCTAGGGAGCATGTGCAAGAATAGCTTTGGAGGCATTCCCAGCTCTCGTGTTGTTTTAGAGACAAAACTTTCAACCTATTGCTAGTCTTGCGATACCTGCTCCATGTCTCTTCAACCGATTCATCTCAGGATTTGTGACTGGTTGCTATCGATTTTATACGGCTGCTACCGACGCAACCATGTAAATAGCTTGTCAAACCGGATATCCAGTCGTACCGATTTATTTTTCACAACCCTATGTTACATGTAAGTTGTTTTATATCTTCTGTTTTATCTTTTGTGGTTGTATGTCTTATATTCTGTAAAGCACTTTGTGGTTTGTGACCTGTAAAAGGTGGTATATAAATAAAGTTTACTTACTTACTTACATTCAATAATGATCATATTTGACTTTTTATAAATGCCACCCTTTAGCTCATTAGATCTGCTGTTAACAGGCAGATATGCAAACACATGGGTCAAAACATTATCAACCCCCTTTGTATTTTGGTGGCTGCAATAACAGTTTTATAATTTCAAGCAGACATTTTATTTTGTCTGTGCACAATGAACTGGTGCTTCAGCATGGATCAGCGTGACCTAAAGTTGGTGTCAACACACAGTCATGGGAAAGAGACAAAGACAGAGAGAAACAGATGCACCCCAGGGAAATATAAAGGAGACAAATTCTGCTTGGCCCCATGAAATGTTAATCCTTGGGATTTTTGGGGGTTTGTAATGCATTTGTGACTTCACACGACATCGGTCACATCTTGCACATTGTTTTTGTCCCATGACACTATTCAAAATCGTGAGCCATCACCACATACAGCAGTACACATGCATAAATATTACAAGAAAACAAAAAGCCTCATAAGAAAATGAAGAAACCCATGGTGTGAGGAGTCAAAGCAGAGTGCAGGATATGCCAAAACAAAGTAACAGAAGTGACATGTAAACAGACAGAATAATTGGACAGGGTGAAAAAATTAAAAAAGTTTGACGAAAGGAACCCCGTGCATGAAAATCCATGGTAACAATGATAATAATTAACCACAAAGAAACAAGCACAAAGGGGATAATTGAAAATGAAAGAAGTGCCAGTTAGCCTTGGCTGAGGTCCATGTAAGTGCGGCATGAGCTTGAAGAAAAAGAAGGTGAAGGAGAAAAGCGGTGGAGAAAAAGCAGGGGGTGGTCTGTAGAGTGACAGATTAGTTTTTTTCTTTTTCCAGGAGGGAGAAGTCTTACAGAATTTGACAAAGCACACAGCTGCCCTGGAGGAAAAAGGAAATCTCGAGACAGTCTCGAGGAAGATGCAGACGTTTTAAAACTCTCCTTTCCCTGATCTAAACTCTAAACATCACTGTTCACTTTTATGAGCATTTTGTCACTCTCACCACACTGCAGCAGGTGACCTCAGATCAGGAGCGCGGGCAGAAACTGACTCACTCATAAAGGTTTAAGCTGAGCTTTGGATCCTCCCCGACTGCCTGGGTGAGAGCAGTCAGGAGCTAAAGCTTCACTTTCTTCCCCCAGTGCTGAGAGACTGCACGCCAGGCACGAGGCTCCCTGCGCCCCCCACCCTCCTCCCTTCTTCCACTCTGATTTTTCCTGGGCTCATGTCCAGAGAATGACTGGCCTCAGTGGACCCAAGAGGAGGATCTGAGACTGAGGACACATTACGGCAGCTCCAGCTCTGCCTGCCTGTCTGCCTGCTGGGACAGACAAAGGTTCTAGCAATTAACAGCTTCTACCCTTTTCTGGGATTCTTAGACTTGTGGTTTTTTTTTTTTTAGTTTTTAATTTCCTGTTCTTCACATCAGAAAGAGCGGATCTGCGTTCAGACAGACAAACAAACAAACGGACTGACATATGGAGCAGTGAGCACTGCAGCGTGAATGTAGCAACTGGACCTCTTTCCCTGGTTACTAAGACCAAACAAGGATAATAGCCAAATCACTTTCTTTTCCACCAAGGTAGTGGGTGGATGCAGCTTTCAGCAGACTGCTATAGGGGAAAGCAGCCCCTGCATCGAGACTGCGGATATACATCTAGTTGATCGACACTGTGGTGATCCTACAGAAACAGACTCTTAGCTCTAAGAAGACTTTCTGCGAATACTTAATTGTGCAGAAACCTGTGGATTTATACCTTTTTTATTAGCCTGCTGCTCAAGCTAAGTGGACTTAATTGGTTTTGAACTTGATGAGTGTAAAATGTTTGTGTCAGTGATGATGGCAGGATGCAAAAGGACTGTGAATAAGTCACTGATACTGATATGTCTTCATCTGCTTGGGATGGCTCTCTCAGCGGATAACATCTACCCAAGGATACGTCTCTCCCACAAAGGTAAAACAAAATATGTTTTTGTGCTTTATTTGGTCGTTGTATGAAATATGTGCTATAAATAAAAAATGCACTCTGCACTAAAATGAAGAAAAACATCATTTTGAGATAAAGAAAGAACAATTTTCTTTACTTAGAGCCATCACTGCTGTGAATTAAGAATGAGACAGGTGTAACTGTGTATCCCTGTTCACGTGCCTCTTGTTATCATTGACTTTATCCAAACCCAAAGTGATCCAAGATGGAAATATTGTAACATATTAATGATAATGCCTCATCTGTTGTGAATAAACGATTAATCTTTAGTAGCTTTGTATTAAACATTGTGTTTTGTAAAACAAAAAGAGCTAAAGCACATTGACACACAGAAAGAAAATAAACTGTCTTTTCTGTGAGTGAGAATAAGAAGCATGCAGGTTTTCAATGGTGTGTAATGATATGGTCATTGAAGATTTATGCTTTAACCTGCGAGGCACCAAGCAGAAGGGGGATCTAAGAAGAGTAACTTCTGCTATCTGGATTAGCTTTTGATGTTTCAGCCACGCACACCTTGATGCATTTTGTTTTGGTCTTTCAGCTACAGTGGCTGAAGATCCACAGTGTGGCGTGGCTCAATGATTGGATATATTTTTCCTTTCTTTTGACTCAAGAATGTGTCTGTGAGAAGTGTTTATGTGCTTGTGGCTGTTTACTTGTGTTTTTGAGTGTGTACTACGGATGTGCACGCACTGGTATGTGCACTGACTGCTGTGTATCTTTCTGACAATAATGAGGGGTTTTATCTTTGCAGATAAAACTCCTAAGTAAACATTGTATTTTTTCTCTTTTTCTTTGATCTCTATAGCAACAGAAGGAGATGATTCCACATAAGCCTGTTAGTCATGGCTGGAAATAGGTGTGGAATTTGAACGGTCAGGAACTCATAAATGTGCACTTGGAGCATGTAATGAAAAATGACAAGACTTGTCCATCTGTAGGGAGGTGTAAAAAGAAAATATATATATATTGTAAAATAAATTGGTGCAATGCAAAATGCTGGAGAACAGAAGTAAAAACAATTAAGGAATTAACTTTTTCAAGAATCGAGATTAATGTTCTGGAGATCTAGAGTTACATTTTCATCACAAGTAATCAGATAACTGCTGACAAGTCCAATCATTAATGCCACGTAAAAACCAGGTGTGGTTGTTATTTTTCATGTATCACCCAGTTCGTAAACTACCTGCAGGCAGGGCTGCCACATTGATTGACATCCCTCCACATCGCAGTCTCAACGCTCGAATACGTGTCCTGGCTAGCACTCAGCGCCGTGAAAAGGCTGAAGTTGGATCCCATCATCATGGAATGATAAACATCCAAGTCCTAATACATGCCTCATGGGCTCTGCCAGTTAAATTTGCACACACCCTTCAGTCAGTTCACACTAACTCATATGTACATACACAGACATGGGCGCGGGCAGAATTGTGTGAATTTTTCACACACGCAGGACTTGGAAGCGGTTCAGGGAAATGAAGAAGGATGCGGTTTTAAGTATTCATTCATACGACTATTTCCATAACATCTGGTATCACAGCGATGTGGAAAAAAAATAAGCTGCTCTTTGTGGGATAGACTGACGCTGAAAAGCAACTGTTAATTACATCAGAACTGAAATATTTTTAAACCTGCTTCTGGTCAGGAGGGCAAATACAGAGAGGAATCAATAGTAAGCTCAATGAAACAGGCGGTCGGCTTTTTATGGCTTCTTGGAGTGAACTCCATAGAGCACATTATCATGTGTTTCAAATATGACCTAACTATTGATCTTTTGGCTTTGATGTTATCCACACATTGCATGCGTTGAGAAAGTAGCATCTTTTTTTCTCCACGTTTCATTTATATTCTGTCTAGACTTCTGGACCAGGGAAGATTATTTCATATGAAACTGCCTTCATCTCAGTCATCCTTTTATTTGCTTACACCCTCTGTTAACTCAGGGCTGTTAGCTTAATTACACAGAGTATTGAGTTACGAACACTGAAACCACGCTGCCTTCAGAAATAATTGACCTTAAGCTTTGGCAGACCAACATGTAAAGACTTTAAACATATGTCTAAAGATGTTAATACACCTTAACTGCTTGGATGTTTGTCCTATCTAACTTCATAAATCAAGAGGTTATTATACTAAGAATTGCCCCTGTAGGCAGGTACATGCTTTGTGAAGCAAAAATGAGAACCTACTGTTCAGTTTTTTTGCTCCATGTGACTTAAATCTGCATCAGTGCGGTTTCTAGATCAGCAGACGCAGAGTGAAATGAGATCCTTCTTTAGGAAAACCATCAGTTTCGCAGTTAATGAAGCTATTGCACAGCTTGTTTTGTGTCAGAATGTCAGCAGGTTGTAGGTAGGCGGTCAGGCTTTGATTTATTTTGCTGCCTCCTCAGTTCTGTCATGATGCTTTGGCTAAAGCTGCTGGTGAGACAGCAGTTTTTGTAATGAGAGGATGACCTCAACCTAACCCTTAAGACTCCAAACTTGTGTTTACATGGTTTATTCTTAATTGTATTCTTTGTAAATCGATACAGGAGCAAAAAATGTTTTTGAAACTGTTGTGAAGAATTGCATGGCCACCCTTTTTTTGTTCAGGTAAAAGTTGTTGAATTTAGTAAAAAAAAGGCCTAATGAAAATGCTTATAACATCACCATTTTAAAATACAGTAGTCCCTCGTTTATTGGGGGCGTTAGGTTCCACCCCCCCCCCCCCCCACACACACACACACACACACACACACAATAAGTGAAAATCTACAAAGTAGGGATGCTATGTTTATTTTAGTATTTATATATTTTAAGGCTTTAGAAACTCTTCCTACACTCTTGCAGTGTTACGCCATTTTAACAACATACGTACCGTACTGTATGTGTAGCTACTACGTTTTACTTACCAGCTCTGCAAAATAGGAGCAGCTCTCGGTTCCAGTCCGACTGTTCTGGTCCATTTCGGTTCATTTCTTCAGACGTAACCTGCAGAGACAAAGCCCACAATCAATGTTCTAAACTCAAACCTACTAATTTTAGCAACATTCTTGCGTATATGTAGCTAGTAAATTTTGATTACCAATGCGTCCCTGCTCAGAGGTCCTCATGAGCCGGCTAGGAGCTCTTGGGTTCACAGCTGAGTCTGGGGGTCCGATTCTGGTTTGGTTCTGTTCAGCTCTTGCACGTCGAAGCGCATTTTGGGTGGGGGCAGACCTTCGTTTATTTTTATTTTTTCCCCCCCATTTACCCTTTATTTATCCAGGTAGTCTCATTGAGCCACAAGAACTCATTTTCAAGAGAGACCTGTTTAGGGAGCTGATGGTGGGGGTTAAGGGCCTTGCTCAGGGGTCCAAAGTGGGGCGAATGAGGGTGGAGGGAGGTGTGGGTGTTTCACCTTTTCCACCCACATTTTGATGTTGACGGTACCGGGAGGTGAACCTGCGACTTTCCAATCACAAGCCCATCTTCTAACCTCTGCGCCACCTCCGGGCGTGGGACCATAGATGCTTGAGTCCAAGTCTGGATGAAAAAAGTCCTGATGTGCTACGGAAACAGTCATGGACATTGGGCGGTGCACGTCCTCTCTCTGAAGTCTTCGTGGGCCGGTAACCAGCTCTCAAAATTCACTAATGGGTCTGGAGGTCTGGTTCTGCTCTGGTTCGGTGGGTTCCGTGCGGCTTCTCTGCATTTGCTGGGTACCAAAGTCACTGTAATAAGCGTCAAACTATTTCCGATCAGATTAAAACTTTCCGTCTAGCTTTTCAGTGGAAGTAAATGTGGGTTCTGGTTGGGGCACTGTTGGCTTCTGGGAAATGTGGTCATTATGAGCAGGAATACAAGGAAGGCTTACTGAGAAAACTACAAAATGGTGGCTCATGTCCCAAGTACTTTGTTTTTTTCGTTAACTTTTTACTGTACAGTACTGTATACAGTACTGTGTCAATCACTTGAGTAATATTAAAGTTGACAATCATATGTCCTGTACATTTTTCTTGTACAGTATTATGAACTGCACGTCCACAAACCGTGATAGAGCGAGTCTGCAAAAGTCGAACCACAAAGTAGCGAGGGACTACTGTATTTACATCATAAATACTTACCTTCAGTTGCCTGCCAAGGACATCCTACCTTAAAATTTAAAAACATAATATTTTTTGTTGAACACATCTTTGAAAGGTGCAACTACTATAACATGATGGTAATTCACTTTGGCAGGTTTCATATTGTGCTGTATATATTGGTTTGTATAAAAAAAATACATGCACTTTCTCTTCTTTAGCCTCACTTTTACTTTAAACACAAACAATTTCAATTTATTTAGAGCTGAATCCATTTCTATATTGAATCTGTAGTTTTTAGCCATGCTTAAAAACTAAATAAATGCAATTGTGACTATAAATTTGTAAATGTGTTATATAGAAAAATACCAAAACCATTTTTCAACCTTTTCTTTTCCCGCTGCACTTGTTGTAATACTGAGCTGAGCAGAAGGCACGTGAAAATATATAAACACAGGGATTACTCAGGTGGCAATTACTGATGTATGAAGCTTCCTTTGAACTGTAATTTTAGACCTTCCTTTCCTGAGAAGAAAAAAAAAGCTCTTGCTGTGTGTTTTACAACCTGCAGTTGATGAGGCTCTTTGAGTAACTTTCGTCTGAACCCAAAGAGGGAAAAACCAGAATGAGCCAAAGATGAATTAAAACAAAAGTGGGATTTTTTTCTTTCTCCTACCTAAAGCTAAAGTGACAGGTGGAGAGTCTTATTAACTTTCTTTTATCTGCATATGAAAAAGCCTGTGTTTAAACATACCATTCTGAATTATGCCTACAGCAAATGACATGCTATAGACCTTGAGTCAAACGTTTGGAAAGTGGAGCATATTGGTGGTGTAGACAGACATCACACCTTTTACGCCAGCAAGTAAAAAGTGATCATTTTTCGAACCTCCTCCCCTGTGTTCACACTCATCTTTCTTCTTACTCATTTTGTCCATGTACATCTCAGCGTCACTTTCTCTCCTTTCGGGTAATATGTGAGCTCTCCACCTCATTACTGAGATGTCCAGAGGCGAAGGCAGCTGGTGAACCTCTAATATCCTTTATGACCTTTGATCAGCAAAAAGAACAGGGAATGAGATGCGTTAAGTTATTTAACAAGGAGAAAAGAGAGGGAGCAAAGGTTTTTAAGCCTTCAGCAACTCGGCAATTTATTATTTTTGTTATTATTACTTATTACTATGGGAGAAAAATCACAAAGGATGACAAGTGTGAAGATAAGGAGAGAAAAATACTTGGTGGAAATTGTTTTTTAATAAAAGATAACTTTTTTTACAATGTGTTTGTTAAAAAAAAAAACTGTCACTTTGAATCATTTGACAATTTAAATTAATATCCATGATAGTCTGAGAACTTTGATTCTTTGCATAAAAAGTGTGAGATATTCAGCGTAAAATAAAAGTGCATGTGTAAACCATTTCATTTTTTTTATTTTTTATGGGGATCTGGCCTGCAGCTACATTCTTACACAACAATTCATCTTCCATGCTTACAAGGACAGTTAAAAGTTTTTTTTTATGGAGTTGGGATCAAACATTAAATAAAAGTAATTCAAACTTTGAGAGCATGTTCCTGGTGTTTGAGTGTGCGGCGCTTTAGGCCTACAGCAGTTGTTTTTAAATGTACCAAATACATTTAATTTGAATTTATTTGATTTGTCTGTTCTTTCTTGATAATGAGCCCCAGTTTTACGGTATTGCAATTAAAATCCATCCATCATCTTTACCCACCTCTTCCTTTCCGGGTCGTGGGTGTCATTGGTACCCATTTCCAGCTATCACTGTATGAGAGACAGGGGACACCCTGGACAGGTCTCCAGTCCATCACAGGGACACGTACAATTCACTCTCACTCACATCTAGGGACAATTTAGAGTTGCCAATCAGCCTAACATGCATGTTTTTGGTCTGTGGGAAGAAACCGGAGTACCTGGAGAAAACCCACGCGTACACGTAGAGAACATGCAAACTCCACCCAGAAATGCCCCTGGACCGGGATTTGAACCGGGGTGACCTGCTTGCTGAGAAATGGCATCTCTACCAACTGAGCCAGTGTGCTGCCTGTACTTAAAGTTCACAGCACACGAAATAGTTTCATGAAATAATGATCACCAGGAGACAATCAAAGAAAACTTGAAGGGTGTTGCACATTCTAGCTCCACAAAGATTTAGAAATGTATTAAAAAAAAAGACATTTTTAATTGGTCACATCAGTTTTATATCCTAAAGGAAGATTTCTCCCTTATCCTTTTTAGGCGCACCATATGGTATTTATTTTGATTCATGATATCATTTCCCCCTTGTCACAAGAGAACAGAGGAGCACAAGGCCATATACTGATAAACACCAAATTTCTCCAACTTTAACCCCCACCACCAACACCCCTCTAACCTCTTGAGCTTTACAGTCTCAATCAGACCTCAAAGGCACAGACCAGATCTGCCTTCTCCTGTTTCCACATTTAACCATTTGAATACTCAACTTGTTTTTGTCTGTGTCCCCAGCATGCACTCTCACACTTATTAGGTAAACACATGTATAATCTCATTTAGCTGGAAATACATAAAGTGCCAAGTTTAATCCTTGGCAATGAATGTGTGCAGAAAAGGAGGTCAGGCTGTGGATTGATTGTCATTTAGGGTGTTGTGGTTGGAATGATCATCAAAGAAGAAGATCTATGTATTTCATCTATGTTTACCTATTTATGTGAAATTCTTATGTTGATTTCATTTGCGATTGGGTTATCTTCATAAGTTCAAAAACCTGCAAAGGAGAGACCCCAACCATCAGTGACACCTCATCATGGACTTAGAGACTAAGTCAATCAGTTTCCAAAGTGTGTGTTTGCCGTTGCTCATTCTGTCTTTTATCATGATTGTGTGGTTTTTGGTGTTGAACCCAAGTGCAGGCAGACCTCGGAGACTCGGAAGTAGAATAAAGAACTAATTTATTTATGATAACAAAACAAAAGCTGACGGGGCAGCAGACTTACTCCTTCGAGGAGACGCGGAGGGAGAACAGAACTTGACACCATACCGGACAAAACACGGACGAATAGACACAAAGATGCAGAATATAAAGGAACACTAACGAAAGTCAACGAAGAACACCTGGGGGCGATTGGGATAGGGGACAGGTGTGACAGGAGCTGGCAACATGACGGAGAGCAGGACAACACAAGGATCACAAGACGCAAAACCCAGTGATCCTCTCAGTCCTGAAATGCTTCTAAAGGACCAATAACCTGCTTATATCAAGCCAAACATAAGATACTCCCCAGTGCTTGGGTACAGATGAGATCACAATGTTTATTTGAATTTAACTTTGCCAAATCTACTCCAACATCTCTCAGAGCTTTGCAGACTGTTGTTGAAAGTGTCCGTCTTTAGGGAGTCCCTTTTCTCTGAGATTTCCTTTTGGAATGGGATCACAGTTGGGCCATGTGTCTCCTTGGATCAGTCGCTAAAGGGAAAATGCCCTCCTCCTCCTTTCAGCTCCTCGTCTGATGGCTGAGGAGCTCTTACGGGTTGCAGATGGTGAGGCTGAGAGGAAAGAGACTCAGAGGAATGTGGAAATTTGGAAATTCCCTGTTTTTCTTATTCAGCTTGATCAGTGGTTCCCACATATAATGACAGAGGAGACACTTTTCAAAAAGTGCTCTGAGCCATCTGTGTAATCAGGAGATCCTCCAATTGTATTTCAGTAACTTTGATTATGTAAAATTACTATAATCAACACGCTGTTTTGTAAAACTGACTATACTTTTTTTTGTGTGTGTGTGAAGTAAGTAATGACAATTTACCTTTTTTCTTTGAGAAAGTTCCTCTTCTATTGCCACGTAAATTCATTCACGTGTGATCAGCCGCCACTCAGCTTTACTGACAGACACAAGCAGACAGAATAACAGACTTGGCTTGTGGACTCTTTACTTCATCACTTTAAATAGCCATCGAAGTCCATCATCTGAATTAGTGGAAGCAAATTTGACTTCACATGAAGAAGGAGTTCTTTGTTTGTGAGCCAACGTTAAGGCGACCGTCCTTGATGCAAGTTCAGCTCAAGTCAAAGAAAACCAGCAAATAGAAGCATGTGTGTTTGTGCGAGAAACAGAACGGTTCTGTGCATGTGTGTGTGTGTGATTGGACTAGCTAATTACAGGAAGCATGTCTGAACCCTGCAGAACATGACTGCCACATCCCCTCTGTCTCTGCCTCCCAACCACCCAAGCCTTAATGCAAGTCAAACAAACAGTGACTTGTCTCCAGCCTAGAAATCTTATTAGCAACAAAATATACACACTCACCTACTCCTTTGCAGATACCTAATCCCATTTTAAACAAATAAACGTATCTGACTAGGTGAAGTGCGGTTGCTATGTGTGTGCTATAGAAATAGGATAAACATTCTCTCTTTCAATCTCGAAGATCATGTATCAAGAAAAATACACACGTGCTACAACAACAAATTGTGCAATTACCCCCTGCTACACCATGTGTCAAGATATCAGTCAAATTGTTAATTAGCGTAGCTGTAATTTTTGATCTTAGTCACAAATATATTTTTGAGTTTAGTTGACGTTTTGATCAAATGTTGCATAAATCTCCTATACTAAGTCCATGGTAGTAGTATACTACACCTAACTTGCCTTGTGTGCTTGAATCTGCCCAAAGTATTAGAAGCCACCAAGTCCCTCTTTTTACTTTTTACAAGGTCACTGAGTACAACCTATCTGTGTTAATGAAAGTATTTAAGGTTAATAAACTCAGAGGAAGGGCACAGCTCAGGTTTAAGACTCAGTTTAAACCCTTTACCCAAAACATCTCATTAAGCTCACAGAAGTTAGGTAAAGAAAAGGTCTGTGTTTATATTAAGTCAGATAGAGAAATTAAAGGTGTGTGGGTTCATATTTGTGGCAGTTGTGCAACAAAAACGGGTCTGCATGATCTGTATGAATGGGCTCATATTTAAAGATGAATCTGAAATGGCCAACTGGTTTCATTTTAGAGTGGGAGTGACTAGATCCAACTAATGACTGAAAAGACCGGTTCAGTTTCCTGTCTGATAAACTGCTTCCTCACTTAAAAGCGCCACAAGCTGGAGACTATAAATCATATGCTACTCCAGCTGTTGCACAGTGTCTTTTTATGATAGAGCCATGGATAATCACTCATAATCAGTTTCTCAGCAGTTTATTGATGCTTTTGAAGTTTAAATGTGCTACAAGTATTAGTCGTGAAAAGCACATATTAATTCAAGCATAATAAAGTCCTCTAAATGCTTAAGTTTCTTTTTTGTTGTTGTTTTAATCAATCGTTTTTTCATTTGTGACTGACAAGGCTAATTGTTTTCTTGAAAAATTGGTAACAAGTATTCCATAAGGGAATATTTTTTGGGGTCCGTCCGTCTGTACATACATACATACATACATACATACATACATACATACATACATACATACATACATACATACATACATACATACATACATACATAC
>NC_056507.1:24167734-24167939 GCF_014905685.2 Nematolebias whitei | reverse complement strand
TACATACATACATACATACATACATACATACATACATACATACATACGTACATATGTACATACATACATATGTACATACATACATATGTACATACATGCATATGTACATACATGCATACGTACATACATACATGCATATGTACATACATGCATACATACATACATACGTGCATACATACATACGTACATACATGCATGCATATGT
>NC_056507.1:24146852-24167724 GCF_014905685.2 Nematolebias whitei | reverse complement strand
CATACATACGTGCATACATACATACGTACATACATGCATGCATATGTACATAATATACGTGCATACATGCATACATGCATATGTACATACATGCATGCATGCATACATTCATACATGCATACATACGTGCATACATATGTGCATACGTACGTTTTATCACAGTTCTTAAAACTTTTTTTTTTCCTGTACTGTTTTATACAGAACTTTGGCAGATGAACAGGACCTGGGTGTTCCAGGGTCGTGGCGTCCCTCTTCAGCCTCAGACTATGTTGCTGGATGAAATCCACCAGAGACTTTATGTTGGTGCTAAAAATGCCTTGTTCTCCCTTAGCCTGGACAGGGTTAACTCACATTACAGACAGGTAATCCGAGCTTTATTCTAATTTGGTAGTCAAGAGTGGAGACAGTTGAGATTTTAGAATGAAACATTTATAAGTTATGGAGCCAGTAATGCTTAAGTTGAAATTATAATTAACAGAAAAGGGGAAGAAGAGGGAAAATGCTTATTTTGCAAAACTTTGACCTCTTTAACAGTATTTTACTGCATATTTTATCCACAACAACAATGCTATTAGGATCATGTGGAAACTATGATTTTTTTTTTCTCAGATTAGCTGGGCCAGTACAGAATCTCAGATGGAGGACTGTATGATGAAGGGGAGGGAAAAGGTAAGTGTTATACAGATGATTTTGGATGCAGATACAATGTGACTGTATGTATTTTCAGATGGGATCTGATAATGTGTGCAGGGATAATGATAAAGAAGAATAAGCCCAATGGCCTAGTTGATAATGTTAACTTGTCATCCAATGTAATTATCTGTATGAGTAGAAAGATCAATTTAAGATATATATATGCATATATATATTGACTGCACCTATAAATTGACCTACGTTTTTTACTGTTCTCATAAACCTGCGATGAATATTGAAAATTGATGTTTGTATTGATTATGCAGTAAACCATGGCCTTTTCTATCACTGCATTTTTGCTGTGTGGTCTTAAATGTCATTCTCAGCACACAACTCACACACACTCTCTTTTTTATGCTGTGTTTAAAGTCTGAATCTCTTCCAACAGCCTGAGTGTGCAAACTACATCAAAGTGTTGCAGCAATACAACCAGACCCATTTGCTGGTATGTGGGACAGGAGCCTTCAACCCTATCTGTGCTTTGGTCAAAGTGGGACACAAAGGACAGGTAAGTGACTGTGACAGAATTTTTCATTTGATTCACACCCAAATTTAAAGGGCATTTTACACATTTTTGCCATTTTGCCCAATTTTTTCATAGCAAAGACTAGTACTTGAGTAAACAGTAAACCAAATAAAATATTGCAGGACTCCTTGTTGTAAAGTTAGCTAGGTTCTAACATGCCAACAAATGGACTTATATCTCCAGAACCTCGGCCACGTTGTTTGATAATGTTTTACTCAGGACCTCCCAGAACTGTCAGTCCTGTACATCTTGGACTACTGAGCTGTTAAACACTACTCATGTTCCTGCAGATGGATGCATCCACCTGGCAACAAAGAGTGGTGTGAGGTGACGATGGGAAAGACACTAAGGCAGGGTGGAACTTTGTTTCATAAAGAGAGAGAGAGAGAGAGAAGGATTTGGCACAAGTTTTTTGTTGATAATTTAAAAAAATCTGGCGCTCCTTCTGTTCACATAAACAAAGATAGCAGACCAGGTGGTCTCTGGAGAAGGGAGGAGGTTTCTGGTCAGAGGAAATTCATGTAATGTGTCCGTTTCAGCAGCAACTTGGTTGTCTTTCATGTATGATGGTGTGCAACCAAAACCGACTGAAGGCATTGGTTTGAGCATGTTCGGACACATGTATGACATATTTCTCACATGTCACACACATGATAGTCTAGGTGTGTGTTTGCGTATGGAAGAGTCTGTGTGCCTGGGCTGTATTTAGAGAAGGGGGGGGGGGGTGTTACTGCATTCCAACGCTGGTCTAACAAGTCAACCAGCCCAGTCACAGCCACAGCACCTAGCCATCACTCACCACTGGAACGCTCACCACTGAGCAATACTGCATCATATATGGCTGATTTAATGTGTGTATAAAAATTTAAAAAAAAATCAAACCAATCAGCCTGACACAACTCTTATATGTGGTGTATGAGATTACATTAAACCTACATTTAGCTTTAATTTACAGATGCATAATATTTATAATACAATAATTTATGATGTAGAATACTCTTCCTACTTACCACACTGATTGGTCAATCATCTATTAATCTTTCGCCAACGCCAGTGATTTAGATTTTTTTTTAAAATACACTACAGAGAACTGCTTATAAACCATTACTGAATTAGCTTCGTCTGCAAATTTCAGTTTTGAGAGATCATGTTCCGTGATGAATGTGTTGAACCCAGAAAATGACTTATGTTGCAACCATAGAGCCACAGCACAGTGTGGTTCTGCAGCCTCTCATAAATCAAGACAGTATGTGACATTGCCCCGCTGAAATGCCAGTGGCTGTCAAAAACATTGTGGTGGCCCACAGCACATGAGTTGTGGTTCTACTGAGAGCTCAGATACGTTTGTGTGTGTGTGTGTGTGTGTGTGTGTGTGTGTGTGTGTGTGTGTGTTAGCCACCTGCAGTGCATGGCAGCAGCATCAGATGAGTGGGAGTAGTGATTCCACAACAATAAAAGGGCAGAGCAAAGCTGAATATACACTTCTATGTGGCAGTCCTTCATTCGGTCATCCATCACTCCTTGTCTCATCTATCTTCATTTTTCCCCTCTCATTCATCTCCTTATGATCCTTCCTCTCATTAACTCGTTTCTTTTACTTTTTCCACACATTGCCTCCTTGTTTAGATGACGTTACAGTATTGTATAGCTCTTCAGTGTGCAGTTATGGCATTTATGTTCATGTGATTTCCATAGCAAAGGCCTGTGTTTATATCTGTGTTTTTCTTCTCAAGGAGACCATGTTTGCTCTTAAAGAGGAGAGCTTTGTGAGTGGTAAAGGACGTTGTCCGTACGACCCAAAGAGTTCCTGCATATCTACTCTCTCCAGTAAGACATGGCCAGTTCTGTCACTAAATTCACCATAAACTAAGCTGAAAATTGCTTGTCAATGTACTATTATATATTTTCATTTCAGCTGTGGACCATCCCAATAGATTTGCTTTCTCTGTTCATTTTGTTTTTACCTTTTAACTGTGAATGCTGCCATCTTGTGGTCATATGTGCAACAGCACCCTGCCGTCGCTTGAGCAGAATTGGCGTTGAGACAATGAATGCATTGTGACTCATCTCTGTATCTGTCCATCAGGAGGAGAACTGTACATTGGCTTGTACACTGACTACTGGGAGAACGATGGTGCGTTGTGTCGACTTAACAACCACACTTACACTCGGACTGAAAGAAATGACAGACAGCAGCTCAATGGTTGGTTTGAATCATATTTCTGTATGAATACAACTAAATGCGTACTTACCACAGATATGACTTCATGTTATGATCATGTGGTTAATTTTTAGGGCATTCAGATAAGACCACTGCAAAAAAAAAAAAAAAAAAAACACCTAAGAATGACTTTATTTTTATGGATTGGAGCCATTATTATAGGTTTTGATCACTATCATAACAAAACAAATCAAACTACTGTTTGCTCCCGATGTATTTTTTAAAATTGTTTTATGTTATTCAGTTTGTGTCGTGATGCATTCACTCTGCAGAGCCTAAGTTTGTGGCCTCAGCAGTTGTTCCTGACAACGACGACGGGGACGATGATAAAGTTTACTTCTTCTTCACCGAGCGAGAGATGGATGCGGACGGAATGAACAGGGCTGTGTACGCCCGCGTCGGCCGAGTCTGTGCGGTAAGAACTCTAATGCACTGGAAATGTTTCTGGTTATAATTCAGCCTGTGCTGACAGCGCCGTTAGAAAACAATCTGGTCTAACATCACAGAATGACCTGGGAGGACAGAGGATGCTGGTGAACAGATGGAGCTCTTTCCTGAAAACACGTCTCATCTGCTCTGTTCCTGGTCCATTCGGCATGGATACACACTTTGATGATCTTGGTAAGACTGCATCAGTTTATATCTGATGCTGTTTAGTTTTTTGATCAATGTTTCTGTCTTTGTGGTCTTTAGTCATGTGCACTAAATCACAGTGAACTATGACATTACACTTTGTAAATTATCTTTATAATCTACCATAACAAGATGCTACAAAACTATGAAAGACTCTTTAGCCCATAATATATTTCTGATTCCAGTGTCACTTTTAAACTCTCTGTCACATTTAAAAATGTAATGCTTTGCTGCTTGAAACTGTACTTTTTTGTCCCACTTAAATGTTTCGGATCAACAAACAAATGATAATATCAGACTCGGATTGCCTGAGTAAATAAGTAGTTTTGTAATGAACGTGAGGTTTGGCAACACATGTGAGAAGCTTTGATAGTAAACGTGTGAGAATTTGATAGCGAACATGAGACTGATAGTGAATGTGAGACCGTTTGATTTGAAAAGTAAACGTGAAATTGTTTGATAGCGAACATGAAAGCAATAATATATTATACATATCTCTTACAGTCGTTGCACAAACCCTTATCCTCTCCTCCTAAATATCAGATGAACATAATTCTCTCATGTTTGTTTGATTTCAGAGGATATATTTGTTCTCAACAACAAAGACAAAAACAATCCAGAAGTTTTTGGCCTCTTCAGCACAACAAGGTAAGCAGATGATGGCACCTGCAGTCTGTATGTTTTTGTTCATCAAAGAGCTAATGAAACTTCTCTCTCTCTCTGCAGTGCTGTGTTTAAAGGTTATGCAGTGTGCGTCTATCACATGGACGACATTAGAGCAGCTTTTAACGGACCATTTGCCACACGAGAGAGACCCGAGCATCATTGGACTCCTTATGAGGACAAAGTCCCCTACCCCCGACCTGGTTCTGTGAGTCCTGAGTATAGATTATTGAACAAATATACAAGATTGACCCACATTCATTCACTGCGATCTCATTTTCTCTCAGTCTGACTACAGTAGTCCTAGCAGTTCAAGCAGGGACAGTTTGAACCTAACTAAAGTTAATTTGTTTCTGCACTGATCAGAACTGACACAATTAATGGTCTTCTTCTGTCCCTGAAAAATTGCCCTCTTTTACACTCGTTATTTTACTAACACCAACAGTGTGCCAGTAAAGTGAACGGTGGAGGCTTCTCCAGCTCAAAGGAGTTTCCTGATGAAGTTCTGCGCTTTGTGCGCTCCCATCCTGTGATGTTTCGTCCAGTCCTTCCGCAGCATCACAGACCTGTCCTTCTGCAGACAGAGCCAGGCAGAAGAAAGTTGACCCAGATTGCAGTGGACAGAGTCCAAGCCCAAGACGGGCACTACCATGTCCTCTACATTGGCACCGGTAAACACAGACTGCATCATCTACACATTATATTGTTCCTGAAGTAAAATACTTTTACACAGAGGTGAAATTAAAGTGTGTTTACCGGTATATAAAAATGTAATTTCATCCCAATGTATGTACTGTACGTGTGAGCAACAACGCTTTCTTTTTCATTAGATGACTCTGTGGTTTTGAAAGTTATCACCATTTATAATAAAGACACAGACACCATGGAGGAGGTGCTGCTGGAGGAGTTGCAAGTGTTCAAGGTATATTCAGCCACAAAACCTGTTCATAAAACAAAACATATGCTGGACTTAGTCCCACTTTATAGTTTGTTGGGGTAGAGGGCGTGCTTCTCACTTTTAAAGAGAACACGAATCAAAAGGTCCAAACAATTTTTTAAAGTGAACTTTCAGCCAATCTCACAAAGACTGTGAAATGTGTGTACATGTGCAAAGACAAACGTATATACTGCAAATCCTGTTGCAGTACAGTTATTAGAAACTTGTGAGGCACAAGTCGCTTATGTGCAAGACAGAAAAAAACAGTTTGCGAATGGGTGAATGTGACTTGTTGAGTAGAATGTAATTAAGGTCATTGTGTCTTTATTGTCATTCACATCACATGTGGTACATGAGGTGGAACAAAACTACTGTATGTACACAGGGTCCCAGTTACATCCAACAAAAATACAAATTGTAAAAAAGCAGTAATAAGATCTAAGAAACGAACTAAGAAATATGCTAAACTAATAATATACTAAGCACTAATAGTACAAAACAATGTGCCAAACAGCAGCACAATTAGTGGCCATTTAGATAACAAAAATGTCAAATTAAGGCAACAGAAATTATTTAAGTGCATTAAATAATTTGCAACATTCATAATGTTTGTCTGCAAAATAAGCTCAGCCTGTATCAAATTTATAAGTTTGCATGTTGCATATTGGGTCAATATGCAATGGTTGCTAAAATTTACATTAGTCACAAAAAGGTTAAATCAAATACAAGGACAACTTAACTCTTTTGTATACTTAATGCGACACTGATTCAACTTAATTTCTGACTCACAGTATTTTACATCCTATTTTCAGGTGCCTGCACCAATTACAGAGATCATTATATCACCGAAACGGGTAAGAGAACCGTGTATTATTTTAATTATTCCTGCAATTCTGCTAGTGGTCCACAAGATGACAGTGTCAGAACATGATCTAACATGCAGTGCTGACATAAAGCACAGTATCTTATTTATGGTTAAGTAACTCAGCTGGATGAGGAAGAGACCGAATGAAAAATTAAACCATCTGATTCCAGTGAAACGGTTTTCAAAGCAACTGTCCATATTTTGGTTCCACAGCAAACGCTGTATGTGGGGTCAGCAGTGGGCATTGCACAAGTCAGACTGCACCAGTGTGATCTCTATGGTTCAGAGTGTGCTGACTGTTGCCTGGCCAGAGACCCATACTGTGCCTGGGATGGGCTCACCTGCTCCAGATACTACCCTGCTGGAGTTTACACCAAGAGGTAACAGCACACACACCATCGCCGCAGATGTTTGAGGGTGACGTGAGCTGTTCACACCTTCACCAGTAGATGTTCTTGCCCTAAAAGTCACAAGTCTGTGACGCTTGTTATCAAGTGATTATTCAAGACAAAAGACAGGCAGGGGTTATGTAAGGCCTATCAATGTGTACATGTTCACCCTCTTCCTCTTTTGTATTTTTCTTCATCTTATCTGCAATTTCACTTACTTTCTTTGAGTTCACACATCTGTTATGCTTTCATCACGTTTAAACTGATTTCTTCTCACTTACTGTCTGCAGCAGACGATTCAGACGGCAAGATGTTCGCCATGGCAACGCCGCACAGCTGTGCAACGGGCTGCAAATTGATGGTTAGTGTATTAAATGACTGTGAAAAGTGCATTTGTAATGGTGTGTGAGCAATTGTGGAGTTATCTAAAAATACAGTTGGCCAAATACTGCATGCATGCTGCAGAGATAAGAAGACTATCCATCCATCCATTTCCTGCTTCTTTCGCGGGGCTCGCTGGTGTCCATGTCCAGCCATCACTTTGCAGGAGGCGGGGGACACCTGGACAGGTCACAATCCATCACAGGGACACATAGAGACAAACAAGACAAACAACCATTCACTCTCTCACTCACACCTAGGGACAATTTAGAGTTACCAATCAGCCTAACATGCATGTTTTTGGTCTGTGGGAGGACACCGGAGTAACCGGAGAAAACCCACGCATGCACGGAGAGAACATGCAAACTCCACCCAGAAGGGCCCTGGACCGGGATTTGAACCAGTGACCTGCTCACTGAGAGGTGGCAGCTCTATCAACTGTGCCACCGTGCTGCCCCTAAGAAAACTAGCAACATAAAAAAAGTCATGTGCCATTTTAGTTGGGGGTCGCTGTGAGGTCAGTGTGCTTGTACTGGAGCAGAAAAACAATCAGCTTTACATTATCCATCTGATGAAAGGTCACAGCAGTCAACTGCCATCATTCGGGCCTCACTATCTTTTATGATGTGTGTGTTGTGTGTGTATTTGTGTGTGTAGATGAACAATGGCAAAGAGCAGAGGAGAGGCTCGTCTACAGCGTGGAAAGCAACAGCACTTTACTTGAATGTGTCCCTCGATCACTTCAAGCCAAGGTCCTCTGGTTCTTACAGACAGAAGGAGAGAAACATGAGGTGAATTTAAATTTTTTCAGAATCAAAATAAGCGGTATTGTCATTGTACAGAAATACAGTGAGATTATGTTCGCACAGCTGTCCAAAAGATGGGTGGAGTGCACGTTGCTGCTGTTCCTGAGAGCGTGGACTCTTATCCATTTTCAGAATACTTTTTAGATAGAAAAGGAGAAAAGACCATGAGGATATAACAGTGGTATTACAAAAAAGATCTTTTCACATCTTGTCCTATTAGGACATGATTTAAGACACCAAAAAAAAACTCTACCTCTACTCTACAAGCACATTTATAGACACATTACATATGCATTGCACAGCAAGATTGTGAGATTTGTCCATGAAGCACTTCCAGATAGACCCTAGTCCTGTTAAGATGTTGGTGTCAACCAGTACCGTTCTGATAAGCCTTCACAGAAGTTCTTGGGGTGGGGGGTGGTGTTGTGATAGACATAGATTTTCCTTAGTTTACACATATCTCAGTAGAAATTTGATAAGTCGGCCTGCTTCGAGGCCAAACGTGGGAGTCAGATTCAGATAAGTCACAATTGTTGTTTTTTTAGGCAGACTGTTTGTTTTCTTGTCAGCCTTGAGCCCTGTTGGTACTTTTGATACAAAAGGGCCAGATATGTGGGAATTCCACTGGTCTGTGCTTATGAGCCTCCTGCAAGGTCGTCCCCAACATGCTGATGAGTCCCAGAAGCTGCAGGTGGCCTGTGAATCTCACAAATCGCTTCCATCTTATGGATTAGCTCATAAATCAGCTGATTTTGAGTACTCGAAGCACGAGCCAAACCTTCACACAGACTCTGCAGTTTTGCCATGGCCGAAACTGCCGCTGTCTTCTTCAATAGCTGATAACATAGGAATCTGCCAATGCTAAAAAGCAGAAACCCTGCTATCACAGCTCCAATTATATAAACATTTGCAGTGTCTTCCTGAGACAATACGGAAAGGTACATCAGTCCCAAACTCCCCACGGATCCATGACATATTCTGCCGCGTGCATCTCAGTTGGACATAAGGGCTCTCCAGGACCCTGTTGCTTTGTTGAAAAGATTTTTTCGATTGCATTGAAAGTCCAGCCGACCAGATCCATGACAGTAGTTTTCGTTTTGGAAGATGTATAAATAGGAGCTCTGATACACAGACAGAGAGCAAAAAAAAAAAAGGCAGGAGGACAGGAGAGGGAATAAAATGTATCCGCCTTGCACGAGAGCGAGTGAGGGAAAAAAAAAGCAATTTACAACTTTGGTCTTTTTAGCATATATTTGACAAACAGAAAATACTAAAAGTGACTGTTTGACACACAATTTTCAAGTTTACCTCTAACTTCTATAATTCTCTATTATAATCAGTTTCTAAAAACAATTAGTTCCACTTATTCTAATAGAGCTGTGAAGGTTACAATTTGTTCTGCAATCATGACAGAATTATAGATTCAAACTTCAGGCAACAGGCAGCTGTAGAGAAAAAAGCCTAGATATGTACAAGACTAATCTAGATTTTCAATTATTTGAGCACCACATTACCTTTTTTTTTGTTTATCTGTGCTCCAGTATTTGGGACTGGTAGACATTAGCATGAGTTTAAATGCCTATATGTTTAGACTAAAGATTAGATTTTAACATGCACTATACACTACAACAAACAGAAACAATGCTTGGTGTACATTAGTCACTGTACTGAGTGGACTGTTAACGTGCCAGCCCTCCCTAATTCATTAATTATAGTTCATTTTGGGAGAAGGACTAATGCAAAGCAGTGTCACATTTAAATGCATGTCTTGACCTAAATAATGAGTTTTTTAAAAATACAGATCCTCTTTTTTTCTTTGTGTAGATACGAGGTGATGAGAGGATCATCATGACCCCCCATGGGCTCCTGTTCTTACATGTGAGAAGCTCTGATGCGGGTGTGTACGTGTGCCAGACGGTGGAACATGGATATGTGCATACTTTACTTCGGATCAGTCTGAATGTGCTCAGAGGGGAGAGGTTGGAGTCAGTGATCAACTCGCCTAATGACGGAGCAGGAGACAGAGCTGCACCTCCATGCTCCTCCGTCATTGCCCCCCCACCGGGGCCTAGCGTCAGCCCCAGGTCTCTGCTGCCACCCTCGGTCCCAGTTCCCAACTCCAGGCTGTGGTACAAAGAGTTCCTGCAGCTAATTGGCTATGGTGACGCTCAGAAAGTAGAAGAGTACTGTGAGCGAGTGTGGTGCTCTGATAAGAAGCGTAAAAAGACCAAACGGAGGTACGCTCCTCTGGGAGGTGAAAAGAAAGGAAAGGGAAGAGGAGACGAAAACCCCCACCGAGCTCCCAGGCACACCTTTGACACCTGAAGAGAACACAGACTCATCTCACACACACACACACGTTTACACACACGCAAACATACTGTTTAAAGGTCAAACTCGCTCACTGTGTGCCCCACTTTAGAGGTTTTGGCTTTACTTTAATTAGGAGCAGTAAAATAAAAGAATAAAACAGTAGCAGACTGTTTTGAATCTGTAGCTACATCTGTGTGTCTTTGCTGCCAAATCTCCTCTTTTCTTTAAATTCATACTGGACTCTGCAAGCATCACTGTTGAAGGAGATTCCCTGGACAGATGGAGAAGACATTAGGTTGCCTCTGACCTGAGAGACTAAACCCTGCTGCCAATCAAAGCCCACAGTCTGCTTCATTTAAAAAAAAAAAAAAAAAACTGCTCACACTGTCACTGGCTCGCAGAAAATTACTAACATGTTCTGTATATAATGTGAAAGAATATAGCAATGTCAAAGCATGATAAATTATTATTATTTTCTCCACTCTGGTTTGATTTCATCTATGATAATGACAAAAACTGGGGAATAGAGTGTTGTTTTTGTACATTAAAATACTTTGAGCTCTGTAATACTGCTAATTTAAAGAGATGTGGCTGCAAGTTATATGGTAATAATTGCCATGAATATATATATGTTGCAATGGTAACTGAGGTATGTTTGGAATATATATATATATATAAAAAAAGACAGAACGAGACTAATTATGCACTTGCTATATAAAACCTTCTTCAATGGATGGAAAAATGGTTTTACTAATGAACATTTTTGTTTTTTATTGAGTTCTGTTTATTAGAGACACAGCTCCTCTTTGAATCTAGTGTAACACAGCTGTGTATATTGTATTTTGTATTTTATCCCAAGTTTATTTGTGCGTAAGTCGAGTTTTTATACCTGTGTATTCAAACTGTGTTTTTTTTTTAGGTGTCTAGCTGTTGTTTTACTCCTCTCCTTCTTTTATTCCTTCTTCACCTCTCATTTGACAGCAATCCATCAGACGTTGAAGATGGGATGCATAATTACCACCACAAACAGCACAGCATCTCTTTCTCCAGAAAATGAAAAATAAATGCTGCAGTAAGCATTCTAGCATGCCATTAGTGTTATGAATATTCATTTAATCCTCGGATGACAGACACAGTCTGATATTACAGTGAAATAACTGTAGTGGTTGTACTAATTTCTTTGCTACAGAGAATTGTTGTTTTTACTGTTCAATTTGCTCATTATTTATTAGTTTTCACTGTATTGTTTTTACCCTGAATACATTATTTATAAGAATGTGGTAAAGTTACAATGTACTTTATGAGACCTTGTATTGCATATTCATCAAGTAGTCATTCACTATTATGTAAATATTATATCTCTACCCTTTAAAAATACCTGATATTAAAAACAAGTCTTTATTTTTTTTGTTTTCATCTCTGTTTAGTCAAAATAAAGACAAAGACTGTTCTGAGCATGTACACAGACATATTCTACGTGTAAGTCGTTACAACTTTGTATTCATTCTCTGAGTCAATTGGTGATTTTTGTAAACAAGAAATCCAAAAAGTGCTAAACTAAACTTTGAAAATAATTCATGGAACTGCAGTTCTAATCATTGCGTACAAGTTTTTAAAGATCTTGCAGGCATTGCGTACTCCCTTTGTGCTGTGAGTGAGTGTGAATAGAAGTGTCTATATAGAAATAACAGCGGGTCGATTTGTTATCAGCCCATTAAACAGTCGTTATTAGTTGTTGTCATCCCCATAGGTTACGTTCAGACTGTCCCTCCTGTACCTCCTAGTAGGTTTAAAGGTACGTTCTTATCGCTAATATGCAGCTTCGCCCACATCTAAAACCAGAATTTTTTTTCTCAGCTTTATTTAACCGTTCACCTAAACCTAACCTTACACTTAACCCAGAGCACTGACCCTAAACTTAACCCCCTGACCCTTGAGCCTTAACCTAACTGTGACTCTATTAGCAGGAATAAGAACATTTCTTTAAACCTACTAGGAGGGACAGACTGAACATAACCTACTGGGATAACTAATAACAGCCATTTAATGGCTGCTATCAGAAATAAACAGTACTTGACAAATGCATTTTAAAAATAATTGTATTAAGATCATCATTCCTAATCCAGCATAAAAAAATGCATTGCCATTTCACATTTTTGCAAACAAAAGCAAGCTACTTTTTCTCAAATTGCCATTTACCAACCTACTAACAATTCTGCAGTTGACAATTACACCCAGCGTGTTTCCAACAAATTGTCTCGCTTCTTGCGTGTTTGGCAAAATATATTGCATATTCATAATTTGTGGAAGAGTAAAAATAAAACTGTGGCGTTTCTGTGCAAATAATGGCCACTGTTACATAAAGTATTCTCTAAACACTGATTAGATGAACAGACCATTAGAGGTGGGGTGAATGTTTGAGTATGTCAAGTTTCAGCCTGATTTGCATGCCCGTTTCTCTGATTTTGTTCCACTATTATAAAATAATGCTGGGTTAAGTGGTGATTTCATATTGAGCATGTGTGTGAGTGTGTCCATGCATGGTTGGTTTAGTTGGGCTTGTCTCAGCATTGGCCCAGTGATGGACTGCCTGCCTCTCTTTTTATGACAGCAGAGAAAGGCTTCAAGCATTAAACCCTGAAGGGGAGAAAGTGTTTGTTTAGAACAAGAAAAATAATGAGTTGAGAGGCTTCAACCAGAAAAAAAGCACATGTATAAAACCAGTCAGTTAGTGTAGGTCCTCCTTTATTTTTTTGTCTTCATGTGTTTTCCAGGATGCTGCACTCATTCATATTCTGTGTAGGTCCACCTCCATCGGTGAGGAGCTCAAGGCATCTGTGAATGGAATTCATGCTGCTGATTTATTCCACATGGCTACCATAGCAACAGGCTCTGAACCAGTTCAACCACCTTCCTCATCAAAGCTCCTTGTTCTCCCTCTAAGTTTAAACACCGTTAGCCTGATGCCCGGGCCCGTAAAGTCAGCAGTCATTGTGACGACTCGTTAATCACATTGTGACGTACAGAATGACACTGATTCTTTCAGATGAGCTCAAAGATGACCTCTCCTTTTACAATCAAGGTGGCAAAGTTTTGTCTATAGCTCTTCTGACCTGACACAAAAATGCCACATAGGTAACTTTAGACGTGTGTTTTTAATTGGTGAAATGTTTGAACTTTTAATTGAGCTATTAAAGGGTTGAAATGTCAAAAAGGTCATTGCAAAAAGCTGAAGTAATACACAGGTTTTTGTGACATTTTAAGGTTACGGCTTACTCTTTTTTCAATTATCACCATCTCCCTGCTTTTTTTTAATTTTTTTTTTTTTATCAGGACTCGGTGCTCCAGAACATTTTGTTATTAATGAAAATGTCACAGGGGGAGAGAGAGGTCTGGAAGCAGTGGAACATGAACAAGAAAGTAATGATCTGTAATTCTGCAGTACTCTGTGCTGCGACTGAAGGAACGTTTATGCATGCATAGGTTTAAGCTGAAGCTTTATAGGTTTTCAGTGGGTTTAATGGGAATGTGAAGAGTCATGTGCACACTTTAAAGACAACAACTTAAACATTTCTGTTTACCAGCCAACATCGTGTTCTGGGAATCATCAATATAACAGTAAAAAATACTTCATGTAAGACTGATCAATGTATCGTTTCTCTAACAGTTTTATCATTAAATAGTTGCACATTACCAATACTCTCTCTATAAATTTATAATATTCATTTTGTATGCATTAAATCCTAAAAAAAAGACAATGACTTCTACTGTTGAGCTTATAAGAGGCCCAAATACTGTAAAAAGAGTAGACAAGCAGAGCCAGTGACGGTAGGTGATGCATCTAAATCATTCCTGTCTCTAACAAAGATCTAGACACAAATGTCCTGTTGTCAGAAAAACTGTATCAAATATTTTTCCCTTAAAGCACAATGGTCTCATTAGATAGATGGACTTCTTATAATCAAAGTGCTGCCAGTGATTTTGGATTAGAAAGTTTAGTTTAATTTAGAATTTTTTTACGTCATGCCAGAAATATGGTTCTGTTATAAATGGAAGAACAATGTCTCATGAACTAATGAGCCACCAATCAACTTATTTCAGTTAATAAATACTGTATATAATATAAAGAACCAACAAAACAATACAACAGGTTTAACTTTATGGAATTCCTTAAGCACTGCTTTATAGATCAGCTTCCTGCAAAAATAATGAAAACAGCTTTTTCCCTCTTTTAAAAACAAACAATGAAATACTAATATAGTATGGTACGGAGACCAGGAGGGGACATGGGGGATCCCCCCCCCCTTTGTGTTCCCACACAAATGTTATTGCGTTCCCTTGCAATACTGTACTGTATGTAGTGTTACCTCACAGGCAACAGCAGCAATGGAATGAAGTGTATGGAATGAAGACATTTCATCCTCTATCCAGAGGGCTTCATCAGTCACCAGCAAAACCAGCAAACTGGTTGGTCCACTTAAGTTTACTGCTTGGTGAGGAAAACAGTTTATGGGACTCCTCAGACTGATGAAGCCCTCTGGATAGAGGGTGCAACGTCTTTCCACAAAAAAATAGAAAATGTCCAGATGACCTGACTGACCATTACAGTATTTTGTACCTGGATGACTGAGCATGAACTTTGATGCTTTAAAAGAAAGTTGCAGTACTTTTGAAACATAAGTGTCACCTTGCTCTTTTGGATTTTAAATGGTGAGAAAATTCATGATTTAAGCTCATTAGCACTGCAATTTATTGACAGTACCTAAAAGAACCATCGCTCCTCGGAGGAGGGACAGACTGAGAGCGGCTGACCGAAATCAGACTGTCTGCATCAGATTGAACGAGGAAGCCACCACTGAATCCACGGAGCATGAACGTGAAATATCCAATGTAAAACTAACTTTACAACTGCAGCACTCACTGGATATCCTTATGTTTAAGGCTGATTTCAAAACAAAACTGCATGAACCTCAAACACGGGTGTCTGTTCCATTGTTGCTGTTGTCTGTGAGACAAAAAAGGTTAAATCATGTCATCTGGACCAGTTTCTTCTTTTAGGGAGGAACGTTTGTTGTCTGTGAGGTAACACTACATACAGTACAGTATTGCGAGGGAACGCAAAACCTTTTGTGTGGGAACGCAAAATTATTTTGAGGGAACGCAAAAAAAAAAAAATCCCCCATGTCCCCTCCAGGACTCGGTATACTAGACATAAATACAGTAATTTGGTGAAAACAACTAACAATGTATTTTTCTCTATGCTGTTCTACACATACACTGCTTCCACATAAACATTTCATGAAATATGCACTTTTGCACGAATCAGTGGCTATCATATTCTTACTATTTGCTTCAGGGTAAGCATATATTTTTACCTCAAATCTTTGAGAGCTTGTCAAGTGGAAGATAATTGTTACAATTCCTTTCAGATCAATATGTGGAGGCAAAGAAGACTTGAATTTCTAAACCAAATAAAAGATTTTCAGGTTGTGAAGTCATGTTTACAGTTTGAAAATGTATGATGGAAAAACTGCATATCATACAAACAAAGCCAAATATACAAAGTAAATCCTGAAAGAACATTGAGACAGTGCCCTCGGACAGCAGCGTGTCAGCATGTTATCTCTCTGACACAGCTGTCGCAGGGATACAGTGTTTTCCCTTGGCAGCCATTATTGTTAGATAATCTGCAGCAGGAGAGGTTGAACTGAACCCTGATGCTCCTGTCTGTTTATTCATCTGTTGTCCGTAATCTGTGTTTCATCACTTACTTTAAAAAAATCACGTGTAGCAAGATAATATTTTAAAAAATCAGCCCATTCACTTACATTTTACTGGTTACATACAACTCCATGAACTCCTAATATATAAGGATGCCTATTACCCATCATCCTGTGATGCTTCTACTGCTCCAATACCTCACAACACACAAAGGCTTAGAGAGAACAGGCAGGAGAGTGAGAAAAATGGGAGTTGTAGATCATTTGGCTTTTTCCTACCACTGAGAGTCAAGGGGAAACAAAAAAGGGAGAGCGAGTCCGTGAGAGTGAGAAGGTGTGAAGTGAATGAAGCAGTGAGAATAAAAAAGGCAAGGCAGCGAACAAGAACAGAAGGAACATGTACCCAGTAAGGTGTGTGATCAACAAATTTGTCCCGAGTCTCATCAACTCTGAACTAAATTGGTGTCTAACACAATGATAGCACTAAATTCAAGTACGTCTCTAAGCATATTTTATTAAACCGTATGAAAAGAAGCATCAATGCTACTAATGCCTTTTAGATGCATTAATGTTTGTTGCGTTCAGTGACAGTAATACCCAGGTCATTAATGTGTGTGTGCACGAGTGTGACACAGTAAATGCAATGTCATTAAGTTGGGTGTAATCACTACATTTGTGTCCCTGTGGGGGATGTTCGTTCCTCTAATCCTTCCTTTATCCCTGAGACTTGTTACATCATTCTGACCTTTGCTCTCTGGAAGGCCCCAACAGCTGGCCAAGTTTGTGAACAACAAACACATTTGAGCATGGTGTTCTGGTTCTACATGTTGAGAAGAAGAGAATCTTTTGAAATGTGTTGTACATCTAAGAAGATATGGTGCTGTTTTACATGGGATCAAAATTTAGGAGCTCTACTCAGATATGGGATAATGCAACAAGAAATTATCTACATGTAGATACATATAGTATTGTTTAGCGTTCGTTTAGTGTATATCTTAGATCCTTATATACTGTTTACTTTTATACTTTATATTTTTGCTATTTTTGGGTGTAACAGTGCACAATTTCGTTGCACCTCCTGTACCACATGTGATGCAAATGACAATAAAGAATCTTGAACTTGAACATGAACATATCCTCCACTGGAGATGCCAAAGGATTTGTATACTTGTAGTTACAATGTATTCTTATTTTATTGAATATATAGAATGGGCGGCTATGGCTGAGTGGTTAGAGCAGTCGTCCTCCAATGCAAGAGTTGAGGGCTCGATTCCACCAGCAGTCACATGTTGATGTGTCCCTGGGCAAGACACTGAAACCCTCATTGCCTCCGATGTGTGTCCCATCAGTGTATGAATGTGATAATGCACTGATGAGTCTTTGTAAAGATCGAGTAGAGTGTTGTATGAATGGGTAAATGAGGGCACATGTGTTGTAAAGTGCTTTGAATATCTTGATAACATAGAAAGGAGCTATATAAGCGCAGTTCTTTTACCATATTAAAAACACCATGATGGCTGGATCTGGTGGGTTGAGTCGTATGTGCAATGTTCAGTCTAATCAATATGAAAAAGACCATTTCTTGTAAACATTTGTTTTCCTTTACGCTAAAGTTACAATACAATACAATACAACTTTATTTATAAAGCACTTTAAAAACAGCATAATTGGCCAAAGTGCTGTACACTAACAAACAAGCATAAAACCATAAAATCAACAGATACCATAAAAGTAATGAACTGCCAAAACCATAAAGCAGCAAACAGTAAAAACAATAAATAAACAACTTAAAAACAGTAAAACCAACATTTCAAGCTGAGTTAAAAGCCAAAGAGAAAAAAATGTTTTCTGAGAAGATTTTTAAAAAAATCTTTTCAGAAAACACAATTTTTCTCTAAAGCATAAATACAGGAAGTGAGGCAGCTTGTCTGATGTGCAAAGGCAGCTCGTTCCACAGTTTAGTGGCTGCGACTGAAAACGCTCGGTCACCTCTCAGGCTCCTGTTAGACTTTGGAACAACCAACAGCAACTGATCTGCTGACCTGAGGGAGCGTGAGAGAACGTACAGCTGGAGCAGTTCGGACAGAGAACAAGAATACATTGGACTGCACTTGATGTTTTATTTGGAGATTTATTCAATTAAATGCATATTTATTAACTAAATAAAATGGTTTTGTCCTCAGAAAATGAGCCAAGGACATGATAAAATCAGAACGCATTGCAAAAAGAGGACATGATAATTTGCTTTTTTAATATACACTTCATGCAAAGGATAAATGGCGTGGTTGTTGAAAATCAAACAGAACCAACTGAGATATATTGATGAGCTGAAACCTGCCGCTTTTCTCCACTGCAGTGAGGAGATAATAAAACGTTTTACCCAGCGCTGCGTTAGGCAGACTGAAAACTGAGAGGTACTGCTGAAGGTTGTACGACTTCAACAGCTGTTGCAGCTGAAGACAGATTTAGCCACAGAAAGTAAGGATTTAGACAAGTGATTTAATTAAACGGCTTAAGCAGATTGCTCATCCTTCATAACACTTCCAGAAACACTGAATTTGTCTCGTCGGCACTAATCCTTTGTAGGTGAAATTACATTTGTCTCGAATCATATACATCTTAAAATAACACCTGTGACAAAACTGTTTAAAACACAATTTAACTTTTTGACCACACTACCACTTTAAACTCACCTACATTTATAATGTTGACTATCATTTTATTTTGTAGCATCACACCGAAACACGCATGAAAAATGATAATACATGAACAATAGTTTGGATGATTTTTTCACTCGGTGTGCACAAATACCCAGCAAGAGCTGAGTATAGGTGAACACTGACTCTCGAAAAATTTTATTCCAACATAGCAGGGATTTTTTTTTTTTTTTTTTTTTTACTGAATACACCAATAATCAGTAATGCAGCAATGTGTGTGCAGCACAGCAGGAACCAGCTGGGAGCCTGCGGTTACTGGTGAATATTTGATGAGAGAATGGATCCTCACTCGGTGCAGGTTGAGTACTGTGTGCATACTCATTCACACATGCGAACACGCACAGATACGGTGATGCACAGGTATACGCACACACGGACGGACCAGATGAAACAATGCTCCTGCTGTTCAATATTTACACCAAGCAGGTGCAGGTGGACGTGATACTGGAACATAAACTATAAAGACATGTCTGTTATTCCCTGTCATCCTTATTTTAATACACTATTTTAGGACACCCACACACACACACACACACACACACATAAAAGGTCATCTCTATTTCACCAACAGCTTTCAAGAAACGAGAGAAGAACACTAAGAAAGTCATTCGAACAGAAAAATTACAGCTTCCTGATTCTTGTAAATCTCCATATTTAAAGGCTCATAACCGTTAGCAAAAACAAACCAAACAAAAAAACTACAGAAACAATCAAATAAAGCTCCATTTAATAATAAATGGAGCAATCTAAAAGTCAAAGCATTCAGAAAGTAGATACCTAGAGAATAAAAAAAAATGAGGAATGCATTTAAAAGTAGGCCTTCTGCGTACAGTGGGATGTATTCTGAACAAACATTACCTCCGACACTGTACACGCCTGCTTGTAGTCTAAACCCCTGTCTACTTTTACACCTCTTCAATTATCTACAGCCTGCAGTCTAGACATTAAACCTCAAATATTCTAATGCCAATTTAGTAACATTATAACTTGGCCCGTTTGACTGTAGGGGAAAAACATTATGATGCATTCCATTTTTATGGTTTTATTGTGGTTGCAGCTGGAATTTCACATGGTTGTCTGCTTTGCAATTGCTCAAACAGGAAACTGCTGCCAATGAAGACAGGGCAGATTAATTGCATTTTCCTCATTAGAAATTATAGGAAAATATGTGAAATATACAAGTAGAAAAGATGTCAAGCAAGGATTTTCTATTTAGGACATTTGCCAGCTCTGAAGGCTTACATTAGCGTTAAATCAGATATAGCTCTGCTCTGTCAACCTTTTGAAATGGTATGAATGAGTCGCCTTTCTGTTTGTGTCCTTACAGCTGCCCTTTACGTGTTTACATCATATTTATTGTATTTATCTATTCGGCACACTTCCAAATAGACCTGATGGGTTTATACATCACACTATCTCATTTTCATTCTCTCCAATACTTGGCTTGTTTTGAGTCACTCGTACTTTGATCTATCGTGACATCCGGCTCAGAGATTTGTAGGATTTGGGGGGCATGAACTGAATTATCCTCCAAATTCTCCCATGACATGCCAGTGGGGGAGGAGCTGAAGAGTGAGAGAAAGCGGAAAAGAAGAAGATAAGAACAGTGAGAGCAGCTGATAAGGCGGTTGTCAACGCTGTTTCTTTAAGAGTATTTTTAGTGCACGAGATAGCAGCGGTCACTCATCAGCAAAAAGGACTGGATGGCTTCAGAGACTCTTCTGTGCTCTAGGATGATGCTGAAGGAGCGAGGGAGGGAGTTCACATTCTCCAGAGTGATGCACAGAGCCGACTGAAAAGGCTCAGTGCCAAAAGCTTCCCTTGCATATCATGCACATTCTTACACAAAGCAGTAAGTTACATGTAGGGAACATTCATATTGCATGGCACATACAGTATTATAAATGGTTTTGGTTTGAATCCATCTGCAAATAACTGTAATGGCAAATAAATGACTGCACTTTGATTTAATATATATATATATATATATATATATATATATATATAT
>NC_056507.1:24122433-24146752 GCF_014905685.2 Nematolebias whitei | reverse complement strand
TGTCATAACATTTCTGCATTTCTCTCATTCATTGGTCCAACTCAAGTCCATGTTGTCCCCTCTTGTGGTACATATGTAAATTTAATGACACCGACAAAGCATGTCTGATCAGGTTACTGTATAGGTTACCTAGTTGCTCTGCAAAAAAAAAAAAAAAAATAAACTAGCACTGAAGCCTAGAGAGGACAGCAACACACACCTCCATGCAGGATACCGCTCCAGAGAGCTCCGGCTCTCCTCCAGAGAGAAGCATGCCGGGGAAAAACTGCTTTGCCTTTCTTAAGGGTCAACGTCAAAGGTGTGCCATTTTTTTTTCCAATTTTACCTAATCTCTTTGCTAATTAACTGAGAAAAGCTCAATTGTGCCTGGTTGATGTTGTGCAAGTTGCAGTTTGATCAATGGGAATTTCAGGGAGTTAGAAACTGTTCAGCAACATTGACGGGCCAATGTGCCAGCTTAATTAAATTCAGTGAGATAAGTACTGATTCTGAACTTAGTTTATTCTATTACTTAGGAGAAAGATGGATAATGAAATAGAAAGAAAGGCTTGTAAATGTATTGTGAGCGTGAGGATGAAGGTCGAGTGTGGAGAGATAAAAAGTGTTGTTTTAGTGCATCTTTCAACTCAAATATGCTTGAATGAGCAAAAGGCCGTATCACAGAAAATAGAACTGACAAAGCGTGTGGTAAACTCCCTCACAGGGCATATCCTCATGTCTCTATATTATTGTTTTTGGAATATAGAAATTGGGTTTAAGAGCAATAAGTAGTTTTAACAGGAGTCTGTGGTTTGGAAGATAGTCGTCTGCCAGACTAAAAAAAAAAATCAACATTTCACATCTAGATTTTAATGTCAAGTTTCACTTTAGCAAGATACTAACGCCACACTGCCCTCCCTGTAACTCTCACTTCTGAGTATTTTGAAAAAAAAAAATAATAAATGTAACAACAAGCACACAAACAAAAATATGTAAATTGTGAGGCAATGCCATAGCTTTGTAATAAGGAGGTGTGATAGCTTCACTAGCACTGCTAAAACCCAGAAGTTTAAGATCCAAGTCATTATCTGCCCTCCACATTCACTTACTGAGTGAATGTGTTTGCACAGCTCATCACCTGTCTGTCATCTGTCTCTCTCTGTGAGCATCAAGCCCTCAAACTTTGATCCGGATAGGTTTCTCTCCATGCAGATCAGCTTCCATTTTACTCTAGGAGAATTTGAACACTGCACTAAACTGAGGTCCATAAATAGTCATGATTAATTTGTATTAAATATTATGTGGTTACTATTTCCAAATCTTGACATGCTAAATAACATTTACAGGTTAAAAAATAGAGAAAATTCTATTTCAATTCAATTAAATTCAGTTTATTTATATAGCCCCAGGTCAGAAGTCATTTCAGGACTCTGAACAAAACATTTATATATAAAAATAATAATTTAACACTATTTATCTGAGGAGCAGACTGCTTTGAGTTTAACCCCATCACAGAACTCTCATCTTGAGCAAGCAAGAAGGCGACAGTGGAAAGGAAAAACTCCCTCATGAGGAAAAAACCTTTGGCAGAACCAGGCTCAGGACAAGCGACCATCTGCTTCGACCAGCTGGTTTGAGAGGAACAGATACACAATGGCAGGTCAAGAATCACATGTTAATATAGAAATAGTATCAAATGAAAACTTTTCAATTTTTGCAAATCATTTAAGGAAATGGGGTCAATTTGTCCTCGAATTTGTCTAAGCTTAAGGCAACATAACAAGCCAACCCTAAATATAGAATTTGTCAAAAAATAAAGTCTTAAGCCGAGTCTTAAAACTGAACAATGCGTCAGCCTCACGGACAGAAACTGGAAGTTGGTTCAATAAGAGAGGAGCCTGATAATTGAAAGATCTTCCTCCCATTCTGCTTTTGGAAACTCTAGGGATCGTGGGTAAGCCCACAGTCTGAGAGTGAAGTGCTCTGTTAGGAAAATATGGAACAACAAGATCTCGAATATAAGATGGAGCTAGGTTGTTGAGAGCTTTGTAGGCTAGAAGTAAGATTTTGAATTTAAGTCTGGATTTGACAGGGAGCCAATGGAGAGAAGCCAAAACTGGAGCAATATAATCTCTCCTACTAACTCCAGTTAAGACTCTGGCAGCATCATTTTGGATTAACTGAGGACTTTTTAAAGAAGTATTTTTACACCCAGATAATAAACTATTGCAATAGTCCAGTCTAGACATGGTAAATGCATAAACCAGTTTTTCTCCATAATTTTTAGATAAGATGTTTCCAATTTTAGCGATATTACGCAGGTGGAAGAAGGAGATTCTAGTAACATTTATTTATGTGGGGGTTAAAGACATGTCCTGATCGAAAATAACACCAAGATTTTTAACATTAGAGCTGGAGGCCAGATTAATGCCATCCAAGGAGGTCAGAAGACTGAAAAATGTATTCCTAAAATGTTCAGGTCCAAAAACTAAAACCTCAGTCTTGTCCGTGTTCCAATAGAGAAAATGTATGGTCATCCAAGTTTTTATGTCTTTAAGACATGTTTGTAGTCTAAGTAGCTGATTGGATTCATTGGGTTTCATGGACAAATATAACTGTGTGTCATCAGCATAACTATACAAGTGTACCCATGCTGTTTAATAACATTACCTAATGGAATCATATAGAAGTTAAAGAGTATTGGTCAAATCACTGAACCTTGGAGAACTCCATGACTAATTTTGATGTATGATGAAGATACATTATTTACATTTACAAATTGGACTATATCAGATAGATATGATTTAAACCATTTTAGAGCCGTTCCTGTAATTCCAATATCATATTCAAGCCTCTGAAATAGAATATTATTGATCAACTGTATCAAATTTTGTTGTGGTAAAAGTATCTGTTCAAATGGAACAGTATACACACAAAAAGTCTTTAAATGTAAAAAGATGCAAACTTCACAACTAAGCATCCTTGTATCATTTTAACTCCTCAATACACAAAGAAGCATGCCATTTATTTCAGGGTCCACTGATATACTATACAAATGAATAAAAGAAGCATACAAGAATTGTCCAGAAGTTTTAAAGTTGGTTTTAGTTGAGGATCTCACTTGCAGTAGACACCAGTCAGAACAATCCCAGTTTAGAAAATTGGGAAGAAATTTTCGTACAGAATTTGAACTATCCATCGTTCAGAAGAGAGCTCTTTTTGGAATGAATTGCTGTTATCTACTTTACTCAACCCTAAAAATTTCACAGTGGTTCAATGAATGCTTTAATTAATGTCTTAATACCATAACACTGTTGTGTCAGTGTGATATTTACATGCATGTCTCTGTCTGTGTGCTGTAGACTGTAGCAGTGTTGGAACATGGTTTTGGGTTCAATGCAGCACATTTTGTGTAAAGCATGTCACAAAAACAGTTCATGTTAATTATAAATAATCTTTGCACATAAATGCATTTATAAATCCACTAGATTATGTTTGCTTGATGGCTTTGTTTTATTTAAGTTGAATGGTTTATCTAGAACGGCATCACGGTGGCACAGTTGGTAGAGCTGCTGTTTCTCAGCGAGTAGGTCGCCCCGGTTCAAATCCTGGCCGGGGGCCTTGCTGGGTGAAGTTAGCATGTTCTCTTTGTGCATGCATGTGTTTTCTCTGGGTACTTCGGTTTCCTCTCACAGAATAAAAACATGCATATTAGGCTGATTGGGAACTCTGAATTGTCCCTAGATGTGAGTGAGAGAGTGAATGGTTGTTTGTCCTGTTTGTCTCTGTGTCCCTGTGATGGACTGGAGACCTGTCCAGGTTTGGTTTATTTGTCATATGCAAAATCAACACAAGGTCAGCAATGCAATAAAATGCTCAGGACGAGAAGAACTGCCTCGACTTGCCAAAAAAACACGAAACAAAACGGCAACAACAAATACCAAAGCATGCAACAAAAACAAGGCACCAAAAGTGAAAAATAAATAAATCTACAGCAGAATGGTCCTAATGGCAGCGTGGTTCTGATGACAGTGATGACAGTGAGGTTATCTTAATAGCATGGTCCTGTTGGCAGCATGATACTGTTAGCAGTGAGGTTCTGTTAGCGGTGAAGTTTCTCAACATGGTCTCATTGGCACCATGGTACTGTTAGCGACATGGTCTTGTTAGCAGCGTTAGCAGGTCTTGTTTGTAGGTCCCATTAGCAGAATGATGATAACAAGGACCGTAGCAGCTGCCCTCTCAGACAACAATCCAGAACCGGGTCTGGCAGACAGAGAACATCCAAGGTTTCTCCGCGAAACCAAACTGGTCCATAGAGTTTGGTCCGATCAGGCAGATGGAGGATCTTGTTAGCTGAATTAGCAGGTTTTGTTAGCAGGTCCCATCAGCAGCTTGATGGTAACAATGATCACAGCAGCTGTCCTCCCAGACTGCCCCCCAGAGCCGGGCCCAGCAGACAGAGAACATCCAAGGTTTCCTCGCGGAACCAAACAGGCCTGTAGAGTTGGGTCATTGCAGACAGATGGAGGATCATGGAGACAGCCACCATGACAGGCCTGAGCTCGAGGTTGGAAGGACTGAACCATGATGGGAGGATGGCAAGGCAGCGACACAGAAAACTCCACAAGTGCAAAGTGGTCATACTCGTACCGTGGATGTGCATTGTAGGCACACAAAAAAAAAAACGTTAAAGCAAAAGCAACAAGAGCATAAAAAGATCCAGTCGAAGTGGAGCTGCCATTAAATACCATTCTGCAGCGCACGTGACATCAGAGTCCAGGGTGTCCCCACCTCTCACACAGTGATAGCTGGATTTGGGTACCAGCGACCCTTGCGACCCAGAAAGGAAGAAGCAAGTAAAGATAATGGATGGATGGCTTATTTAGAAAATTGTTCCTGATAAGGGTCAATTAGGTTTACTCTCCCACCATGAGATTTTATTTCTAATTCTCTAAATTGAAATTAATGTGACTGTTGTCAGTAATAGAATAACATCATTTAAAACAGCTGCTGTTTTAAATGTGCTTCATAAATAAATTAGACTTGACTTTTAACTAGTTGACAAAATCCCACTTTAAAAACCTCTAAACTAACTCATAAATCTAAGTTTTGACTTCCTGAGTGCAGGATTTGGGTCTGCTCTAGATTTTATCAGAAAAGTAATTAGAATTAAAAATGAAAAAAAAAAAAAAAAAAATGAAAATAACACTGGTACTTGTGATTATTGTATTAAACTTTACAAGTAAGAGGTTATATGAAAATAAAATCCGGGTACCACATCTGGTGGTTGCTTGCTGTCCTAAAACGTTAAATATTACTGTTGACTGAAATAAAACCTGAAACTCAACACAAACAAAATAAAGGCAAAAACATATTGATCATAAGCTGGGAATCTAAAAACAGGTATTACTGGTGTGTGCTTTATTACAAAAAAAAAAGTATTTTTTCAGTAGACATATTGTTTCTTACCAGAATTGAGCATAATACTGACAAGTAAAGGCATGCACGACTAGGAGCTTTGTTCTGATACACCACAAATAAAACAAATAAATAAATATATAAAACTGGAAGATTCACATGAAAAAGCTGCCAAATATGAAGATGAGGAAGAAATAAGTAATCAAAGATTAGGCTACTGGGTGGATTTCTAGACAATGTACAAGCCCACAGCAAAGTTGCAACTTATATCCCCAGATGGAGGTTGCACTGATGAATATTGTGTGTGTGTGTGAGTGTGTGTGTGTGTGTTTGCATTCAGAGGAGCCAAATCTGGTGCTTCCCATAGAGAGAAGGCGCCGTGGCAATTCTGCTGCTCACACATCACAGATGACGTAACTGTTCCACACACCCACACAACACTTGCTCTCTATTATTCCCACACATCTCACTCACGCTTTCCACTCATCAGCTCGGTTTGTATGTTGGTGTGGGGACAAGTCAAAACCTGGCAGCTCTGTTCTAATGTTCATGAATTCTCTTTTTGTGTAGAAGTGCTGTGCAAAGAGTGAGGTTGTATTTGTCAAGTTGCAAGAATTTCTTCATACTGACTTTAATCGTATACTGCCCCATATAGTTAATTCTAAAGCAGTAAAAAAAAAAAAAAAATTAAACATCAAAATGATGAACCCCATTTTCTGATGCTTTACCTATTTTGATCTGATTAATATTGACATTCTGATCATGAAATGTAAATGAGTCTAATTTTGAGATTTAAAAAAATGCCAGAAAATTCATCTCTATTCAAAATAAGTGCTACACATAATAAACTCATCATCCTTTCCAATTTATGTTACATCTGCTCTAAATAAACTCTTAGTGCCAAATGATGGAGAGAAAACAAAGTTACACAGAATTAAGCTTCATGCCTGTGTTTGTTGTGCAAAACGAACCCAAATGTCCTACTTTTAACTTGGCTTCCTAAGAAAATAAATGTTTGGGTGAAAAGATAGAAAACCAAATAAATAGTTGTTCCAATAAATAAAGAATCTATCACTTGTGATCAATATTTTAGTCAGATGTATTACCTGATCTTCAAAACAGGGAGATTCTTTAAATGAGTCAAACTGACACACATGAAGGAGTTGCTTATACACAAAGATTTTGTTTCAGCTTAGGTGTGTCCTCCGTCTTCCAGAAAAACTAAGGGGTGTTAAAGGAATGTGACAGATCTTTTGAAGTGAGGGTAAATAAAAATGTACGAGTTGTAAATAACTATTTGAAGGGCCTCAGTTTGGATAAATACAAGTTAATTCAGACTAAATTGACAAGCTAATGGTTAGTCCTTGCAAGTCCAAGCTCAGAGTGGATTTTGGCCATACTAAAACAAGTTCAGTCTCCAACATATTACAGTGGTTTCAAAACACTGTATTGTCATCAGTTCATTATATATCCATGCATCTCATAAGCTGCACCAGACATGCATTAGTTAGTTTGCACTTGGAAAAAAAGAAAACAAAATAAAACCAACAATTCTTTAACAAAACGGTGTCAACCAACCATAACCTGCTAGAACATTTTTTTAGAATAAAGTTGTTCTGAGAAGGCATCCATCCATCCATCCATCCATCCATTCATCCATCCATCATTTTTATCCGCTTCTTTCTTTCCGGGTTATGGGGGTCACTGGTGCCCATGTCTAACCACCCGGTTCGGGGTGGTCTAACATGACAACAGGTAAGATATTGTTTAACTTTTTGCCAGAACCCAACTTCAAAATGTCCAAACTATCACTTAAGATAAATGAGAATGTGTTATATATCGTTATATATTTTTATATATTCTGATGCATGCTCAATTTTTATATATATATTTTATCACATGAGGGAGTCAAACGACCTCTTCATTAACTAAACATCCAACATCTAACAAACAAGAGACAGGTGCAAAAACGGACAGCAGCCATGACTGAAAAGCAGCAGGTTTATTTTAAGATTATATGTGGATTTAAAATCATCACTCTCAGATGTGCAGCTCCAAACCAACAGTATTTGAACATCTGTGATGTTGCTCTCAGTTCTTGGCCTTTTCCCTTAGCAAGTGGCTCCAGCACTGCTCATGATCACATTCGGAAAATGCGCAATAACGTTCACGCGGATGAGGGAAACCTTCAGGCTTATTCGTCGCTGATCACGCACGACTCCGTGGGAAAAAAAAAAAAAAAAAAGAAAAAAAAAAAAGCCCGCATGTCTCTTTTAATTCCAATTTCCGTGCGTGATATATATTGTGATCACCTGTCAGATGCGGCGCCTGCGCACTAGAGCGGGAGGCGGAGTGCGCTCTGATCGCTCTCAATCTGCTGCCCCGTGCCCTCCATCCGTCGGCTGTAGACTGGCGCGCGGAGCTGGGCAGGGATATCCGACGAGCTCTGAGGAGGAGGAGGATGGGGATACAGATCAGCTGCTGATGAAGGTACGGATTGCTCGGGTTCCCGCGCGGGGAAACCGCGCCTCAGTGTTTGACATTGTGACCGTGGAGGGTGAAGGATGCTCGGCTGCAGGATGGGAGGGAATGAGAGGAGGAGGAGGTGGGAAACACGGCGCGGAGATGGTGTGTCGTGGAATTGCAAACGGTGACAGCAGCTTTTCTCTTGGTTTCCTCGCTGTTTTAAACAAACGAGTAAAAAAAAAAAAAAAAAACATTCGAACAGGTGTTTTGTCAAGGGCACACGGATGCGTAAACGTGTTTCACCCCCAGACCCCGCTTGGATCTGTCATCCCCTCCTCTCCTCTGCAGATTGATATCTAATGTAGAATGGATCTGGCTTTACGCTGCCTGTTTTTTCCACACACACAAACTGCCGTGGATGCAGGAGATCCGCCTCTGCAGCCTTGTGCATGTGGGCAGAGAAGAGAGAACAGCTGTAACAGAGAAGAGAGAACAGCTGTAACATTTACAGATGTAGTTTGTCAAACACGGATTGCAGTCGCCTTCATTTAGCTTCCCCCTCCTCGAGTATCTGATTTATTTTGAGTGGAGTATTATAAAGTGTTCGTGCGTTATTTGGTGGGCCCCTACCCGGATGTGCCTGCAGTTTCTCCACAGAGAGCGCTAGATTCCCTGTTTCCTTGTCTCCCTGCTGTAAAACACGTCCTGCATGAGATTACACACTTTTTAGACAATCGGCCTCACTGAAGGTGATGGACATTTAATTATTGTTAGCTGTGAAGTCCATGCACTGTAATTTGAAACGTTTCTATTTTATTTATTTTAGACTCAAAAATCCTCCTCCTTGTTGCACATTAGTCTTTATCCCCTTGCTGGAAGGAGAGAATTTCTGTTTTGTCCATAATCAGTAGAGCGGCTCAGACACTGTGCCTGGACCTGAAAGCAACAGTCGGACCAGACAGAACCAAAGTGGAGGCGAATGGAACAAATATTGTATAGCTTGTTCTTTTTTGTTTTTGTCCTGTGATTGAGAATGTTTCCAGATTAAAGCACATACCATTAATTGTTGTGTCACAAATTAAAACGGATTCATTTAGATACAGATGTACCTCTCTTAAAGGAAGTCTTCACCACACATTATGTAACGCACTGATGGTCTTGAGTCATGCGTGATTACTTGAGGGTGAAAAACCCACGGTGCTTCATCAGTGAATGTGTGACTTTATGTTTCCTCCACATCCAGTTTCCCTGCATTCATTAGACTTGATGCTGTTTCTTCTTGTTAATCAACATGACTCTGATTCTACTATACGTATGATTGTTTCAAAGTCCTTGTCATTCTGTCTAATGCTTTTGATTTTATTTTATTCTATTTTATTGTTTTTATTACCCTTAACTTACATTTGTCTATGCGTTTAGAAAATCTGATGTGGATGCTGAGCCTGAGGAGAGCCCAGGGAGCAGCAGCAGCAGCAGCTGTAGCAGTAGCAGCAACAGCAGGAAGGCTGTAGATGCCCTCTCTACAGGTGCAGCTCCAGCCCAGGCCTCTACTGGAGAGCCAGGACAAAGAGGAGACAGCTCCTGCTCTGACTCTGACAGTCCTGTAGACTTCAGCTCCAGTGAAGACGACGACGACCACAAGGCGGAGGAGGAAGACAAAATGTTCTCGTCCAAATTTCTTAGCGGGGCCAACCCCCTAAATGCTGTGTCTTCTGCTGTAAACAAGTTTGGCCTGTTTGGAGATGATAGAGAAGGAGATAAAAAAACATCTCCTCAGCAAGGAAGGAAAACATCTGGAGAACAGCAGACTGGAGCCGTTCATGGAAAGAAGACTCAAGAGCAGGGTCCCATAAAATCAAGCCAAGGCCCCTCTATGCAAAGGTCCCAGCCTCATCCTCAACAAGGTTCCCCACAGCTGCAGGGGAATGGACAGACTGGACCCACAAACAAGTCTTCAGAGCAACAGGCTTCTTCAAGTAGAGTGACAGAAAATCTCAAAACACAACCCAAGGGTCCACCACCGCAGGGTTCACCAAAGCCTGGAGCTCAGCAAGTGGCTAAGAGTGGAGCACAACCAGAATCTCCCAAAGTACCACCAGACAGACAACAGGTTCCACCGAAGACAAAAGTACAACAAGGCTCTGCTAAAACTGGTGCACAACAGCAAGAATCTACAAAAACGGGAGTACAGGGGTCCACAAGGGTTGGGTCAGAATCAGAAAAGCAACAACAGCAGTCACCAAAAATTGGACAGCTAAAACAGGAGCCGGCAGAACAACAGCAGAAAGGAACCAGAGCCACACCTCAGCTCCAGTCTTCTGAAAAACAACAAGGTGGTAAGGGTCCAGGCACACCTGACATGACTCTAGCAGGGTCTCCATCACCGGGAGCAGCCAGAGCCAGATCTCAGAAAGCAGTTTCTAAAACCCTTTGTCCAGTCTGTAACATGGCTGAACTCAACATCCATGCCAAGGGGCCACCCAATTATAAAACCTGTACTCAGTGTAAAACTGAGGTGTGCAGCTTGTGTGGCTTCAGCCCTCCAGACTCTGAAGTAAGTATGGACTCTTTTCTATTCATTTTATATTTTCAAAAGATTATTTTTGAAATTTAATGTGACAAATGTTCACTAACATGATGCTTCACAGCAGATAATGTTTGATTTAAACCTTCACTGTATCCAATATGCTTTAAAAAAAAAACATTTCCATCACTGCCTTAATATCCCATAATCATACTTATTTGTGTTGCTATTTTAGTGTTGTGTTCTTGGTGACTTGTTTTCACATATATTTAGTTATACATTTTCAGATTTATAAAAAAAAAAAAGCCATTTCTTAGTTTTTAAAATAGTGTTTTTTATTCTCCTTTGCTATTACTTCTGTTCATTATGTGCTTGCGTCTTTTCATGCAGGGTCACGAGTGGCTTTGTCTTACCTGCCAAGTACAGAGAGCTCAAGGATCTATCGAGCCTCCAAGACCTCCTGCAAAAAAGACCTCGCCAAGCAAAATTTCTCCTCCACGAACCGAGACCCCGTCTCCTGCTGAACCCATTAGAAAAGAAAGGTCAGCACCAGGTTCACCGCAAAACATGCAGTCGAAGTCAATAAAAGCTCCAGCGAAGGATGAAGCTGAAAAGGGACCAGAAAAGCTAAAGCATGTCAGTCCAGCATCTCCTAAGAAAATGACACCTGAGACTCAGAGAAAACCAGAACCTCAAAAACCACAACTGAGCAGTCAAACTGGACAGACACAAAGTGGTGCCCCCTCTGCTACCCACCAGGCTTCAGGAGGAATTTTTGGTTTCGGTGGGGCTAAAAAGGAACCTGCAAAGACAGATGAGTCAGTAACTGGGAAGATGTTTGGTTTTGGTTCCTCAATTTTTAGCTCTGCATCTACTTTGATAGTATCGGCTGTTCAGGATGAACCGAAAACCACACCACCGGTTTCTCCTAAAATGCAACCTGCAAAGGACACTAAAGCAGCTACTGTCCAAACCTCGGAGCAAGGAAAAAAGCAGCATCCTTCTCAGGAGGTTAAAGCTCAATCAGCAGGCCAGGGTGCATTGGGAAGGTCCTTGGCAGAGGCTCCAAAGGCAGCTTCAACCCCCCACAATGCTCCTGAACAACGCCAATCTACTTGTCCAATCTGTAAAATGGGGCTCAACATGGGCTCAAAGGATCCTCCCAACTACAGCACGTGCACTGAGTGCAAAAGCACAGTCTGTAATCAATGTGGATTCAACCCAATGCCAAATGTTAAAGAGGTAAGATTTTATTCCCTGAATCAGTTATTTGTAAAAGTACTGAATGGCGATAAAATTTAAAACATATAAAGCATTTGAAATGAGCACTTGTAACAAATAATCCATTAGCAGTTTAAAAGTTTTATGGACACATGTCTGCTGTTGCTTCATTTGGATACATTTCTTGTTTTGAGCGTTCATTGTCCCAAATCCTTTAAAGAGCCAGTTCCTGTGTTGGCGCACTCTATTATGCAAATTAATGTTTTTGGAGTACTATATTTGTTTTTTAAATGAGGCTTATAACCTGCCTAAAGAAACATTTTTCACCAAGTTAAAAAAGATTGCTGCTTTTAGAGAACTTATTAAATTCTCACTCTGTGTTTATCACTGATTGGTTTAGGTGGGAAAAAAATTTCAAGCTACCACACAATATGCTAACACACTCACATGCCTCGTCCCCATCAACACTTACGAACATTGTAGGGAATACCATGTGCAGAGTAAACAGACGTGGCAGCTTCAATGCTACCTGAAGCACAATGAACTTGACACTTGACCCTGTAATTCAATGCACAGTTTGTATCTACCTTGCCAAGGACAGTCCAAGGCTATTTGATCTTGTTGGGCCACTTACAAAAATTGCTAGTACAGTACTGGACCAGGCTTGGAGTAGAAATGAAGTTTGCATTTTACTAAACCTTTGCATTATGTTAAATGCAATTTTGTATGTATGTATGTATGTATGTGTATGTACCATATGTATATGTACTGTATGCATGGTCTGCATCACTGTTACTTCTACTTTCATTCCCATGGCATTGCAAGTTTTAAAATAGGCTGGAGCAGATTCTAATATTTTGTACCTCTATTTTGTTATAAATTATGGCTGAAATGAACTAAATTTTCATATTTTTTTTTTTTTTATCTAGCATAGGATAAAATATAATTTTACCAGCCGGTATATTCCTTACAATATATAAACTCATTAAAATAATGTAAGGATCATCAGCCAAGACTTGTTCTTATTTGTATCAGTGAAACCCTGTACAGTCCATCAACTGTATAACATAATTTTTAACAAGTATTTGTGGTTGTGTACAGAAAATGTCACCCCTTCTCATTGCTTCTCTGTGTGGCTGTTTTATGTTTGAGCATTTGATCCAAGAGAGTTCATTCGTAGCTGATTTATGTGTTTTCTTTTAAAGGGAAACGAGTGGCTTTGTCTAAACTGCCAGGTGAAACGAGCTGCTGGGGGAGGCGAACCACAGAAAGACACATCGGCTAGCTCATTTAAAAAATCAACAGCAGCACAGTCCGCATCTCAAAAGACTTCTGTGCAAGGCTCTCCTCAGAAAAATGTATCAACACCACCAATGCAGCATGCCAAGGCTGAAGGTCTAGACAGTAATAAAGAGGTGAGGCCAGCTGCTGGTCAGGAAACACCAAAGGAGGGACAAAAGGCAGGGCCTCAGAAACAAACAAAGCAAACAGTTCTGACTGCACAAAAGCAGGAAACTGCCACAACTCAAGAGTCTGCAAGTTTTTTTGGTTTTGGTGGTTCTAGAAAAACTGATGCCGCAAAACCTGGAGAATCGATGACTGGAAAAATGTTTGGCTTTGGCTCTATTTTAAGCTCTGCTTCCACTTTAATTACTTCAGCTGTTCAAGATGAGCCCAAAATTACACCTCCAGCGTCGCCCAAGGTGTCAACTGCAAAGGACTCTATATCTCCCACTGTTAAGAAACGAGAACAAGACAAGAAATCACAGGAGCCAAAGCAAGCCACGGGTCCAACTCCAGTGGCGCCAAAAACAGAAAAAGCTTCAACCGAACCGCCAAATAAAGCCTCAGCTTCACCTGTTGTTTCTATGAAAGTTGGTGCAACCTGCCCCCTGTGTAAAGTACAGTTCAACGTGGGCTCTAAAGAGCCCCCTAACTACAACACTTGCACTGAGTGCAAAAGCACTGTTTGTAATCAATGCGGATTTAATCCCACGCCAAATGTTCAGGAGGTAAGACAATGCAACTCTGGCAAATTAACTGGATCACCACTCTTGGAGGTTGTTCTTTCAGTTGTTTATTTTGTTTAAAAAAAAAAATGCAATATATGCCCTAAAACTATAAAAAAGGAAGAAATGCAACTGTTGTAGCCAGTCAGAATTGCTTTTTTTTTTTTTTTTTAATCAAATAAAGAACAAAAATATAATCACTCAAATTTAGGAAAAAATATGATTTATGAGAAAAACACTGACCCATGGGTACTTTGATGCACCATCTTAAGTATTTAGAACAGCTTGAATTAACTGAGTCATGGACCTAGCTAATGAAAAAACAATACTCTTGATCAATCTGGCTCCAATGGTCTTCTTTTCCTGTTGCACAATCAGTTTATCAGGCATTAAGTCTTGTGATTGACCATTTTCTTCAATGTTAACAAGATATTTTTAACTAGATTGAGATCCAGACTTGCAGGCCATGCCATTGACAATTTATGTCTTGAAAGAACATTTTCACATCCTATGCCCTATGGCAGAATTTATTATCATATTGACAAATGAAGTCATCATCACCAAACATCCTTTCAACTGACATCGGAAATGTGTCCAAAAATTACAATGTTGCATTTATTAAAGATGTAATAACTTCCATCTCCCCTGTACAATTGACATCCAGGCCCATATCATCAATGACCGTGGACATTTTCACGTTTTCTTCAGGCAGTCAGCTTCATAAATTTCTGATTGGGCATTCATTAAGGCTTTCATTTGACTTGTTTTGTATATACAGTATATCCCATTTCTTTTAGGCAATTTTCTACTTCCATTAGTTCAGTTGTGCAATTTCTGTTTTTTGAGAAATACTGCTTGAAGTTTTCTACCTTTTTTTGTCTTCCTTGGTCTACCAGACAACCTTTCGATTTGCGTTTTTTTGTTCTTAATCTAGATTTTAGATACAGCTGATGGGAAACTACCAACATTTTTTACAACATTATGTGATGATTTATCTTCTTATACAGTGTAGATGTTTCACTATCCTCTCTTTTTATTTCAACTGCCATCTTTAATGTTGGAGCCATGATTTATGACATTCGACTTTTGTGCACAAGCTCTCCAAAGTGTGAGCTCTTTTTTTAACCAAAGACAAAGCAACAGAATGAATCTGATGCAGGTGATTTTTTTCAAGATCTGAAATTTTCAAAAAGGATTCCATAATTTTTTATTCAATTTAAGTGATTCCATCTTTGTTCGATGACTACAACAATCACATTTATTTGTTTTGTTGTTTAATACCAGCAGTTTGGAATTTTGAAAAATGGTAGTTTTGTGGCATATCTCTGATGTATCGTTTATAAAAAAAATTGAATGGCTGAAAGAACATCATTAATGACTCCATATTTTTTTGCCAGGGGGTTTTGTTGAATAAATTGCAAAAAAGATCTATCTGCAATGATTGTACTTGGGTTTCATAAATATAAGCCTGAATTTTCTAAGCTACAACAATACTGATCTACTTTTTATCTGTGCGATGTCTGATCTATTGCAGGTGGAGTGGTTATGTCTCAACTGTCAGGTGCAGAGAGCACTGGGGGCATCTGAGCCTCCAGGAACTCCCAAGATGAACCTACAGACTGTACCAAATAAAGCTGCTAGTGCCCAAAAGAAGGAAACTCCCTCTCAACAAAAAGACATTTCAATAACTGGAAAATCTAAGGAGGCCTCACCATTAGGCTCCCCACAAAGGAAACCCTCCAAACTAGCTGAGCCATCAGCAAAGGGTGAAAGTGATAAAGAGTCTAGAAGTTCAGATGCTGGTCAGAAAATCCCACAGCAAGGTCAGAAGTCAGGACCCCAGAAACCATCAGACCAAACAAGCAAAACTGGACCAGAGAAGAAACCTCAGTCTGATAGTGCAAAAGTTGCTGAATCACTTGGTGGAAAAATGTTTGGCTTTGGTTCTTCCATTTTTAGTACTGCGTCTACTATGATAACTTCTGCTGGACAAGATGAATCAAAAACAACGCCCCCTGTTTCTCCTAAAATGCCAGTTGCAAAGGGAACAACCAAATCACCCTCTGTTCAGAAACACGAGCAGGAAAAGAAACCACAGCAGAGTCAACAACCCAAGACCTCTCCAATGCTACAACCTAAAGTAGAAAAAGGACCACGAGAGCCTCTGAAGGATCCAGTGGCTTCAGACGCTCCAAAGGCAGGCCAGTCTACCTGTATGCTCTGTAAGACAGCACTCAACTTTGGTTCAAAAGATCCTCCCAACTACAACAAATGCACAGAATGCAAGAACACTGTCTGTAACCAGTGTGGATTTAATCCAATGCCAAATGAGTCAGAGGTAATCACAAACACGTTCTTTCATTTTCAGTCATTTTTAAACCAACCAAGAATGGTCCACAAAAATTTAGCTGCAGTTAAATATCTTTGATTAATGTCCAAATCAATGACATGAATTACTTGATGGAAGTAATATTACAATAATGATTTATTTAAAAAAAAAATTAAAAAGTACATTTGCTTACCTGTACAAAAATTTATAAATTATGAGATAGGTTTAGATTTCTGTTTCACATCAATACAGTATTTAAATAAATATTTTGTGAACATGTTGGTCAAGATTCTCAGTTATCCAGGACATGAAGAGCTATTTCTTGTGGACAAGACTCAGTGGTCCACCTACATCTCAGGGATAAAGGACACTTTTGAGGAGAAAAATGCTCATATTTTAGACAGAGAAGACATGCTTTTTTGGGAGGTGTGTGTGTGTGTGTGTGTGTGTGGGGGGGGGGGGGGGGGCTCATTTACATCAAATTAGAAAAATCAAATTTAAACAGAGGAGGAGGTCTCAAATTTCAACTTTCAAAAACTTACAATGCAGCATTAGGCCTGATTCCCAATCAGCTCCACTCCAGTTCTCACCTTCATGCATGTGACCAAAACGTCAAACTTTTTTTTGGATTGATCATGATGTGAATAATTTGTTTTCTAATTTCTATTTGTTGTTTTTCTTCAGGCTAAAGAATGGTTATGCCTAACTTGTCAGATGCAAAGAGCTCTTGGTGCATCTGAACTCACAGGGCCTCCCATGAAACCACAAAGCGCAGCTAACAAAACATCTCCATCTTCTATACGTCAGAAAATAGCTCCCACTGAAGAGGAAAATCAAAAGAAAGAATTATTCAAATCTGAAGCAAAAACAGAAGTCCCGGTACCTGTTTCAGTTGTAAAGAAGGGGATCCTCACACCAGGTTCTCCTCAGAAGACCCACAGTGTAGCACTAACGCCTGGAACTAAAGCTGGTACAGAACCACAAGGTGAAACTAAATCTGTCCTGACTGTTAGTCAGAAAACACAGAAACAGACTGACCAGCCAAATCAGCTTGAACATAGAAAGGTTACAGATGTACAGTATGAATCTGAAAAATCCCATAGTGGTTCTAATGCAGAACCAGATGTTTCAAAAACAACCGAGTCACTGAGCGGAAAGATGTTTGGATTTGGTTCCTCCATTTTCAGCTCAGCATCCAGTTTGATATCGGCTGCTGTTCAGGACGATTCACAGAGTACACCACCAGGCTCTCGTAAGATGTCTGTTCTGTCGAACCTTTCTCCAAAAAGTTCACCTGCAGCTTCTCCTAAAATATCACCAGCAAGGGAGAGAAAAACTCTTGCTCAGAAACCAGAGCTGGAGAAGCAATCTGATGAGTTTCCCCCAAGCAAAGATGGCAATGTTTCACCACAGCCACCAAAAGTCTCTCAAACTGGTCCAGATGTAGACCAGACCACCTGTCCACTGTGTAAGGTTGAGATGAACATTGGCTCAAAACACCCTCCTAACTACAACATCTGCACCAAATGCAAGACCACTGTTTGTAACCAGTGTGGATTTAACCCCATGCCTGTTGGAGAGGTAAGAACAGTATCACATCTTCTGAGACTTAGAAATCTTTTTTTTTACTTCATAACTGACATCACAGTTTAAGACATTTGTTTTCATAAATATATTAATCATCTGACCTTTTGGGGAGTTTTAGGAGTTTTTCTCTGGTTCTTTTTCTTTTTAATTTCTCTAATACCTAATCCTGAATTAACACACTCTGTCTTTCAAATTTTAGGTCAAAGAGTGGCTTTGTCTTACTTGTCAGATGAACAGAGTAGTTGGAACCTCTGACCCTCTGGGACCTCCAAATTTAAAGGCCCAAACATTACCCAGTAAACTTCCCATATCTGCTCCTGCTCAGCCAAAGGATTCCAAACTGATTGCTCCTCAAATGAAGGATGGTCCAGACTCTGTGGAACAAACAAAGGAGCTCTCTAAGGTCATCTCCCCCCAGATAAAACAATCTGAAGCTGATGCTGCTTCACTTAAACAAACCATAGATCAAAAACCACCAGAAGAAAAAATGAAAGCAATTCAAAAGAAGCCGCCTGATCAGCCAAGTCAACCTGAACTCAAATTGAGCAACACTACTCCTGCAGTACAGCGAGAGTCAGGAGGCTTATTTGGTGTCAGTGATTCTAAATCTCACCCTGAAGCAACAAAGACAGCAGATTCAGTGAGTGGGAAGATGTTGGGATTTAGTTCTTCCATGTTTAGCTCTGCCTCTTCTATGATGTCAGCTGTTCGAGATCAACTGAATACAACTCCACCGGTTTCTCCCAAGATGTCCCCCAAAATGTCTCCTTCAAGGGAATCTAAATTGTCCACTCCACAGAAAGTAGAACAGGAGAATAAACCAGATCAACGTCAACAAGCAGATGGTGAACCATCAGTAATGCTGAAACCAGATGAAATCAAATCTCCTGCCTCCCAGAAGCATGAGCCACAGAAGCCATCATTAGAGACAAAAACATCTCCATCACTACAACCTAAAGTGGACAAAACGCCATCAGAAACTTCAAAGCCAAAAGCTGGTCCTCAAACAACGGTCAAACCAGACCAATCCACCTGTCCACTATGTAAGTGCAAACTTAACATGGGCTCCAAGGATCCACCCAACTACAATAACTGCACTCAATGCAAGAACACCGTGTGTAACCAATGTGGATTCAACCCCAGGCCAAATGAAACGGTGGTAAGAAAAAACACTTGAATTTCATGTGACCCTTGACCAGCTGTAAAAGATTAATTTTGACATTGACATTTGTAACATAAGATGGTAATTATACACACCATTATCCAACAGAGTTTAATCAAACAATTATTTTGCTTATTTGTTCAGGTTAAGGAATGGTTATGTCTTACCTGCCAGATGCAGCGGGCCCTGCAAGTGACTGACACCTCAGAAGTGGCTTCTCTCAAATCTCAGACGTCTACAAAATCCCAAAAGACAGATATCTCTAGCACAGACAGGGCTGGGAAAAAAGAACTGCTAGCGCCACAGTCACCTCAAAGGAAAATGTCTGCAACAGCACAGCCAGAAATATCTGAGACTGCTAACAAGTCAGTTGTTCAGAAGCAAGTCAGCCCAGTTCCTGCTCAGATAAAAGCACAAGAGCCACAGAAAATATCAAGTCCAGATAGATCACCTGGCCAAACAAGACAGACTGAACGCAAGCAAAGTAATGCTACTGCAGTATCACAGAAAGATTCAGGAGGTTTTTTTGGTTTAGGTGGTGGTAAAACTCAGCCTGAAGTGGACAAGTCAGCAGAGTCTGCAAATGGAAAAATGTTTGGCTTTGGTTCCTCTATTTTCAGCTCTGCATCTAATTTGATTACTTCAGCCATTCAGGATCAGCCCAAGACTACTCCACCGGTTTCTCCTAAAATATCCCCTGCAAGAGAGATCAAATCTCATGCTGACCAAGAAATGAAGAAACCAGAGCTTGATCAAACCAAGACAACGGATGTGACACACACCAAAGTGGACAAAGCTCCACCTGAGCCTACAAAGATGATGGAAGTCTCCCAATCTGCTGTCAAACCAGGCCAGTCCTCTTGTCCACTTTGCAAATCTGAACTTAACATGGGGTCCAAAGATCCACCCAACTACAGTACATGCACTCAGTGCAAGAACACAGTCTGTAATCAGTGTGGATTTAATCCTATGCCAAATCAGTCAGAGGTAAGTGAGATTAACACAATTATTTATTTTAATGTTCTTTTTATTCAACATACTAAGTATAATGTGTAGGCATATTAACTGATGTTGAACTGTACTAACAATTGACATCCCATACACATCGTACAGTCAATGTACTCTGCTCTACTCGTTTCTTTCAGTGTCTAACAAACCTCAAAATGTACAATGTTTTATGTTGTCTACAGATAAAAGAGTGGTTGTGTCTGACTTGTCAGATGCAAAGAGCTCTTGAAGCTGCCGCATCAGAGCAGCCTCCAATTATGAAACCTCAGGCATCACCTAGCAAAGTGTCCTCCCCAGCTTCTTCTCAAAAACATGTCCCTACTAATCAAAACAAAAATGCCATTCCCACAGAAAAAGCTGGAAAAATAGACAAAACTCTGAGGGATAATGTAACACATGGTGAAGCACAAAAAAAAAATGATATTTTACAAACAGCTGATGTTTCAGGCCCAACAAAAGAAGAAAGGCCTAGTTTACCACCTGCTGGGAATGTTCCAACTTCCTCTGCACTTCAGAGCAAAAAGACAGAACCTGCTGTTTCAAACCTGGCAAAATCAATTCCTGCTGAAACTCCTCCTGTGACCACAGGTAGTGAAAGTCTAGTTCTGAAGAAAACTCCAGTACAGTCCGAACCATCTAAAGTGATTCCTGAAAAGAAAGAGGAGAATGTTGAAGAAACTGAAAAATCTGCAGTTCATGTCGTGAAACCCTCCTCTCAAGTCTTGGGCCCTTCATCAAAGGAGGTTGAACAGAATCAGCTGCAAAACACCCAACCAGAAAAGGCACCATACAAGCCTCCAGATCATGAGGTTCCTTCATTAAAACAGAACAAAATTGGTGTAGATCCACAAGAATCAGCAAAATCTGAGACTTCCAAAGATGCACCTAAAGTGGGTGGATCTACTTGTCCACTCTGTAAGTTGGAGCTTAACATGGACTCTAAAGATCCTCCTAACTTCAACGCCTGCACAGACTGTAAAAACGTTGTCTGCAACAAGTGTGGATTTAGTCCGATTCCTAACATTACTAAGGTATTTATATACTGTATGTGCATAGATGTAGATTCTCATTCACCCATGACATTGCAAAAAATATATATAAAAAAACTTACTGGACTTCTATTCTGTAGTTGAAGAGAACAAAGTCCATGCTCAATAACCCAGGTATACAATCCAACATTTTTCAGTCAGGTCATCTGGACAGTTTCTTTTTTTTTGTGCTGAAACGTTTTGCCTTCGGTCCAGAAGGCTTCATCAGTCAAGGAAACACACAACACAACTGATTCTTCCCCCAACAGCTTACTCCGAAGTGGAACAAACCAGTTCTGCTTGTGATAAGATGGTCTCTTTGGTACGCCCCCTCCTCCATTGCCGGCCATCTTCCTTGTTGACAGGCTGTACTTGAAGAAGTTTCTTCATTGAGGACTTGCCCCATATAGAAAGCAGAACATCTTTAACTACAGAATAGAACCTAGTAGTTTATCGTTTCTTTATTTTCATATGTATTTATTTATTTTTAGACAAGGTAAACATACTACACAATAACTCTGTTGTGAAGTTATCACAGTTAAACTGACAAAAGTGCAATTGTTATAATATGCAGTAGTCCCTCATTAATTGTGGGGGATCCGACCCTGAAACCCCGCAATAAGTGAAAAACCTTGAATAGTGTTAGGCCTACAAGTAGTAAGTAGTAGTTTATTTTATACTGTATATATTAAGTCATCCTTCCTGCACTCTTGCAATATTCTAAACAATGTTTCTAAACTCTAAACACTTCAAAAGAGTACAGAATGTCATGATTTCAGCTCCCTGCCTCCACTGCTCTCTGCCACCTGCCAATGCTCTTGGCCACGCCCACTTCTCCACTGCACAGCAGAGGGCAGTTGATCAGCTGCAAGAGGAAGCTTCTCCTGCAGCTTGGGCTGCACACTGGTGCAGGAGGAAGCTTCTTCTGAAGCTGTGGGCTGCACATAAGTGCTAAATAGTTTTAAATATTTTATTAAACAAAAATTTCATGCTGATTGTACGGATCATCCATCAATCAGCCAATTGTGTGTCATGTCCAATCTTATTATGAAAAACTGTGATAGAGCAAGTCCACGAAAAATAAACCTTGAAGTAGCGAGGGATTACTGTAGTTCGATTTGTTTTGTCATGCACTATTAATTTCTTGGAAAGGCATCCAGTTGTGCTGTTTGTTTGCAAAATATATTTAAGGGATGCTATGAATAGAATAAAAAAAGTTCTTATTATAAAATAATGACTTAGTTTTGTTTTGTGTCTGTTTTTCAGGCAAAAGAGTGGTTGTGTCTTAACTGTCAAATGCAGAGAGCACTAGGAGCTTCTGAGCCTCCAGGCCTCCCTATGATAAAACCACAGCCTTCACCAAGCAAAGAGGTCCCTGCCACAATACAGAAGAAAGAAACTTCAATTACAGATTCAACACAAGACATTTCTAAGCCAGTCACACCTAGTAATGAGCTTGATAACATTATTAAAGCCAAAGAAACTTCTATCTCTGCTGTACCATCAAAGGAGTTTACACCTACAGTTGCTCCATTGCCTGACAAAGCTGTTTCTTCCACTGTTACAAAGATAGACATTTCACCAGCCTTACAAAAGCCACCCTCTGAAATGCCTAAAGGACAAACCGATGTATCACAGAAAGAGACAGAAAAGGGTCCAACTCCTTCTAAGCCTGTTCTTCCGCCAGAAACAAAAGCTGTAGAGCCACCACTACAAAAGCCTCCTAAAGAGATTGCTGCATCGGAAAAATCGGTTCCTTCACAAGGCCTAAAAGAAGAAAAGCCATCATTAAAACAGCATCCAAAAACTGGAACCTCTCCAGCTAAATCTGTTCCACCACAAGTTCATCCTGCAAAACAAGAGTCGGGGAGTTTCTTTGGCTTTGGCCGACCCAAAACACCACCTACTACAGCCAAATCTGCAGAGTCTGTGACGGGGAAGATGTTTGGCTTTGGTTCGTCTTTCTTAAGCTCTGCATCCACTTTGATATCTTCAGCTGTGCAAGACGAATCTAAGAGTACACCACCAGCTCCACGTAAGATGTACGCTACAGACAAAGCCACTCCTGAGATGACACCACCAGCTTCTCCTAAAACAATACCTGCAAAGGACACCAAACCACCTGCTGTGCAGAACGACGAGAAAAGGAAACCAGAGAAACTGGAGCAGGATAAGATTCATTCATCAGAACAATCCAAAGTGAGCAAGCCCCAATCAGAGCTCCCAAAACTACCAATAAAAGCCAAAGATGTTTCGAAAGCAGTCGAGTCAGTCTGTCCACTCTGTAAGGTCAAACTCACCATGGGCTCCACAGATCCACTCAACTACAAGACTTGCACAGAATGCAAGACCACAGTCTGTGTTCAGTGTGGCTTTGACGCAATGCCTACTACATCAGAGGTATTCAAGAATTATTTTTGCTGTAATTGCTTTAATTTATTTTAGCACTAAATTTAAATGAGATTTTAACACATTTGCTTATCATTTTAGTAGTATTTGAAAATGTATTCTGGCATGCATCGGTCATAATGTTGAGAATTTTGTCATTGTTTTGTCTAAAAGTATTTTTACTTCTATAAAAACAGTTACACATAATTAACTTTTTATTCCTAACAATTTTAGGAAGCGTTTGAATAGATTATTTGTTGAAAACAAATTCATGTGACATTTTGACTTTGTTCTCTACATTAACGTATTGGCGATGAGAACAAAACCCCACTTTATTTTATGTTAAAGTAATTTATTTGTTAAATAATACTTGCTATATGTGTCTGTTAAAGCACTGTGTTGAAATTGTCCTCTCATATGTTTAATTTTATTGCACTTTTAGGTAAAGGAATGGCTTTGTCTAAACTGCCAGATGCAGAGAGCCCTGGGAGCACCTGAGTCTGCAGGTCTTCCTGCTCTAAGACAAGAGCCCTCACCAAGCAAGTTGTCCCAGCAGAAGGAAAAGCCTACACAATACATACATATCCATAAAGAGGACACTCCAGCAGCTCTGAACAAAGAAGAAACCTTGGAAGATAAGGCCTCAGTATCGTCTGCAGCTGACAAGATGGTTTCACTTCAGAAAGATGCTGCGCAAAAGGCACAAGCGGTGTTGGCTACTAAACAGGAGCAAGCAACATCTGTGACAGATCAGCAGAAAACAGCTGAAAAACAGCAAAACGTGCAGATTTCTCCAAGTACAATGCCAGCAGTAAAGCCAGGTCTTACAAAACAAGATGTTGGTAAGCTACCTCAACAACCCTCAACATTAACTCAACCTGCCAAATCGCCTACACCAGGTCAACCAACTAAACAGGACTCTGGAGGTTTCTTTGGCTTTGGTGCTCCTAAAACACAAGCTACAGCAGCAAAATCTGGTGAATCTGTCACTGGGAAGATGTTTGGTTTTGGTTCGTCTATTCTTAGTTCTGCATCTACATTAATAACCTCAGCTGTCCAGGAAGAACCTAAAACTACACCTCCTACTCCAAGGAAGATGTCCACTACAGCTCCTGTCTCTCCCAAAGCTACACCTCCTACTCCAAGGAAGATGTCCACTACAGCTCCTGTCTCTCCCAAAGCTACACCTCCTACTCC
>NC_056507.1:24122342-24122423 GCF_014905685.2 Nematolebias whitei | reverse complement strand
ATGTCCACTACAGCTCCTGTCTCTCCCAAAGCTACACCTCCTACTCCTAGGAAGATGTCCAGTACAGCTCCTGTCTCTCCC
>NC_056507.1:24085056-24117342 GCF_014905685.2 Nematolebias whitei | reverse complement strand
AACAAAAAAAACTAAGTCCAGATGACATGATTCAACCTTTTTTGTTGTTATATACCTGGATGACTGAGAAAACAAACTTTGTGATATGAGAGGATGTTCTGCAACTAAACTGTTGATGTTTGCTCATTATTTCACTGTTTGTAATTATTTGACCTTTCTCAAACTTTCTATTTAAGAAAAAAAAAAGTTTTAATCATTTACAGTATATCCAACTTAAACAGTCTCAAATCTTAGTAAAATCTCATGGGGAAACGTAAGCTTAGGCAATTGTAATGAATTGCAACATTGTTCCACGTTTTCGGTATAAAATATTTGAGATTTGGTAACATTAAACTCTCTCTCAAATTGAAGCTTTGACAGAAAGAGACTAAATTTACAAGTTAAAATAATAACATATGCACAAATAGTAACTCAGGGCTATAGATTGATGACGGTTATGTAAGAATTTACTTTAATACCCAGATAGTAGTGATTGAAAAGAATAACTCTAAGACCAAAGAATACTTTAACAGTGTTTATGTACAAAGTGGGATGATAAATAGTAGACTGCAACCCAGGTAGGAGGGATTGGAACCCTGGAGAACAAGAACAGTTATGGCTTGATTCTTTGAGGGTGGTTCTGATAATAATCGCTTATTGCAGAAGAAAGGGGGTTTCTCTTAGGGGTGAGTCTATTCGTTCCAGTAGTTGTAGGAGGAGGTCCCAGAGAGACTGGAAGGATTGGTGGGCAGGTGGTGGAAGGTGAGGAATGACTGGAGAAAGCACTAGGAGGTTCACGATGGAAACAAGGCGGTCCAGGATGCAGGGGAAGAACAGGAGTAGAGGCTGAAAAAAGCATCCCTTTGGTTTTGTCTGCATTTAGGACAAGTTTGAGGTGGAACAAATCTGTCTGGATGAAGTTGAATGCAGATTTCAAAAGCTGGAAAGCCTTATCAACTGTTTTAGCTCAACAATAAACAACTGCGTCATCAGCATAGAAATGTATGGATACATCAGGGATGTTTTTACCAACATTACGTATGTAGATTGTAAAGAGGGTGGGTCCTAAAACTGAGCCTTGTGGTACAGCATTGTTGACTGTTAAATAACTGGAGGAAGTGCCATTATGTTGAACACATTGCCTCTGGTCTGAGAGATAGTTAGAGAACCAACAAATGGTGTGATCTGAGAAACCGATTTCTGAGAGCTTATGACACAAGATGTTATGATCCACAGTATCAAAAGCAGATCTAAGAAAATTGCAGCACAATAATCCTTAGCATCCAGTGCTTCAACAACGTCATTAAGAACATTCAGTGAGGCAGTCGTTGCGCTGTGTTGTTTCCTGAAACCAGATTAAAGGCGATATAAGATGTTAAATGAGTCCAGGTAATTTTTGATTTGAGAGTTTATCAGTTTTTGTAGAACCTTGGCTAAAATGCAGAGTTTAGAGATTGGCCGATAGTTGTTCAGTGAGGTGGGGTCACCTCCCTTCAGCAAAGGAAGAACAAAGGCTGTTTTGTTATATATTTTGTTTACTCCTACAGCTCATTAGGGTAATGGTCCGCAGGCGTGAACCGATTGGCGTCATCTGGTGTTGAAGAGATGTAGGAAGAAAATACAGAATCTCCTACAGGTTAATGATTTCAAACATAACTGGGGCAGTTTCAAATATTACAACCAATAGATTGTATACATCATAAAATGCTTCAAATTGTAAAATATTTATTTGTCCATTGTTTGTGCATACTGTATTTTTACAACCTTAGCATACGTCTTCAGGTAACAGTCTGCATTACAATTTGAGAGTGCAAAGAATTGGGAAAAAAAATCAAACAAAAAAAATTATTCAAAAATATGTGAAAAATAAAAGTTGTTTTCCGTTTTACATCCTTTAAGTGAAATTCAGTTTACTGGTTGTTTTGGTGCTCAAAGCTCATCTTTACATTTTTGAGCTGACATGGGAAAAATCCCTTTCCAGATGATGCCTTTACTTACAGAAGGATCATAATGTCCCGAAAGCCTTGGATGGAACTCGACTGAGTATTCAGCTCCAAAAACAGCTGTCAAGGCTCTTAGAGAATAATTAATTTCCCCTACAAAAAACAACAACAAAAAATAAAGAACAAAAAAAAAAACAGGACATATTTCATTTGTAAATGTAAAAACAGAGGAAACTCCAAGTGATCGTTTGGTGTCTCTTTCGCAAACCTAAAATAAATTTATGTTTCAAATAAACTTTGAAAGACGACCACCCTGCTAGCTGCATTCTTATTTTTATCCTTTTAACTCATATATTTTGGGAAAACATTTGAAACTTTTATTAGTTTCCTTTAGATGCAACAGTGACACATTATTAAATAACTTTCTATAAGTGTGTGGATTAAAATCAGTTTCAACTAATTTACATGCACCTGCTTTTGACAGTGTTTTGCTTTAGGGAGGTAATTATATTTATTCCTCAAGCCGCAGTGACTTCATATTAAAAAAAAAATAATCCTGTTGTTATTGTAACCACTGTGGTGGGACATTTTCTGATTCTTGAGTTGACAGACCGGCGCTTGGGATGCATTAGCTTGTGTGTAAAACGAAGCACTCTGCTTATTGCAGATCAGTAAGTTGCATTCTTTGTTTTTGGAGGGCTTAATATATGAGGGGCTAAGCACTGTGGGGGCTGCTGAAAGCCAAGTATATTAGCAATCTTAGCTTCAGCCAAAGGCATCTGCCAGAAAATCAATAAGAACCTGACCAGTTCCAGTAACAACAGAAAGGAAGTACAGACAAGAGACTGGAAACATTGTGTTCCCAAATAAATAGCATAAATAGCAATTCAGTTATATGAGTTATAAAAACTGACAACTAAAAAAAGTTCATTGTCAAAAAAGAACTAACTAAGTAAATAAAATAAACGTCTTAAAAGTTATCGGATTTCCTTTAAAGAAAGCAAATTCAACATTTTCTTTTGTGATTGCAGTTGCACATTCTGGACAACTGTGTGTCGGGAGCTAATATCCTGACTTCTGTCATTGTGATGGTCTAGCAATCCAGCTTAAAGGCTAATCATGCAAGGCAGCCTCTCCCACAGCGCTCAGCATGGAACTGCTGTGCTTCACTCATAGACCAGATTTAATTAGACAAAAGGATGATGGGAACTTTCCAAGATCCATAGCTGTGGTTCCATGGCTTAAACAGAGTTAGTGAGATGCAGTAAAGTATGCTAAAGTGTATGGTTATTTTTTATTTCTACTACTACTATTTTCGTCTTCTTTGTCTTTGTCATCTGTTGTCAAAAGTAGTATTTATTACTATTTGTAAAAATCCTTTTTTTTTGTTTTTTGTTAATTTATGCCATTTATCTCGTTAAAGGTTAAAGTAACGTCATATTAAAATATGTACAGTATGATAAGCAGAAGATACACAATATAATTTACAACTTTTGTAGTTTATCTTTCAAGCATTCATTTGGTTTAGAAATTGCCAAAGAATCTCGATGGATTTAGGGTTAAGTGATGTGAATTTGATAAAGATGATCAGTGCAAGAGAAGAGACATACACTATCTGTATATGTAGCCTCTTCACAACTTGTATACACCAGTCACAAGATTATGGTTGATTGGAGCACATGTTGAGTAGACCATCATTTATAGCAAATCAACCCATATGCTGTAGATCATTTGTATCTTTAGTGTGGAGATAGGACTTTTTATAATTAGAACTGCTGGTCTAGCACATCTCAGGACAAAAACATGACAGAGATATTGAGACTTTTAAGAGAAAGTCAACTCAAACTCACTGTTGGGTTGAACCTTTATTGCTGTGTATCAGGGTACACTATAATGCTGAAGATGTCTGTGCAGTCAGGTTAATTCAATTTCAATTAAGTGCTGTTCTTGGTCAGCATGTAGTCTGGTAGTATGAGTAAATGTACCGTCAGCATGAGTGGAAGAAGTTTTTCCAGTAGAACATTACCTATTGCATCCTGCTGTCCTTGTTAGTTTACTTTCTTCCTGTAGTGCAGGGATAGTCATTGCATGGCTTGCAAGCCACATGCAGCTCGCCATGCTTTATTGGTGGCTCTCGTCACAGATTACAGCAATACACCAGCACAGCCAATACATTTTTAAAACGTGCTGACGCATTGCGAAATAATTGCGCATGTCAGCTCGGGCTTCTTTGATGCGGTTTTATGAATAATGTGTTAATCTACTTGCTGAGGTGGAGGCAGGTTCAACCGGCCGGTAGAGGTAAAAGTTCTGTTAAGCTTCAGATGGATCAGCTGATCATCATCGGCCGCACGCGTCCGCTGACCCTATAAAATGGGATTAAGGGCTGCGGGTGTGACAGAGCCAATGAACAAGAATCATAAACATGGATTGTATTACAGATGCTAGTTTGAAGCTGGGTGCACACTTGCAGTGCCTTAGAGGTTATTGCACAACTATAGGAAAAGATTGTTTAGTTTTTCTTTGGACTGGTTGAATTGTTCTGTACGATGTATTGTTTCATCATTTTAAAATACATTTCTACACAGAAAAGGCTCTTCAGCAAGGATTTAATGTGAGCTGTTGTAAATTTTTATTTCCCGACTACATGAGTAAACATCTCCACAGGTGAGCACGTAAAAGATCACAATCAAAATCAGATTTAATTACTAGTTGGCATAATTACAAGCATCATGCTTTGTGTTAATAAAGTATTCTTACTATTGATGTAAACAGGAATGAACCACCAATGACTGAAACAGAAGTCACTAGTTTCATCTAAGCGTCAAAGATAATTTAAGATCGAAGTACATATTGCATTAACTTAAACATTTTCATCAAAGATTGTGTATTTGCTGTTATGCTCATAATAATGTATGCATGTCATGAACATGTATTAGTCAATGAAGCTGTTTTATGGCCAAGCAGCTAAACATGCTTTCATAACATCTTGCTGTTCTTCACAATTTAGCAGGCATAATGTTAGCATTAATGCACACAGTCATGTGGGCACAGTGACGTGCGGTGAGGTTTGTGACAGGTGAGGCACTGACTCGTCTGGAATCGGATGCTCACATATATGAATCCAAACTAGAAGCTTATATTTCAGTTTAGCCATATTTTCTTCCTCTTTCTAATACCTTCGGTTTCGACTGAAAATTGAGTTTAGAAAAATAATTTAGTTTTGAGATATGATCTTCCATTTTGACTAAACAAATGTAAATGAGTGTACCGTTTGCCCCACCCCCATGTAACAGAAGAATGCACAGCGACTGCACCAGCTTCATTGTCCCTGTGGGCCAGCACTGCCCCCTATCGGTGCAGCAAGGTACTTTCTGCCTCACCCCTGTGTATTTTCACTGTGCATTTATGACCGATTAAAAAGCAGATATATGTCACACACATTCATTCAATATATTAGACAGACTAGAACATCAACATGTGTAGCACGTGTACTCAAACATGATATTAGCGATATAAAGAGTGACAGCAATGGGCATGCACCAACTGCCTACTTCATACAGCGCTCCCAGAAGTGAACCAGAGAAATACACGGCCTCATCCAGCACATTTCTTGCATGTTTGAACAGGCAATGCATAAATTCTGCAATTTTGACCTTTGCAGTGTTGAAATAATTCAGAAAACAGTTTTATAAAACAGTTTTGTAGAACAGTGAAGTGGTCAAATGTATTTTCTCTTATAATTATTAGTATTTTACTTGTTATGATGACAGATGAGACACTGCCTCGCCTGCCTCCCCTGACTGCACTTATCCACTGAAAGTTTGTTCATTTTCAAATATTTATTGAAATATTCTAAAGACAAAAAACAAAACAAAACAAAAAACTGACTGAGGCAATGTTATATATTTATTTTTCACTTATTATATTAGGCCAATAATTTTCAAATGCTGTATCTGTTCATTTGAAATGTCATGTAGATCTATGGATATAAAATTGAAAACTGTTAAAACAAAAATAAAATGTCCAGAAAAGTTGGCTTTAAAAGCAGTACAAAAAGGAAATCACTTACTCAATTCCCCACATTATTGACTAAATTATGCCAATATTTTTCTTACTGCATCATGCATCAGTGCTAATCTGAATAACGTCCGTTAAAACATACATTCACACACTATACCTGTTAATAAAATACATAAACATTAAGACACACTTATGTCTACTGTTGTTATAATAGAGTGCTAATTTTTTACAAGTTCCAACCAGTTATAGCTGATAAAAGGAAGTAAATATCCACTGTGTTTCACAGAATATGTGTGTAGTGTAATCTTCCACTCTGTTGGTTCTTGCTGGCTCTGCAGAGGTTAGCGCATTGCTGTGATTCTGTCTGCTGATTTCTACAACAGACATGCTGCCTTATCTGTTGACAGCTTTTGCATTCCTCTCTTCTTTAACTGTCAATTAATGGCACATAAATGTGATAGAAAATGTCTACAGGGCATTGGAAGCAAAGATTATTCATTAGAACATGCGATTAGCTCTTTTGCAAGGTAAGCATTTTTATTGCTGTCATACTGGTGATATAAAAGCTGGTTGCTGTGCATGTGTGTATTTTATAGCCTTTAATGGACATTGTATTTGAAACATGTTCATGTGTGAATGTGTTGACTTTTAGCATTGATTATGTCGGGTGGAAACTGATTTTTAATATTGTGCTTGCAGTGGTATTACTCAGCAAAACAAACTGTTGCAGCTTCATTTTGCTTTCCATCACTAAGTGAAAGGCAGATTCAGTTGTGAAAACTTTTGTTCTTCGTCACAGCAAGGCCTAGCATTATTGACATTAGCATTACAACAGTATTACTCAAAATCAGCAGGTTGCATCATGTAATGCAGAGTTTTGTTTGGTTTTATTTTGTATTTCACTTTTTGTTACTTCTTTAAAAAATCCCCATGTTTCCAAGCACAAGTGCTTTCTGATAATATCAGTTGTTTTTGTTTGCTTGTTAGTTTCTCTTGATTGTAGGAAATATTTGGTCTTTTAAAAAGTGTTAAAAACTTGTGTATTTATGTAGTTATCTGTGATATGCATTTTTAGTTTTTTTTACTCAACAGAACCTTTTGAATACAAAATAATTAACTTGCCTATACACTAGAGACATATTACAATTAGCATGTAACTTTAATATCAGTCTACAGAATAGCCTAACAATTTTTTTAACAATATAAATGGAAATTAAAGGTTTAATAAAAAATACAATTCAATTTAAAATGATTTGATGTTTACTAAAAATAAATGATTAAAATATCTTGTTTTTATGCTAAAACAAAGTTCTCTGTTTTCAAATTATCCTTCACTTTTAATGGCAGATCACCCCTGGTCTTCCTGCTGACCAGCTGTTAATAACATAGTATATAATCTCTTTAGGGTTTTATTTGGAATAATTTCTTTCACATCTCCTTATGTCTTCATCATTCATCCCCATTCTGAAGTAAGTTTTGAATAAAGATGTCCCACCTATGTCTATCATCATAAACCTTTCATGTGCTCCTGTGATTATATTTATTTTATTTTGAATAGTGGAAATTAGTCTCTTTAGTAGAAAACAGTAGTCTAAACATTATATTAATGTGTTATTAGTCTGTCAGACATTATCACATTGATTTATTATTGTGGTTTCCATGGAACAGCTTAGGTATTTTGTTTGCTTATATACTTGTTACAGATATTTGTAATTGGTTAAAGAGGACAAGTATGTTGTCAGCGAAATTTGTTAAAATGTTTGAAATGGTACCATTTGGGAAGAGCAAGCACAGAATGAGAAAATACAATTTATTTTCCTGGCTTGGATACTACTCAGTGTATCACAAACTGAAGACCCATTTTGCTCTTGGATTCTCATGTCACTAGATTTGAAGAACTAAATTTTAAAATGTAATAAATCAAAACCTTCCAAAGTCATTAACACCAGATAAATATAGTAAGAAATGAGGATACAATTACCAAAGATCATTGCATCTATAAAGAAACACAGTAATTAGAGTTTTAGTAAAAAGCAAGTGTTTTAAAGTACAGCTGTATGAATACAAAATGTTGGTTATGAATTTGTTTATTAAAATAGTTTAATAGGTTTGCTTGTCACAATAAATCAATTTTGCTCATCTTTTGTAAAATTGTATTTGCTTATTTATTAGGAATATTGTGAGGAATGGGGAAAATATTAATTTAGTACACACTTATGCAATGCAATTGGTTGTACAAGTGATACATGTGAAATAACTTTTTTGGAACTTTATTGTGACTTTCTCAAGTTTTGTATTGTATTGTGTTTATAAAGTTAATGTTAATATATTTGTTCTTTACTTACAGAAGGAATGGCTGTGTTTGAACTGCCAGACTCAAAGAGCCTTGTCTGGAGCGCTGGGAGGTTCTGGAATAATGCTTCAACCTACACATGCGGCTGCCAAGCCAGAGACCCAGACTATACCCACAGCCAATATGACAGAGCCCAAAATTGCACCCATAAAAGTAGAGCCAACAACTTCAGCCACAAAACAACCTGTTCCCATTCCAACCAAGACAGTAGAAATGCCACCAAGTACCAAAGCAAAAGCAGAACCAGAAACAGACAAGATGGAAACTGCTGAGTCCATATCTTCCAAACAAAGAGAACCTGAAACAACACCTACATCCATCTCAGTAAAAATTCCACCTTCTGCTGCAGAAAATCTACCTTGTACATCTGCACTAGAACCTTTAATACTAGAAGATGAAATGCAAAACACCAAATTACTTGGAATGACAAATGTAAAAAGCAAAGATGAGATAGTGGTGATAGATAATGCAACAGTAATCTCCAAATTGCAAGAGCCAAAAACTGAAAGTGATGCACAAACACGGACATCTCCCATTCCAAGGTCTGGGGATAAAAGTGTCCCCATAGCCCCTAGTGCTTCAAAGGTTGCAGTGTCAGAAGTTGATCCAGAGAAAGAAAGAAAGCCAAAGCCCCCTGTTCCAGAGAGTATTGTTGCAGAGGTTCAAGCTTCTGATCAAATCAAACTAAAAGAACCAACACATTCTTTGCAGCAAGTTCAACTGCCATTGAAGTTACAAGAACAGCAACTGACAAAAGAAGCAGAACCAATCATGGCAGCTAAAAGCAAGGATGTGGTTAAAACAGAAGAAAACATTAACAACATAATCTCAACCCAAAAATCACAACAAATATCTACAGAGGACAAACTTGAAGTAAGATTTTTTTTGTTTGTTTGTTTTGTTTATTGTTTAACAAGAGATATGAAGTTAGGTGTTTAGAGCAAATGACTGGATACAAAATATATAGCCTACATATTTATGTAGACTTTGTTTTATTTTACTTAGATACTGATTAAATTTTAAAGAGATTTATTACAGTCACACTATGCATGCATTATTTTTTTCTACTTAACAGTCATTCTGTTGAAATGAAGATTAAACTGGCAGACATTGTGTAACCTTAGTCACATTCTTACATGATTCAAAATAAAATAGCATAAAGATATATATTTTGTGCATATATCCTGCAAAAAACATGTACCTTTCAGCTCAAGTTTAAAGCTTTAATTACAATGATAATTCAAGACTCTAGAAGTGATTTTTTATTTTTATTTTATGTGTACAACATACTAAGTGCAATATGTTGAAACTCATTGCTTTATTTTATTTTTTTCTAGGATAAAGATGTAAGAGATGAAAAGTCAATGAATAAAAGAAAAATATCTCCATCTAATGAAGAAGTTAAAATGGAAAAAATGGATAATGCGGAAACAAAAATCAAACTCAGTCTAAGGACAGAAGAGTCCGATGAAGATCAACCACAGATTTTACCTGTAGTGCAGGAAGTGATTGAATGGCATTCAGGAGATGCAAGCAAAAAATATATAAATATAGATTCAACTATGGCAGTAGAGGAAAAAATTAAATCAGAGAGAAGACGCCTGAGTGTACAAGCAATGGATGAGAGCAGTGAAAGTGACCTCACGCCATCTTCCCCTCTTGTTAAAAAGAAAATGCTGAAGGTTATCACTGTTTCATCCAGCAGTGATGATATCAAAACAGAAAGTGCTGATTCCTCTATTGAAGAAGATGATTTCATTCGCAAGCAGATTTTAGGCATGGGAGATGAGAAGAAAATGTCTGTATCTGAAGATGAGAAAGACAATTATATGGCAAATGTAGAAGATCTCGAGAAGACTACCCTTGATAATGATTCTATACCAGACACATTTCTATCTCAAGAAGCTGAAACAGACATTAAGGATTCCACAACTATTGAAAATGTTCCAGAAACAATACCCATGACCACTTTCAAAAAAGCTATTCCAGCCATGAGGCAAAGGCAAAGCACAGACGAAGAAGTTGAGAGCATTACAGAATCTTTGTCAAAGGGTTCAACTAGTGTTCAGGCATCTAGTATAACTCCAGGATCTTCACCAACATCAGTCTCATCTTTGGAGGAGGACAGTGATAGCAGTCCCCATCACAGGAAAGTCAGAGGGAACAAACATCATTTTAAAGGAAGACACAAACAATCACCACATCCTTTACCAACCATTGAAAACTCTTCTGATGAAGAAAAAATGAAGACACATAGTGAACTAACATCTTCCTCTGAAAATGCATCCTCCACAGAAGACCTAAAACAAGTAACCGTAATTGATGAAAGTCATAGAACATCTGGCTCGGAGTACTCTGCCAGTGTAGAATCAGATCCAGAGGTTAGGGCAGCTGTACAGAGAGGACGTAAACCTTCAGCTACAGTCATACCATACACTCCAGCTGATCAATTTAAAGAAAATGACACTATACCAAAATCACTAAAAAGTGCTGAGGAAGCATATGAAGAAATTATTCAGAAAACAAAATCTATTCCAGGAGAGAGTCCCCCAGATATTGAACCACTTTATGGAGGAATGGCAATAGAAGATTACCTTTATGAGTCTTTAGTTGAAGACCCAGAAATCAAACAAAGTGGATTTCAAGAAGACGAACAAATTGATAGTGACTCTCAATCTATCAAAAAACTTAGGTCCCCAGAGGAGGTTTATGAGGAGATGATGCAAAAAAAGAGGGAATTAATGATGATAGAGCAGGAATTTCAACAGGCCCAAACAGCAATGGAATATTCCTCACCAGGGGCTTTGGGCCACATGCCTCCATCAGAGGCTGAAACATGTGTGGTGACCATGTCTTCAGAAGAGGCACACATTGCTGGACTAAGTGACACACCTCCCACTGGCATGGACACATTAAGTGAATTCCCAGTAAAGAAAAAGAAACGTCCAGCACCTCCACGCCCTACTGAACCCCCTAAGCGCACTGTGGCAACTGTTGTTCCAGCTATTCCAAGTGGATCTATAAGTTTTGTTAGACCTATGGTTCCTCAGGATCCTGCACTGAGAAAGGCATTGTTCCCTATACCAGACCTCAAGATTACTCAGTGTTCATCTGGTGAGGAAGAAGATGACAGTCTTGCAGATGAGTATGCTATAGGCATTTCTTCTGACATTACCCCTAGTGATGACTCTGATACTAAAGATGACCCATCCTTAAGTCCACCATTGTCTGAAACCACTGAAATGGAGCCTATTTGTGTGGTTTGTGAAATGCCTGAGCCAAAACCAATTCCAACTCCAATATCAGCCCCAGAACTAACCACAACACCTTCTACAGTATCACCAGTTTCAGTCCCAACTTCACCAGCAACACCAGATTCCAGTTTGGCTTCTAATGCAACATCTTCTTCCTCATTTCAGCCTCAAACACCTCTTTCATCAGATTCAACTCCACTGTCCACACCAACACCTCCAATGTCATTTAAAGACCAGGTGCCTTCAGAATCTTCTGTACAGTTGTCTGACCCAATGTCAGCATTACAATTCAGTGAAACTTTATTCCCTTGTCCAGTTTCCACAACTGTTATAGTTACTATACCAGATTTGGTATCTGATCCATCCAAGTCTCAGACAACTGAGGATATTAAAATTAAGTCTTCTACAGCTGAAGCCCCAATTCTACCCCTAGTGGAAAAATCAACTGCTATATGTGTTGAGGTCCAAATGCCAGACTTAGTTTCATCTCCTTCTCAGGTCCCCAATAAAGTTACAGGTGTTTTACAAGTCTCAGCACCAAGTCCAGTTCCTGTTGCTGTCTCATCTCAGCATACTGCCCAAGTTACAACTATACCTGTTATGGTCACAACCCCAGTTTCAACCACAAATGTTTCATTCTCTGTCAGTCTGGTATCATCTCCTGAGCCAGTTATAATCCAGATGCCTGACCTGGTTTCAACAACTGCACCAATTGTTGCACAAACCCCCAAGCCAATTTCAGCTCTAATAACTACCCCAGCTCAACCCCATGCTAAAGTAATACACTCAATTCCTGTACAGTCAGCAATTCCATTAATGAAACCAGTAATAGTCTCAGCACAAGCTCAGACAGAGCAGGGGCCTCCATTAGCTTCAACGTCAACTACTGTAATAAAAAAGAAGGTCCCACCACCCCCTCCTCCTCGATCTACTTCTGTATCACTGCCAGAGATTCCCAAAGAGATGCCGGTTGCAAAGACTGATGATGTGTCAACTAAATCAGTTATCAAAACCAAAATGGCCTCCCAGCCAATGCAATCTGTAGTTGTGGATATACAGCCAAGAATGGAAATAAATCAATCAGATAGTGCATCTGTACCTCAAGTTGTGACCCAAGCCAGACAAGGACATGTAGTCATCATTGTGCCAAGTGTGGAAAACATACCTCCACTTGGGTCTAGACAAACTACACATATTGTAGATAGCACAGGCTCCAAAGTTGATGATCATGCATATAATACTGCACATTCAATTTTGGATATACAAAAAACAAGTATAACCTCACTGCCACCTAAGGTGTCAACTGTGCAAGTAGTTTCAAGTCCATCTTTTTCACCTAAACCTCCAGAGGCAGCAAATCTTGCCCATTTTATACCTAGTGCAGATTCTTCTTCATTACCTCCTTCTATTTTACCTAAAGCAGCTGTTCATGCAAAGTCCTCAGTTTCCATTCCAGTCACAAATGCTACAGTTACTGTTGCACCAGTTTCTGTAACACATGGTCTTTACCAGGCCTTCAAGCCTCCACCACCCATACCTCCTAAGCCCGTATCAATTCCAGCTGGACTGGTTTTCAGCCACAAGCCAGGAGAACATGTCAAACCGCCCCCTCCTCCTGTGGCACCAAAAGCAGCAACACTGCCCAGGATGAAGGAGCCTCCAAAAGCTCTGTCGCTTAGCCTGACACGTCCTGTGGATTCTAAATTTGGAACAACTTCTCCCAAGTCACCTTTGTCCCCCAGACATAGCAAAAGCTTACAAACTTATGTAGTAATTACTCTTCCTTCTGAACCTGGATCTCCAACAGAGACAGTAACAGTTCAGGCACCTATTAGGCAAGGATCAATCCCATCTTCAAAAGTGTCAAAGGCACAGACAACACAAGCTGAGCAGAAAACCCCAACTGAGCCTTTCTCAGTGCAAGCTACAGTTAGAAGAGCCTCTGTTCCATCTGTAAAGCATCCGCCTCCAATTACTGTGGCTTCAACTTTAGCTGTTGAGTATGTGACAACCTCTGAGGAAGTGGCTACAAATATACAACCCAGGAGAGACTCTTTTATGTTTGCTGTCAAACCACCACTCCCTGTGGCTGATGTGATCACAGTCTCATCAGATCAAGGCACTCCCATCCAAGCTCACTCTGTAGCTCCTTCATTCAAGAAATTACATATAGAGCAACAACAATCAATGTTTCAGCCATCACCCGAAACAGTGTCACAAGTCATCAAAATGCCCCTGGAACAAAAAGCTTATATTCAGCCTCATACAGACCAAACCATAACAAAAGAACAATCAATGTCATTTGTTCCTGAACAGCCAAGCATAGTCCCAGAAGCTGAATCAGTTCATTCAACTATTTTACCAGAAGTGTTTCCTCAAGCTTTAAAACCTATTTCACCATTGCAAAAAGAGCTTTTGACAGAAATTGTAGTTGTACCACAGCAGCCTGAACTACTGTTAGATGTGGTTGTTGTCCAAGGTAGACCAACTTCAGTACACTCAGCTGTTCTTCAACAAGAAGATCCATCACAAATAGAAATTGTACAGGAAGAACAGAATAAACCTACTCATGTCTTAGTCACAGACACAGTTCCAAAGAAATCTTCAGAATCAAATCTTCAACCTTTGACGGATCACAAAGTGACAACACAAATTGGTCAAGATACAAAAGTTATGCCCATAGTAAAAGAGGACATTTCTACACAACAGGCAATTTGTGTGCCTGAAGGAGTGACTTTCTCTACAAAAGCTGACTATTTCACAGAACTCTTTACAGTTGAGACTGGTGTTAGAGTACCAGAAGTAGCCGTGGTTTCTCCAGTTCCTCATCCTCCTACAATAGTAGATGAAATTACACCAACACCTCAGCTGTCTCAGGTACTGCCTATACCAAGAGTAGCTGAAATGGCAACTCATGCAACTACTGAAACAACACCAGCACTTCATGTGATGGAAGATCAGCAAATGGAAAAACACCCAGATGTTACTTATTTTCCCCAGGAATATTGGATAAATGCATCTTCTGTGATGTCAGCTCCATCCCTGCCATCCCTGGAAATCAAAGCTTTGCAGCTTGAACATGAAACACCTACTGAATTTATAACAATGGATTCAAACGAAGGAAGACATCCAATATTTCCTTCAGAGTTACATCACCAGACAACAACAGGAATCTCAGTTACTACAACTGATGACACCGAATGTAGAAGAAGGACATCATCATCTACAGAACATCAACCATACTCCAAAAGTGATTTACTTACCTATCCTGCAGAGTACGAAATGCCTCTGCAAGAGGTTACAACTGAGGCCTGTGCTGCTTCCAGAAAAGAATCAATAACTATAACACAACCATTATCATTTGCACAAATACTAAAAATGCCAGCAGAAAAAGATGTCCCCACAAATGACTATGTAGCTCAAGTCTCATATGAGAGTAAATATATCCCATCAACAGAACAACAACCTCATATATCATCTTATTCATCTGAATATGACTATCCAGTTGAAATATTAACCACTGAGGAATACAGAAGGAGGACTTCAATGTCATCTGCAAAGGATAATACACAGGGTGTATCTATAGCACCAGTGACTTTCACTAAAATTCAGCAAGAGTCAATTGAGAGTCAAGAAGTTAGAGGAACAGAAAAGGTGGTTTCTAGTATGAGTCACATGTATTCTTCAATTTCCACCTCAGGTCAGACTCCTGAAAGTCTCTCTAGCCTAGTTACTCAGGTAGTCACCACTGAAGTCCAAAGGACAACTGTTTCTGTTGTCCATGAAAGACTTCCTCAGGTCCATCCACAAAGTGTAGCTATCACTATACAACCAGACATAGCAAAAGTCCAACCTTTACCTAAAGAAAATGGTAAAATAATATATCCTGGTGATGTTATTGATTTACGTACTACCAAGTCTGGCATAAAGATGACAAAGCAAGGTATGGACCTTACTCCACCTGTGTCATGCTGTCACTCTTTTTCAAGTGACTCTAGTGGACGTCAAAGTACTACAGTGCAACCTGAAATAGTTAATCTTAGTGCAGAAATGACCCCTACAACAACTTTGTCTGTTGTCACAGACAGCATCACAATAGTGACATGCACAGCCACTATTGCTTCATATAGCAACACTCCAGCAGAAAAACCCCTTGATTTGCAAGGTCCTGTTGCATCATTGCCTGTGCCTCTCACCACATACAAACCATTTGAACCATTAGCACAAATTGTTTACAGACCTGTAAGGACCCAGCCTGTGCTCAATACTGTAGTTTCTACAGCTCCAGATCTACCCATTAATCTTTCCTATGAAGGACTGGTCTCTGAAGAAAAACAGCCAATGACCTCAGCACCAACAATTATCAGCAATGGGGGTGCATTTATTTCTCTTGAGGCTACAGGAGCCATGGATTTGTCAAACTACAGGCCTGTAAGGGCTATGGTAGCTTTGTCTGGTACAAGCCCAGGAGTAGTGACCTCAATTGTAGAAGATGATGGAATTCCAATGGACCTTACTGCTGGTCGGAGAAGCATCTGCTGTGATGTAATTTACAAGCTACCATTTACAGGAAGCTGTAGAACCCAACCACCCATCACTATCCAGCCTGATAATCGTTTTGGATACAGGGATGATCACTATCAATACAACAATGCCGGACTGTACAGTATAAAAGGAACTAATGGTATAAAAGCATCAGTGTCTGACAACAATTTGACAGAGGCAGGGCTGTCTCTGTATGATCTCAAAAGTGACTCTGACTACCTCACTGGATCTTCAGATGGTGCTATAGACCTAACTGCTACTAAAATTTCAGCCGGTGAGTATGTGGATATTTTGTTTGTGTTCAGTATTTTATAACTCAATAGTACATGTGCTTGAAGAGGTTTTATTTGCCTGAGATTTAACTTTTATTTAACACTTTAATTTTCCCTTTAAAGTATTGGGCATTTATTTGATGTTGACTGAATGTGGTTGTTTGAGATTTAAGACTATATGTGCATGTTTTTATTTGTTCAATTAGTTTTTGCTGTGTGTTAAGCCTGAATTTCTTAAACAATAACAGCTGCATGTATTCTTTTCTTTTTCTTTTATACAGATGCATGTGTGTGCCTACGTGTTATCCCTCAGTATTTTGGCTTTGCATCTTGCTAGCCAAAGTAACCTCAAATTTGCATGTATAATACAATAAACTGAACAGTGTACACAAGTAAACTTGAAATGTAAAAATCTCTATATTTGGACCTATTGTGACAGGTGGAGCCCTTGACTACACTAGCAAAGCAGCCAGAGTCTACTCCTCCATTACTGCTCCATACTCCCAGGTCCCTGCAGCTGGGTTTGGTGTGAACAGCGCTCTAAGAACGTCAGATGGAATAGTTTATTCCTCTGTTGCTGCACCAGTTCCATCTACATATGCAATTACAACTCAACCAGGTTCCATTTTTAGTACCACCTTAACACCTACATCAAAAGCCCAAGACCAGTCCTTACTACCCCAATATGGATTTATTCCTATTACAGACCCAGGTCAGTTAGTTCCTTTTGAGGCTGAGCTGTCTAAGGAACTTCTCCCTCTAACATTGGCTGACATCATATCTGGCTATCCAGAGATGTACTCAGATACCACATTGGAAGCAATTGCTGCTTCTTTAGATGTCTTAGCTTCTTCCCCAATATTTCCTGGCTTAGACAACACTAAGATGGCCCAATATCAGATGGAGAGGGAATTTTTAGAGCTAGAAAAGCTTAAGCAGCTATGTCTTGCTGAGGAGCTGGAATGGGAAAGGCAAGAAATCCAACGTTACAGAGAACAGGAGCAGTTTATGGTTCAAAGGGAGCTTGAAGAACTTCAAGCTCTAAAACAGCAGCTTCTCCTTCAACAAGAAGAAGAGCATCATGCCCACATGGTGGCCCAGCAAGAAACGTACGCTCAACAGAAAGAGCAATTACAGCAAATCCAACAACTTCAACTTCAACTTCAGCGCCAGCTAGATGAGCACTATGGCAGCACTGGATCAACAAGAAATCTTTTAGAAGCTAAATATGCAGGAGTAGGGGACAGTGGTCAATATTGGCCTGTCAAAGATGAATCCACTCCTCCATCAACAGAGGTACATACAGAAGAAAGTCATGAACATCTTAACTTAATAAAGCTTCAAGCTGATAAGGATATTGGGAAAAAAATACTTGATAGTGGAGTGCAAACAGATGATGAAGACTCAGCTGAGAAACAGCATATGGGAAGAAAAAAGAAGCTTAAGAAAAACATCGAGAGTTCAGCTCAGTCTGATGATGAAGACCAAGATGAGTGGGATGCACCCACCAAAGTTCGACGACGCTCTCGAAAGCATAGCAGTGAGGGGAAACATGGCTCCAAGGTGTCTAGCATTGCCATTCAGACAGTTGCAGAAATATCTGTTCAGACTGACCATTCTGGGACTATTAAACGACCAAATGTACAAATGGACACAAAAGTAGAAATCATTAAGCATATATCAGCTCCAGAAAACTCTCAGAGAGGTGGTAGTCTGAGTTGTCAGACAGATTCAGATAGAAGGCATTCACCCATTGAGGTGGGATACAGTACACAACTGACAGCAGATGTCCCATCTAAATCTAAAGTATTCTACACTTCAGTTTCTCCCTTATCCCCTGAAAAGTCGTATGGGGGGCAGAGAATGTTAACTGCTGATCCAACCAGATTTTCTTCTGGCCCTCGGATATTAAAAGCTGGGCAGAAGTCTTTGTCTGATCCTAAATCGCTTAGTCCTTCAACAGAAGACAGGATGGGAGGATACTACCCAGACAGCTATTCTGTAAGTATTTAAAAGCTGTTTGAATAAAATACTATGTAATGTCAGAGTCAGAGAGGTTTTATTGTCATTTCAGCTACGTACAAGTACATATAAAAATGAAACAGCACTCTCCATGATCACGATGCAACACAACATAAAGTGCAACAACAATACAACACACAGTGCAGATACGCAACTGTACAATAAATACAAACAGACCTATAATAAATGCCAAAATACATCTGACCTAATCTAAACATTTTAATCTAAAGAAGTAATTAAGAGACAAGATAGAGACATGTTGATTAGTACATGTGTAAGGTGGTACTTTAGGGAGAAACATTTTCTGATATGTGGTTAGCAGCACAAAGTTTTTCTATTTTTTATAACAGCAGACATAAAAACTTAGTGAGGTGCAAAAATGCAAAAACTTGAGCAGATAGCAAAACCTGCAAGTAAAGAATAAATACAAAAAGTAGCACAGGTTTAGGTTGTGTGTGTGTCAGAGTTCGTAATGTATTTGTGTGTCATAGTCCATCAAGTGTGTGTAATAGTCTGCCTTGAGTGTTTGTGTGTGTGTGTGTGTGTGTGTGTGTGTGTGATTGTGTGTGTGTGCATATCAGAGTCCATTGTTTGTGTGTCAGAGTCCATCATGTGTGTGTTTGTGTGTCAGTGTCCATCATGTATGTGTTAGTCCATCGTGTGTGTGTTAGAGTCCTTCATGTGTTTGTCTCTGTCAGTCCATCATGTGTCAACATGTCAAAATAGTAATTAATTTTTAGACACATTACAGTTTATTCAACACTTTAAATATAGTGAGAATAATGCAATAGTGTTTTCCATATATATATATATATATATATATATATATATATACAGTATATATATGTATTTTTTTATCACTTGCTGATGTGTGATTTGTTTATATTTCATAGGGTCGGGGTTCTCCCTCTGGTACCAGTAAGAAAGTAAAGCGGACACTGCCAGACCCACCTCCTGAGGATGATTCTCTGACTGGAAGATCAGGCTACAGCACCAACTCTGCTCGTCGCCGTCTTGCGCGCAGCACAACATTGGCCCGGGCAAAGATTCTGCAAGATATTGACAAAGAACTTGATCTGGTTGAAAGAGAATCCTCTAAACTTCGCAAGAAACAAGCTGAGCTAGATGAAGAAGAAAAGGAAATTGATGCTAAGTTGCGGTGAGTTGCTACACATTTAATAATAAAGCAAGTGGCTGAGTGATGTGGGCTTTTTATTTGTCTGATATGTTATTCTATTTAAAAATAATGTCAAACATTTACAAAAAAAATAATCACAGACATCATTGCATTCATTGCTTTTATTTTTATGTGCATGATTCCCTTTTTACCTCGATAGCTTATGGGCTAAAAGACTGCCTTGACAACACTCAATGAGACCTCTCCACTCTTAAACATAGTAACAGGTACAATGTGTGAGAAAATGGAATATTGTGTGCCTCCAGTGTTGTTAGTGCTTTATTTTTGAATTTTTTTTATGCTACTTTAGGTATTTGGAGATGGGTATAAACCGCCGCAAGGAGGTCTTGTTGAAGGAGAGAGAAAAAAGGGAACGGGCCTATCTTCAGGGGGTGGCAGAAGAACGTGACTACATGTCAGACAGTGAGGTTGGCAACATCAGAGATGCTAGAAGTGATGGCCTTGAGAGACCACGAACTGCTCCTCAGTCAGAATTTGACCAATTCATTCCTCCACAAACCGAGGCTGATTCCCAATACAATACACTAACTAGTCCATATTCACACTATGGTCAATTTGTTCCTCAGACCCAAACCACCAGTCACTACACTCAGCAAAACTTGTACCAGCAGCAGTCCCTATACCATCAACAGGTCTCTCCCTACCCAACACTCTCCCTCGCTCATGACCAGGAACAGTCAAGCAGTTACCAACATGCTTTGCTACTGCAGCAAGGAAAGCAGCGTCAAACCACCCTGTCAGATTTGGGACCTAAAATTGCCACCAATTATGAAGTAATACGCAACCAACCTTTACTCATAGTTCCAACCTCTACAGAGAGTGGCTATGGAGTGGCTCACTTAGGGGGCAAGTATGGCAGCTTGGACTTGAGAGTAGGATTAGAAGAGAGGAGTATGGCCTCCAGTCCCATGTCCAGCATTTCAGCTGATTCCTTTTATACTGATATTGACCACCACAATGCCAGGAACTACGTCCTTATAGAGGACATAGGGGAACTCACCAAAGCCTCAACAGGGCTAGGCAGTAGTGGATTGGGATCTGGATTCAACCTCCCTGATAAGGAGCTATCAAAAGCAGACAGACTACTCAGGGCAACTGAAGCCAGGCGCACCACAGAGGTAAATACTGTGTTTTTGTATTGGATTCTATTTTACACCATATTCATCATTTCATGTCTGTACATTTAAATTGTTTGGCAATTGTACTTTTTGTCTTGCTGTATTTCAGCCTGTATAGTTTAAAACAAAATACTGCTTGCAAAGTTTTAACAAATTACTATATTATTTTTATTATTAATACTTGATGATATAATTAAAATATTACATTTGACTTATAGACCTATTATTTAAATCATCCAAATCTTAAATGGTATGGCTTCACTGTAGCTACTTTTGGCAAATACATGCTCTGGAAACATTCTCTATTTGTCTATAAGTAGTTGTCAATTTCATCAGATTAGGAGGAGAAGAGTTACTGTTATTGTTTAAAAATTCTAAACTGGACTACATTTTTTTCTACATCTTAGGTGGCAGACTTTTTAGGCACATCGCGTTATGGAAAAGGAGAAGATGATGCTATGGAGGAGCCTTATGAGCTGAAGCTACTGAAGCAGCAAATAAAACAAGAGTTCAGGCGAGGAACAGAGGGACTTGAACACCTAACAGGCCTAGGCCTTCCCCATTATCTTACAAGTGATAGCAGTTTTCGCCATTTCCCTAAAGGTGAAAAATACAGCATTGGCAGACTTACTCTTGAAAAACAGGCCGCAAAGCAACTCCCAGCGGCAGTCCTTTACCAAAAACAGATGAAAAACAAAAAAGCCCTTCTAGACTCCAAGGCCATTACAAAATTTTCCCCAATTCAGGAAAGTCGAGATCTGGAACCTGACTTTGGTAGCTACATAGGATCTGGTACTACTTCTGTATCCAGTCTGGCAGCTAGAGCGAGGTTACTCCAGGATGAAATTACATTTGGGCTCAGAAAAAACTTGTCTGAGCAGCAAAAATATTTGAGTTCCTCCCTTGGATCTAACCTTTCTGGTTCTCTTAATCTTGGGCAATCCCTTAGTCTTGGCTCCACTGTTAGAGGCACTGCTCAGGATGATGGCACCTACCAAAGTGGCACTCGATCCCGCCCCTCCTCTCGTCCCTCTTCCCGCCCATCATCTGTCTATGGTTTGGATCTTTCCATAAAAAGGGATCTGTCCAGTTCCTCACTCAGACTCAAAACAGAAGGGGAGGTCCTGGATGCAGCATTTGCCCCTGGAGTCTCCAGAGCAAAGCCCACTAGTTTACCTATCAGCCAAAGCCGGGGCCGCATCCCCATTGTGGCTCAGAACTCTGAGGAGGAAAGCCCTCTGAGCCCAGTGGGGCAGCCTATGGGTATGGCTAGAGCATCTGCTGGTCCACTTCCTCCCATTTCTGCCGATTCCAGGGACCAATTTGGGTCTAGTCATTCCCTGCCTGAAGTGCAACAACATATGAGAGAGGAATCTCGTACACGAGGATATGATAGAGACATCGCATTCATCATGGATGACCTGCAAGGCGCCATGTCTGACAGCGAAGGTAAATGGAGACTGAGACTGTTGCAGCAATTCGACTGTGCAGACCTGCTTGATCTGCATGCTAATGCAGTGTTTTTATTGACTGTGCGTTAACTGTTTCTTTTTCAATTACCATTAATCCAGATAATTTGTTTTGTTTTTCTGTTCCTGTATTTCTCCCTGCCATGGTAAACCTTACATTAGATGTATGCATGCCTTTCATTTTTAGATAACATTCTCACCAATAATCTTTACCTGAGTGTAATGTATGTCACTTACTTGTGTCATCTACTTTTAACCTTTGATTTTATTTGCATGCATTTCTTTTATAATTTTTTTCAAAGAAAATCATCTGCATTCTCAGAACTCAGTTTTTTTTATATATGTGTTTTATTGTGTTTATGTTACAGTGGCCTTATTGTTTTGAGCCATAATGATTTGTGAAGAATTTGAGGAACTAGTTTAGGACAAATCAGACAGACTGTAGGAACTTCCATCCCTCAAACTGGAAACACATTTTTTTAAGCAAGGTAAAGCAGCATATGTATTTGAATCATTTGGAATGTTAAAAAAGTGTATTAAAACAGAAAAGCATTACACACAAAATTAAGTTTTGTGTTGTACATCCCTAAATGTTATCAGTTTTTTTTTTATAATGTAAAACAACACATGAAGTAAAACAATCTGTTTATTCATTTTCAAATGAAATGTGGCACACAAAAAAAAAGAAGAAAACTTTCAAAACATATTAAAAATGCGTGCGTTTTAGTCCCAGAAACACTTGCTTTAAGAACAAGGACAAAAAGTAATGTCTAGAAAAGCATTTTCACCAATGTGCAGTTTTCAGAAGTAGCTCAAGACACATTTGTGCTTTTCTAAAGCTTCTAATGCTGAATTATTGTGATGTATATTAATCATTTTATAGGTTATGACAGTACAGGTAAATTGCATTGGTTCTCCAGTTCTTTGTGAGTCAGTGATACTCTAATGTAAAAATCCCCGTTGGCTTCTGCATGTAAAGAAGTCATACAGTAATGCAGTAACTTTTTAACTAATTAGTTGTACTTTAACATTGTGTCTCATTTGTGTTGTACTGTTTGTCATTGTACAACCTTTGACTTCTTATTTGGATTGGATTTTGCATCCTTGCATGATTTGTATTACATGTTTTTCATTTTTACGTTAATAAAATGAATATTTTTGGTGTCTTGCTTGTTGCCGTGGATGTCTCACTACTACTGTGAGATTCACTATCTTTATCTACTCAAATGAAGGATCAGTAGTGATGTCATATAATAATCAGCCATTAGATTAAAAAGTATATAACAAGCCAAATCAAACAGCACTTAAAACACCAAACTACGAAAAGCTAGGAGCTTTTGGCAAAACAGTTCAGTCGGGCTAAGTTTTAGATAATGTAATGACTTCTACACTGATTATAAAACATGTAAGCAACAACGACTGGTGGGTTTCAATTTTCTTTGCTTCTTTTAGCCCAGATAAGAGCAAGTATAAACAAATTATTGAATAAGAAATTATTGTTTTGCCGCCACAATAAAGTGTCAATTTGCCTTTATTACAGCTCTAAGTGAGTCCATGCTGGCTTTGAACAGAGATGGTGCCAGAATCTTTCATGAGAGTATCAGACACGGTAGAGTATCTAAAAGTAGCTTACAGACAAGTTAAGATGTATAACTTCATCTTCTATTACCTTACTGTATTTGGCTTTATTTCTTAAAAGATGCTAGTTATTTTTATTTTGTTATTATTTCTGCTTAAATTTTTCTGTCAGGCTAGTGATATACCATAGTAATTTTAAGCATGCATCTTGCTAACTATTGCTTTAGTTGCATGTGCTAAAGAATACCCACGATACAAATAAAATTGTAGCACACATTTGTGAAAAAAAAAAAATGTTGAACATATTTCTAAAGAAAGCATAACTTTGTATCCCAGCCGGAGGCACAAACTGGAGTATAGAAGGTGAGACAGCGTTCCATGTAGTTGCATAGAATTTTACAGCTTCATGCTAGGCACCATGATTTTGAATGATCCACATCTCTGGCTGATTCTGTAAACATACCAGACCCATTCCTGAATGCACCACATCTCACTGGTAAACGATAAATATCATTTAGCGTATTCGTAGTAGCTGACATGTTGACTTCATTCTGCGATGAACCATAGTGGATTTAGTTTTACATTGTTCTGGAATGTTTGCTCTGTGGTTTTGTAACCATATCGACCCATTTTTAGTGCTCATGCTCATTGCCTAAATAGATTTATTTTCAAAAATCATGCGTATATTCGTGTTAAAATGTTCACCAAAAAAATATGCTGAGTGTTATTCACCGCTTATTACTCCAAAACATGCAGCAGTCCATTTCCAGTCATCAATACTGATGCAACTTCTTTGTGGATCTCTGATCATAGTGACATTTATGAGCTTCTACAGAATGAAACTGTGTTGACAGGCCTTTTTTTTTTTTAATTAGAAATGGTTTTCTGAGCTGTAAAATGGTGACTTTAAAACATCTTCCAGGTATTTTATATTGTTTAAAAATAGGAAAGGTCTGTATGATGAGGCTTTAGAGTACAATGCACTTTGGTTTCTCTGGAATATGTACTCAAAATACAGACACACATTATAGGAACACAAATGTTTATTCTACAGCAAACACCTATAGTGAAAAATAAGACGTTTGACCCTGGTTCATCACTTACTTTCCAAAACATTATGATTTTGGAAAATCCTAACTGACTATACTCAAGAAAAAATAAGTAACTGGGACAACCTTATCCTATGGCAATTGTAAAATTATAATTTACTTTATTTATTTATTTATATGTTTAAAATAATTTTGTACAGGGAGCATGCATTAGGATTAGAAGCATGCCAATAATATAATGCCCTGAATGCTGAAAATGTGTCTTTTTATGTAGTGTTTGCAGTGATAATTTAATCATTCAGATGTTATGAATGGATTGAAAGATAATTTGTGTTTCTCTTGTTTTGCTTTCACCAGTCCAGAGAAAACAGATCAGAGATCTTCCTGCATTTTATCAAATGAGGGTGGATGTGCATATAAATTCTAAGCATAACAAGGAAAAACATTATTTTCCAACTTGATTGCTGGATTAATCTCTGCCAAGCAGTCACCATGTTTAAAGCAGAGATTTATCAAGTTATCAGGCATTCAATCACTGGCTGTGCATTTGTGCATGCACACTTTTTAATGATTTTCTCTCGTTGTCCAGCCTACCACCTGCGGAGAGAAGACACAGATTGGTTTGATAAACCAAGAGAAGGACAGCCTCAAAGCGGGCACATGTCAGATCGGAGACAGGTGTGACGCAACTATTAGGTTTTAATTTCCTCGTGTTCACTGCACTTCCATCATTCACTTCTTATGTGTAATCTATGCATTCTATTCCATATTTTTTTTAAATCTTCAGATAAAACTGGTCCCATATGTCTTCCCTCACGCTCGCATCAAGCTCATTAGAGACATGAACGACCCCAGTGTCTCAGGTATACTGAAAAAAATAAATAAAAAAAACCTACACAAGTAAAAAAAAAAATCTGCTCTTTGATTTTTCTATTGATCTGTTTCTATATATTTGGCTATCCTTTTTTTTTTTTTACTTCAGGGAATGGACTTGGGATCCGTGTTGTAGGTGGTAAGGAGATTCCAGGCAGTCGGGGAGAGATCGGAGCCTACATTGCCAAGGTTATGCCTGGTAGCGTGGCCGAACAAACCAGAAAGGTTGCTGAAGGTAAGAATAGATGTAAAAACGAAACGTAAAGCCTGAGCAGCCCTGCATCAAACCAAGACAAATTATAGAGCTTGTCAGGCCACAGCTAGATAATGTGTCAGTATCAAGTTTTACCTGGCCTGCATGCAAAGTATGTTCTGTCACCTAGCCTCTGAAAAGAAAGATCAGTAGTGTTCAATGCTTTAAGGGTTATCTTTAAAAAATGTATCTATGAATGTATATTTCTTAAAAACATCTTAACCGTTAATAATTAAATTTGTGAATCTTTGACTCTTTAAAGGTATTTTTGCAAATTCCTCAACAAAAAAAAACAAACAATGTCAGCAAAAGAAACAAACCTTCATCCATCTATCCATTATCTTTACCTGCTTATTCCATTTTGGGACACGGGGCTTGCCGGTGCCCTCGTCCAGCAATCACTGTGCGAGGAACGGGGTACACCTTGGACGGGTTGCAAGTCCATCACAGGGACACATAAAGACAAACAACCATTCACTCTCTCACTCACACCTAGGGACAATTTAGAGTTAGGCTGATTGGTAACTCTAAATTGTCCCTAGGTGTGAGTGAGAAAGTTAGAAACATCCATACATAAAAATAATAATTGAACATTATTTATCTGAGGAGCAGACTGCTTTGAATTTAACTATCGCAGAACTCTCATCTTGAGCAAACATGAAGGCAACAGTGGAAAGGAAAAACTCCCTCATGATGAAGAAACCTTTAGCAGAACCAGACTCGGGACAAGCGGCCATCTGCTTCGACCGGCTGGTTTGAGAGGAACAGATACACAATGGCAGGTCAAGAATCACATATTTAAGATAGAAAAAGTATCATATGAAAACTATTTAATTTTAACAATTCATTTAAGGAAATGAGGTCAATTTGTCCTCTAGCAGTCTAAGATTAAGTCAGCATAACAATCCAACTCTAATTATATAATTTATCAAAAAGGAAATTCTTAAACCAAGTCCTAAAACTGGACAATGTGTCAGCCTCATGGACAGAAACTGGAAGTTGGTTCCACAAGTGAGGAGCCTGATAACTGAAAGATCTTCCTCCCATTTTGCTTTTGGAAACTCTAGCAACCACAAGTAAACCTGCAGTCTGAGGGCGAAGTGCTCTGTTAGGAAAATATGGAACAATAAGATCTTGAATATAAGATGGAGCTTGGTTGTTGAGAGCTTTGTAGGTTAGAAGTAAGATTTTGAATTCATTTCTGAATTTGACAGGGAGCCAATGGAGAGAAGCCAAAACTGGAGAAATATGATTTCTCCTGCTAACTCTAAGACTCTGGCAGCAGCATTTTGGATCAACAGAAGCCTTTTTAAAGAAATATTTGGACACCCAGATAATAAACCATTGAAATAGTCCAGTCTAGACATGACAAATGCATGAACCAGTTTTTCTGCATCATTTTTAGATAAGATGTTTCTAATTTTAGCAATATTACGCAGGTGGAAGAAGGCGGTTCTAACATTTTTAATATGGGGGTTAAAAGACATGTCATGATCGAAAATAACACCAAGATTTTTAACATTAGAGCTGGAGACCAGATTAATGCCATCCAAGGAGGATGAAAGAATGAAACATTTATATAACCTTTTGCTCGTCTCATGGTGACACATCAACGGCAAACTTAATAAAGCTAATTAGTTTTATATCACGGTCATAAACATCAACCACTCGATCAAAACCACTCAACTTCAGGTGAAAATACTTAAAAACTCAAACTCAACACAAAGTACTTTACAAATGTTTTAAGTACATACATATTCAGTTACTACCTGAAAGGAAAATATGAATAAAAGATACTCCGACATGATGCTTCCTGATGCCAGCTGTAAAGGAATAAAGCATTGTTCCTTCAGACCCAGCAGACATGACTAATTGATCACAGACATGTATCAGAACAGCTTAGGAAGTCAGTCACATATATAAAACTCTTAAATTCTTACAGAAAGTGTACTTTTAACCAGAATTGTTTTAAACTGCTGTGTTTTAAACCTTTTTTTTAGAGGGACTTTGCTTTCAACACTTGCCCTTTACCGTTCTTAAACTTACATCAATTTGACAGTTTTTGTAGTATTTTTATCAGTGAATTTGTATTTTATGTTACTACAACTGTTTTTCATTCTCCATTTATCTTATTTGAATCAACTCCTATTTGAAACAAAATTCAGTGTATCCCAAATGCACTGGTTGTTTTTCTCTGAACCTGGTGGTTTTGAGTTGTGTTGTGCTTGTCAAAATACAACTCAAAGACAAATTAGAAACAAAACTCAAACAACACATTTACAAGCCATTCTGTCTCGACAGCAAGCAAAGCTGATGTGAAAGGGTTAATAAGCATAGAAAATATAAAAATAATCATGCTCTCAGCCATGGCACAGATAAAACAAGCAAACAAAGAAAGCAGTTAAAAATAACTATGAGTAATGCCATCTGAAGTTGTTAAGGTGTACTGCAGTTTTTGCAAGGGCAAGTTTCGGACTCTTCAGATCTGTATCGGTCATGCTAAAAACAAAAAGCACAAGATATATTACGCAGTTAATGCCTTTACGGTGAGCAAAGCTAACACAACACGCCTTTATGAGAAATATGACTTTGATAAAATGGTTGCACACCAGCTACAATCCATTTATCCTGACAGCTGAAAAGATGTTCTACTCAACCGTGCACCAGACAGCACATTCAGACTGTACTCAGCTTTGCACAGTTAGGATAGATGTGCTTTTTAACTTTTTTTAAGTAACCAGATAAGATCTTGTAAACACAAACACTATGTAATTTTCTCAAATAAGCATGTAAATTATTATAATAATGTATTATGATTTAGCTTTTCTGTTGAAATTACTCTTCTGCTGGTGTGGGCGGCTGTTAAGATTAATCCTGTGCACTAGTGGTAGATGGGTAAAGTACTTTGTATTGATAATGGGGTTTTCGTTCTTGTTTTGTTTAATGTAAGTTTTTTAGAATAATGGAGTATTTTGGGACTGGAAAATAATAGTTGTTTTGATTGTCGTCATAGCAAAATCTGTGAAAGTAAACCATAAAGATTGTTAGTATAGACTGTAAATGGACACCAACTTCTGTTGTCAGACATCAATCAGACCACCAACATGCACCATGTAACACAGAAACTTAACAAGCAGGCGATGCAGCACAAATATAAACATTGACTTACTGGCTAGAACTTCTTCTTTCAGCTTTTCCCTCTTCAGGGGTCACCACAGAGAGTCATCCTCCTCCATCTCACTCTGTCCTCTGCATCCTCTGTCCTCACTCCAACTACCTCCATGTCCTCTCTAACTGCATCCATATATTCCATCCATCCATTGACCTGACTGAAAATTGTTGGATTGTATACCTGGATTATTGAGCATGGACTTAGTTGGTTTTGCATCCATGTATCTTCTCTTTGACCTTCCTCTTTGTCTTATTGGCTAGAACTGGAAAACAGAAGGCATTAAAAACCAAAGTAGACCTTCAAAAGTATAACAGACGTGACAGTCAACTGAAAGTTAAAAAAAAAAAAGTTGAATGCTGGCAGGGTAATGAACAACAAAAAAAGAAAATTCAGGGAATTATACAGATAAATAAGTGAAACAAAAAGGCATGAACCGTATTTCAGTGTTCAATGAGCAAAATGCGTTGTACACCCTGGACAGTCTAGTGCGGGGTCAACAGTGAAACATTCAAGACAAATATGGAAACTTAATGCTCAGTGAGTCTCCAATCAACCTAACATGGCGTTTCTTTGCATGGTGGGAGGAAAGCAAAGTATAATATGAAAAACATTCACAAAGAGAACATGCAAACCCTGCACAGGAAGACCACCAGCTGAAATTCAAAGTGAGGATCTTCTTATTTAGGAGTGACAGTTCTATTTGTTACATTATTGATCAGGTTAAAGAAAACCACAAGAGAAAACACTAATCAGATTCAAGTCATTTTCATTGACATTTTGAAGTTAATCTTTAAAAATGTCTATTTACACATTTAGCATGTTGCTTTGGTAAACGTTTAACCAAGATCAGTGTTTTTCTGTTGTATTTCATGACGTTTTGTGTTCAGTTATATTCCTGTTTCCTTATGCCATCAGCTTATTTCTGCTCCTCAGTCCTGCCCCTCCCACTCACACCTGTTCTTTGCAACCATTAGTCTCACCTGTCACCACTTACCTCATCAGTCCCAGTCCATTTAAACTCTGCCCTTACCCTCATTCAGCGTCCCAGCATCTTCCCTGACAGCTTTTCTCCTGCCTGTTTCCTGTGAGGTCCTTGATGTTAGTTCTGTTATTTCTTTTGTTCTATGCCTCTTCAGCTTTTTTATTTTACCTTATTAAAGTTTGAAGCTAATCTAGGCCTCAAGAGTCTCTAGTTCATATTCACAAAACTAAGCTGTGACAGGTCATTACACACATCCAAGTAGTTTGGCTGCATGAACTTGATAAAACTTTTAAGTGAAAATGCAAAGTTAAAACACAAAACATATACTGCTTAACGAGTTAGTGTTCTTCATTTAACACGTCTCTTGTTTACTCTGTAAAACGAACTGAAATAAATGAGTAAATAGAAAAAGCTGAAGACATAAACATAAAAACAGCACAAATAAAGTGGTAAAATGTTTTTACTCTGGACTTTCGCAGTCGCTCTTTACAATGAATACTGTTTCTTAAATAGTTAAATCAACTTTATATTTTCTGAGTTAAATGTTCACAACGTTCAAAAAAAATGTTTCCATTTTCCCCTTAAATGTGTTACCTTGGTGCTAAAGAACCTTGAAGTAGGAACTGTTTTTAAGTGATTCTTGTAAATTCCTCATCTATTGCTCGCCTAAGATCAAATATAAAGTTACAATTTTAATTTCAAGCATCTTGTAATTTATATGCTGTAAGAAGTTTTTATGCAATTCCTATTTTCAGAGGTGTTGCAGTTGTTATAGCCTATGTCTGCTGCTTCGTCATCTTTTCTTCCCAGGCATGGAAACTTAGAACCCCCCCCCCCCCACACACACACACACACACACACACATTAGTAGGCTGTGTTAGTCATATTTCTATATATAGCACCATTATGGACACACAAAGGAAAGCAAAGATAAATTCTACACAGTGAACAAGCCTTTTGAATATACATGCTCATTTTGCTGTTTAATTCACTACTTCTGGGGAAAAATATATTTTCCAGGGATGCAACATAAAGGAAAGTCTAAAGATTAGTGTTTCACTACTGACAAGTAAAATAAGGAACACAGCTAATCTGGTTGCAACGCAGTTTTCTTGTTAAGAAAACTTTGGATTTGAGATGAACATTTCTTTAAAACCTGTTAGATTCTGCAGGATAATCAAGCCGCCTACATGCCAACTGGACTCTTTCACAGCCGAAGCCTTTCCCACAAAAAAAATAAATAAATAATAATAATAATTAAATAATCTATTTAGAAATAGCTCAAAGAATCCAACAAAATGTGAAATTCACTCAACTGGGCCTCAAAACTCCTCAATTAGGCTCTGACACGTGAAACTCCCAGGGTGCAAAGGATCTGTTGATATCATGGTGCTGACCACACCAAGCTTAAGATCATAGCTGCTTTGACAATAAATGTCTGGACAAACAAAATATTAGGCATATGATTATGACTAATGGATGTATTTCTTGCAAGAATGTTATTAAAAAAGAAGTTATGTCACACAGAGTGATGTGATCTTATTAGTCTTATTAGTCTTTCACATGCTTCAAGCATTGCTATTTATTTAGTACAACTTATTTAATGTATGCAGAAGTCCAAATAAAAGCCCAGATTTTAATTGCAAATGTGACATCTCAGGTTGTGTAATTTTGATTTATTTTTATGAAAATAGTATATACATTTCTGCATATGAATTTAATATTTTTTGTCAGGGTGAGATGAGTTAGGACCCAAGGAAGCAGACCGAAACACAACAGAACAAATGCACCTACAGCTGTCAGCTGCTCATGAGGAGCACACAGACAACAGGCAGACACAAAACCAGGCAGGGAACTACCAGTATGCCAGTCTGATGAGTGTTAGTGAACAAAAGTATCTGTAGGGCCGGGAGAAGTGATTACAGGTGGAGACAGCTGCGACTAATGGACGTAGAGAGCAGGTGAGGGTGGAAAACTGAGGGCAGGAACAACTTTGAGGAAATGCAGCGATAACCACTGCACCTGCTTTCATTGTTACTGGGTATCATATTTAAAAAAACACAAGGAAGACAACCAGGGAACGTAGTGAAATAAGAACACAATGCAAAGTGAACAAAACAACCACACAAATCATGGATCATGCATAACAGTTTTAGTGCTTTTATGCTTAAGACACACTCACACACACACATACAGTATATAT
>NC_056507.1:24076320-24080056 GCF_014905685.2 Nematolebias whitei | reverse complement strand
TATACATACATATTAATAAACCACAACTGGTGGTGCAGATCCCAAAGGTGTAGAAAGCAAAAAATTAAAATATGACAAATAAAATACAGAATTTTAATATACAAGCAACAATATAGAGCAAAGACTTTAGTAATTTATTTTTTATTAAGAATAAAAGCAAAGAAACAAACAAAAAAAAGTGCACAGGAACCTGAGGAATCCACAACACAAGATTAACACAGATGAAAAGAAACAAATTGAACTAAAACCCAAAGATCTTAACACTATCGGTGGACTCGCGGTACCAGAGTAGTTCATGTCCTCTTATAGTCTGTGTGTGAATCCTTTCAGGTTCTGATTGACTTGTCAAACACAGCCCAGCTGGACAACACTCCTCGCTGGCTGCCTTTAAGAGAGCAGAGTGAGAGCATCGAACACAGCAGAGCTCACCTTGCGACCCAAGCACCACCGGGTTCTGGAACTGGTCAGGGGCAAGGCCAGGGCTACTTGTCTGGGTCTGGACTGGGGCATGGAATGGGCCCAGGTCAAGCACCAGGTCAGGGAGATGAGAGTCATGATTCACCTAAAAACTCTGTGATTAAGAGCAGAAGCCACGGGATTTTCCCCGATCCAGGAAAAGGTAAAATGTTTATTCCACTCAACTCGTCTTAAGTTTCTTTAATTTCTCTCGGCTTTCTTTGTTGGTGGATTCTTTGAACCTCAAGGCTGACATAAGTACACTTAGCAGGTTTCCATAATCCTCTTTTACACAGATAATCCAATGAAACTGTCATGACAAATGTTGGATGGTTAAAACAGGACTGCTACAAAACTAGATACATTAATTACTCTTGACCCAGTCTGGGCTGTTTACACATACAGCTTTTCACTGCAAATCTTTGATTTTCTTTTAGACGTGCAAATTTTGCCTTTGGAAAAGTCACACAGCAGTCCTGGCAGCTCCAAATCTTCATCCGATGGCCAGCTGCGCTCCCACGGCCCATCTCGGAGTCAAAGCAAGAGCAGCGTCACTCAGGCCCACCTTGAGGATGCTGGGATAGCCATTGCTGCCGCCGAGGCTGCCGTGCAACAATCCCGCCTGCAACCAAGTAAATCCTTCCCCTACCCATGACATGCTTCCTGTGACATGCCTGCTTGACCCCAGTGCATGCAAGTTCTGTTGCTGTTTAAAACCTAAACTGGAAGGGCATTGAGCTCATTTGAAGCTTCCTTTTAAATTTTGCCCATAAAATGATTTTTATCTTCTATTCTAATTAATATTGTCCAAATTAGACCTACTGTAAGCAAATTCAAGCAGTAAGGTGAGACATATAAAAAGGTCAAAATTTACCGCTAATTATTTTCTTTAGGTATTTTAACATTGTTTGTTTAAAATATGGCCCAACCAGTGTTTAAAGCATTGTCAGTTTTCAATAGATGTTGTTTATATATAAGGATATATTTATTTATTTATATATATATATATATATATATATATATATATATATATATATATTGAAATAGCACGTAAAGTGGTGGATGATTGTGAAGTTACTAACGCAGCTAAAGAACAAAGCAAAAGTAAAAATTAATTATAAAACGGAATAGCTTAAATTAATATTATATTCTCCCAAAGTACTGGCCCGAACCCGGCTGTTTCTGCAAGATGTCTGCATGTGAAAATCCTCAGCACGTGGTTTCTACAGAAAACCAAAATGGAAACCAATGGCTTTTCTTTTCAAGTTGTGTGTTTTACTACATTAATACAATAAAACCTTATTCGTTAATATTCCTGCATAACCCTTAGTGTGATTTCCTTTAAATGAAAACAATTTTCAATGCTTAACTGCGATAGGATGATGGAGCTATTCAAGCATGCAGTAACACTTCCTTACTCCTGCCCACGGAGTACTGAGTACTTCAGTACTGCTGTTTAAATGCATGTGCTGTTTGAATGAAGCCCTTCCCCCGTTTCCCCCTGACAAAACATATATTAAAAAAGTCACAAGACTCACACACGCAGAGGTACACACCAGTATGGCCCATAGTCTTCCCACCCTTCCCAGTCCTTTCTCATTCCTGCTGCCTTAAGCAAAAAAGACACAAAGGTGAAACTGACTGAGTCAAACAAGGAAACACCCAAGAGGTTTCAAAAGTCAACCAGAGTCTCACTCTGCACTCCAATGATCCAATGAGGACAATGAGAGTAAAGCTTTCGGCTAGCCATGAGAGGAGCAGAACTATAAAGGGAAGGTGAGACAACATAGGACAAATGTATTCCGTAAATGCATTCATATAGTATTACTAACAAATCCTGCACTTTGTATTTAAAGTGGCATAAAGGAATCCTTAAGCACAGTTGAGCAAAATAAGTCAAAGAGACAACTATGCTAATTTTGTAAGAAAAAAATTCAGCTGTTTTGCATTCAGTAATTTCCATGTAGGCCTAGATCTGTAAATATCTGACAGTGTTTTTTTTATTTCCCAATTCTTATAATTTACTTCAGGGTTGTTGTTAATAGTTGTATTCCTCACATTTTTTTTACAGTGTGTGTATGTATATGTATGTGTGTATATACATACATACATACATACATACATACATGCATACATACATACATACATATGTATATGTAAATATATATATATATATATATATATATATATATATATATATATACATATATGTGTGTGGTTTGAGCTAAAAAAATAAAATCAGAAAATAATTTTCTATCTATCTATAAATCTATCGATATATATCTATAGATAGATACGCTGCCTGGCCAAAAAATAAGTCGCCACCTGGATTTACGTACGCAAATAGGTACGAGCCTCCTATTGGATAATTACTGCATGGACCATTATCTTTCAGCTGGCAGCAAGTTATTTAACCCCAGCTGGTGCAATGAGCGGCTTCTCATTTCTTAAATAACACATCGCGTGGTCGTGGAAAAGATGTCAGTCTGTTTGAGAAGTGTCAAATCATTGGCATCAAGCAGAGAAAACATCTAAGGAGATTGCAGAAACGACTTAAATTGGGTTAAGAACTGTCCAACGCATAATTAAAAACTAGAAGGATAGTGGGGACCCATCGTCTTTGATGAAGAAATGTGGCTGGAAAATATCCTGAATGATCGTGATCAGCGATCATTTAAACGTTTGGTGAAATCAAATCAAAGAAAAACAACAGTAGCACTCAGGGCTATGTTTAATAGTGAAAGTAAGAGCATTTACACACACAATGTGAAGGGAACTCAAGGGACTGGGACTGAACAGCTGTGTAGCCTGAAGAAAACCACTAATCAGTGAGGCTAACCGAAAAAAAAGGCTTCAATTTGCCAGACAGCGTAAAGATTGGACTCTGGAGCAATGGAAGAAGGTCATGTGGTCTGAGTCCAGATTTACCCTGTTCCAGAGTGATGGACGCATCAGGGTAAGAAGAGAGGCAGGTGAAGTGATGCACCCATCATGCCTATAGTGCCTAGTCATCAATGCAAGAGCGTGGTGAAAAATTAATGCATCACTGGATAATAGATCTTGTGACATTGCAGAAACTTATCGAAACAATGCTACAGTGAATGCATGATGTAATCAAAGCTAAAGCAGTCCAGCGAAATATTAGTGTGTGACCTTTTTTAATTTTTTTTTATTTTTTTGGTGGCAACTTTTGTTTTGGCCAAGCAGTGTAGATATCTATCTACATCTAAAGTTATCTATCTATCTATCTATCTATCTATCTATCTATCTATCTATCTAT
>NC_056507.1:24058375-24076310 GCF_014905685.2 Nematolebias whitei | reverse complement strand
TCTATCTATCTATCTATCTATCTATCTATCTATCTATCTATCTATCTTTATCTATCTATAGATATAGATATATCAGTTATGCCACCTGGGTGTATCCCAGGTGCAATGGGTTAAATGCAGAGAACCAATTTCACCATTGTATGGGAACATACAATGATGACAACACATAGCATTTTATTTATTTATTTTATTTATATACAGTATATATCTATATCATCTACATTGATTTGCAGCTTCAACTTTAAGGATGTGGATGAATGTGTCAGCCGGAGGGTTTTACTCATGTGGAAGTGTAAAATGCTTTTCCTTTAGCGATGCATTGAAATGGTAGACAGAAGGACACGAGCACAAAGTGACTGGTTGTTTGAGTGTCTGACTGAATTGCCGCCACTCTGTCTTTTCTCCCACAGGACTGGGACACCGGCTGGCTGATGTCTCAGGTTCAGTGGTCCTGTCTGCCCCAAGCCTTGTTGGAGATGCCTATGGAGGTCAGGATGGGGAGGAAGGGGTGGGCATTGGAGTGGACAGCGCCATTTTCCAAGTCCCACGAATGTAACTCACTTTATCACACTGTACATCCAGCAGTACTTTTACTAAACCCCATGCTACTTTATGGATTTCACGACTATAACAGTACTGCTTGTTTCATCCACCCCACAGAGGTAAAGCTGTTCCTAATGGCACTGACAAAAACCAACAAATCACCCCAGAAAATGAAGGCAAGTTCCAGTTCTTTTCTTTCTTGGTTGTAGGCTGCCCCCTGCAGGGGAATATGTGTGTTGACACCTTCTACTATTTCACATCATTTAAATAGTTTTCAGATTAAACTCGTGTGTCAAATGTTAGGCTAAGTAGTTATTGTCACATAAGCTCTGAGTAATGACTTGACGCATGGGTTGCCATTGTGGGAGAGAAGTGCTTGTCACATCATCTCACCCGTTGTCATAACTATATCTGCATTTCATGTAGCTCATGTGTCACGATGCCTCCCTTCCATCTCCCATTTCGGCTTGTAACAAAGCGCTCAGGGTCAGCTGAGGCTGTAGCCTGGTAATTGTTACACAGATGAGAGTCAGGAGGTTGTTTCCATGGTGCCTGGTTGTCTCTTGTACCGTGCTGTACTCCGCTTGTCCTGTAAAAGCTCTTATGCTTAATTAGCTGTAGACATGTCACAATCAATACGACCTGGGTGAAACGTCAGGGCTGTCCCCCGACCTGGTTTCATCTTTTGAAGAGCTCAAATGTAGATATTTAAAATAGACTTAGTTACTGCAGGAGTACAACTAGATGACTCTGTCAGCTGGTACTGGATGCAAGGTTTAGAGGGATACATGTGAAAGTCACAAACATCTCTTTTGTCTCTACATTAATTATTAGGTGGAAAAACACAAGTAATAGGAGAAATCAAGGTCGCTCTCAAGAAGGAGGTGAAGACGGAGGGGGATCAGCTGGTCTTGGAAATCCTTCAGTGCAGAAATATCACTTACAAGTTCAAAACTCCAGACCACCTACCAGGTCAGGAAAACGTGCATTTGTGTGTGTGTGAATATCTGAACGCATATTCCTTATGTTTGTCAGTATGGATGGGAAATTGTGTTGTTACAATAGATTCAGTCGTGTTATGACATAGTTTTTTGCACAACTCTTGCATTTTTTCCCCGCTAACTTTCAGACCTGTATGTGAAGCTGTATGTGGTGAACGTGGCCACTCAGAAAAGGATCATCAAGAAAAAGACCAGAGTTTGCCGCCATGACAGAGAGCCTTCCTTTAATGAGACCTTCAGGTTCCCTCTCAATCCAACAGGACATTCTATACAGGTCAGCATGGTTACTGTTACGACCCGGCTTAGCCAGGAAAAAGGAGCGGTCGCATCAAACTAGATGGGTATAAGGTTGAAAAATGATGTGATTTATTAGATTTACAGTTTGTATGTGACAAAAATGATCAAAAAGAAGATACCTTTAAGAGTACTGATTACCAAAAAATGATGCTTTACAAATATAACTTAAAAACAAAACTCAACAAGTTGAGCAACTACTAAATTTTAGTATTTTTCAAAACTCTATAAACAAAATCACACAACCTTGAGCAACAAGCTAATATAGGAAGAACCCCATCTACTCGTACTGCCTTCCAAAGCAAACAAATGATAATAAAGAAAGTTTTTATCCTTAAACTAAAATGACTCTAATCAAAGCACACACGTATGATTTCTGGGCCGTCATCCAAAAATGTACAAAACTGGTTTGACAGTGATCACATCAAAACAAGAAAACCAGTCTTTTAGCCACAAGTTTTACTAGACCTGACTAAAACTAGCTTAACATTTTAAATTGTCTCAACATAAATCAAGGTTAAACATTTCAAAAACACCCATATGAAGTGGAGCTCAGTCTAAAGTGAAGCCGCACTCATTAGCAGGAGAGCTGGACTTGAAACGACGAGCCTCTTCTGTGGAGGAGCAGAAGACGAGACGAACAGTCCAACCTGGATGCAGACGGATGTCCAGTCCCAGATGTGTTACTGCATCGCTGGGCCAGCAAATCAGCAAATATTTTAACCTACAAAGAAACAGGCGCGAGAGGAAATATATATTTAGTTTTGCAGTTTGGTTGTTCCCCTGAAAAGATCAGCTTTTTTTAAAATCAGCATCAGTTTTACATAAGGTCAACAAAGTTCAGTCAGATCCTCTGGGCGGTTTCTTTTTTATTGTTGTTGTTGTTGAGACGTTTCGTCCTTCATCCAAAGGACTTCCGTCAGTCCGAGGAGCCACAAACAAACTCAGTCCCACAAGCAGCACACTCACATAGTGGACCAACCAGTTTGCTGGTGATAAGATGGTTTCTGGGGCCCGCCCTCTTCCCCGTCATCTCCTCTGAGGCAGCCATAACCAAAGTGGTTCAAAACATCAAAGTTCATGCTCAATAATCCAGATACAAATCCAACCAATGTTCAGCCAGGTCATGGCTGCCTCAGAGGTGTCGACAGGGGAGAGGGAGGACCCCAGAAACCATCTTATCACCAGCAAACTGGTTGGTCTATCATGTGAGTGTGCTGCTTGTGGGACTGAGTTTGTTTGTGGCTCCTCGAACTGATGAAGTCCTTTGGATGAAGGACGAAACGTCTCAACAAAAAGAAAAAGAAACCGTCCAGATGACCTGACTGAACGTTGTTGGATTTTTTTTTTATTTGGATTATTGAGCATGAACTTTGATGAAATATTACATAAGATCAACCAGGGCTTAGTGGACGACAGAAACTGTGTGAAGTCAAATAATATCCACTGTCAAACTTCTGAACTTAAACTTTGTCAAATGGCAAAGCTGGGACCACCTTTTTTATTTCCATGTGCATGAGCAAATACAAAATATAACAAAACCAATTATTAGTGATTTACAAGACTTATAAACTTTATATTTACATTGTTGTGCACAACAAAATGCCATATCTGTTTATTCATGTCTTTTTCTTCTTCGTTGACTTCCTTGCAGCTTTTCTTAGTGTCTAACGGTGGCAAGTTTTTGAAGAAAACCTTGATCGGGGAAGCTTACATCTGGCTGGACAAAGTGGACATGAGGAAGAGAGTGGTCAGCTGGCACAAGCTGTTCGCCAGTCCCAACCAGACGATTCCCTGAGCGTCCAGACAACAACAAAAAGTGCAGATTCAGCAGATGGTAAAAGTGAACGCAGAGACATGATCTGACAAAAGATTGGTTAAAATACAAAAAAAAAAAAATAATTAAAACAAAACGAAATAATAAATAAAAAACATGGATGTATTTTGTTTATGGAAATTTTAAGTCTTAAAAAAAGAAGTAACATGATAATTACATTGCATGTTTTATCAGTCTAACACTGCCAACACACATTCACCTCCTCCCTCGTCAAATCTCTGCTGGAATGCAAGCATGTAAACACTAAGGCAGTACTGAGAGGTACTCTACAGCAACATGGTTCAAGGGCACGTATGTTTTCTCTTACCATGGCTCAAGTTTTAGTTGATTTGATGCTGCACGACTGAGAATTCATATTTTTCAGAGGGAACGACAAAAGAAGTGAATGATGAACAGAAACATGTCATTTGGTGTGAAGTGTGTGGACATGTTGTGTTGGGACATAAAAAGGACAAAGAGATGCATAATAATTAAGTATGGCAAACTTTCCATTCATATAATAGAATCAAGTAGAACTCAGTAAGACTGTTGACCTTTGCTGTGGGATGAAGATTAAATGTACAGCAGATCTCCCACATGCAGATTACAGAGCATATCAATTGTACAGTGTGATATTTGTAAAACAAAAAAATATAACTTATGCAGAATATATCTAGAGTATCAGAGTTGTTCTCTTTTAACTAGATTATAAATGAGATGAAGCAGATTAAAGGTCTTGCTAGAGTGAGGCTGTGGGTGGCACACTGACAATCCAGTAAAGCAGTTTTAACTGTTCAGTGAATGTGGACCTGTGTGAGCTCATGGTAGGTCATTCTGGTCACACGATGCACCTCGGTGTGGATCAGGGCTGTGATCGTAGGTCATGTGAACATCCAGGGACAGATTATTCTATCATTATATCTCTGGGCAAAGTGGAATTACAATAAGAACGAGCAGCAACTTGTGCTCTTTCGCCCAAAGCACATGCTGAGTTGAATGTCACAAATATTTAGGACGACTAAGCCTCATTAAATGTATGCCTTGTGCGCAACATTTTGCTATAGGGACTTAAAGCTCGGATATTTATTTTTTATGTAAGGCCCTTCACTTTGAGTGGGTGTGCAATTCAATATGTGTCAAAACCAAAGGTGGATCTGCAGCATTGGTGATTGACAGGTCTGCTTTGTGTGTTTTAGTGAAACCCTCTGATTTTTGGTGTGACTGTGGAAATTGTTTCAAAATGAGGATACAAAAAAACGAGTAGTCCGTTGTCAAGGTTCTTCTGTGTCCCTGTGAAAACACTAAACAGTTTTGTGTCAGTGACTCCTGTTCAACACAGTGAACCAGCATCTTCCACTGCCTGCGATCAAAAGATGCTTTCAGGCCCAGGAGTTCAGCCATGGTGATGTTCAGGCAAACACATGGGGGCCATGTCTCAGTATGTATGCAAGGAGACCCATGTCTATGTTTATGTTCATCTGTCAGTGTTTAGCCACTATACCAACAAAATTTAAGAAGTAAAAAAAAAAGAAACTGCCCAAAAAGACTGTCAGCATATCGAGTTATAAAACAGGGCTGATGCAACTTTTAAGAATCAACATGCGACAAGCAAGATGTCGCCTAGACACTCGAGTACGTTGCAGAAGGGACCATTTTTAAACATTGATTAATATTTACTTGTGCCAACTTTTTATTATTTTTTAAATATATTTTATTTTTATTGTACTTTCATTTGTATGTTTTATCCCCTATCCATTGGTTATTTTAGGGTAATTCTATGCAACATAAGTGTTTGAATGCATTCATGTTAAAATTAAATGTTTAAATCATGTCTTAAAACGTCTTAGAAGGAAAAAAAAGTTCCATGACTTGTACAGTGGTGAGAAAAAAAGTCTTATTTTTTACTTATTTTAATATATATTGATGTTAACAAAGGTTAACGTCTACATGGATTTTGTGCACTTTATTACAATTTTCATTTTGTCTGATTTTAACTGTCACATGCACATGTTTCTGTGTTGCTGCACTGGAATGAACTGAGTCATGGCGTCTGTGGCGGTGGCAGAAAATAATCAATCGTGCTGTGCATTTTGTATCTTTGTGGCAAAAGATGAATACGTGTAAAAACACGTTGCTGTTCCTGAAAACGATGCACAATCTCCAGTGGAATCACCCTCGACTACTTCTTGCTCATAGAGTACTTATCAGTCTGTGTACACCGTGCAGTAAGTATGACACCATCTTATTGCTCAGTCCTGACTGTTGAACGTCTCATGTTTCATCCGACTTCAAATTAAAAGTTGTTTGTTCTGATCTGTTGCCTGTGATTGTGAAACATTCATTTGTCGTCGTACTGAAGGGTGTGAATGTGACTCAAGTTGTCCAACACATGTACATAAAGTATTTATTTTCTACAATGATTGAATGTTTATATTGTTCGAGGTTTGAGCATGTGAGTGTTTAAAAAAAATCACTGAAAACATAACTGTACAGCAATGGGTGTCAATAGTTGTACAAGGGGAGTTTTATTAAAATATGTGCTGTCAACCAATGACTGTTTGTGCAAATTATGTCTTCTAACCTGCAGAAACAACTCATAGGGAGGAAAAAAGAACTTCAGTAGTTGTCCAAAAGTTTTTGTTCTGAATGTTGCATGTTTTGTTGATGTTTTGTCTGTACATTTTGCCCACGCATTCTGTTTAAAAAGAGAGAATATGTATAGATTTATCTGTATGCTAAGTGTAAAGAGAAATGCTTATAAAACTGTCTCGTTTTTCACTCCGTGTAAAAACAGATGATGTGATGGTTTTGTGATTGTACACAGGATGTGTTGAGAAATGCAAATTGTGCTGTAAAAAAAAAAAGAGTTTCCTTTGGATCAAAAGAATAAATATTAAGAGCTATATTGCATATCCAAAACTGCTTCGTTGAGTCTTATTTTGTAAAACAATGTTTTTCAATTTTATTTATAGGTTTATTTATTTATTTATTTTACCCATTATTCATTGCTTTATCATGAGTGTTTTTATTATTATTATTTAAATTTTTCTAGAAACATGTTTCCTTTTACAAATAATTAATTGACTAAACAACCTGAATTGCCGTCAGCAGTAAATGAACAGTGGTAGATAATAGAACTGTAAATTTTGTTTCACTGGTTGCCCCTTTATACAACATATTATCAATTTATAAATCAAACATCGCAAGCAAATAATGTTTTTCCTTTTTTTTTTCTTCATTTATTGAGATAAAAGTCATGTTATTAAGAATAGTAAAATTTCCAATGGGTCCAGACGGTGAAGATTTATTTAGTTGTAATTCAACGTAATGACCACTAGGTGGAAGCACTGACTTAAACATCCAATGGAGGCTGACCTGGTTCATGGTTGTTAAGGAAAGTTTCCTAAATAAATACACATTTTAATATTCAATCTTTGAGAATGTCCCTGAATAATAAATCCTGTTTTTTGTTATTGTTGCAAGAAATTTATTCAAAGTTCCAACACTTTTTTCTTCAAAGCATTCAGTTTTAAAAGCTGGTTCTGACTTGTTTCTGAACCTCTTGGGTGTTGTACTTCATCTTTATAACTGATGTTCTTTAGGAACTCGTAACCTCCACAGAATGCAGGAGCAGGTGGTTGTCTGTTATTTGGATGAAAAGGATGCTTCATGATTATGTTTGTCTTCTGTTTGAGCAGTTCTCATCCATTAGCAACTGGCTCCTCTGTTGTATCCCAGTAGGTTTAAATAATCCTCAGACTTGATCCAGTTCAGCTTTGTTTTAAATTAAAACTGTCTTGGATCTCCGTGTCACCATCATGATGTTGTTTGGTTCTTTTCTTTCTTTCTTCAACTCCCAGATCCTATTAGCTTGGAATATTGGTTTTATGTCAAATATGTTGGGTTTTTTTTTCAGGCTCAGCCCTGTGTGAATCTATTTTCATTTTACTCAATCACTTCTGGCAGAGAACATCCTATCCAGAACGTCTCCTGCTTCACTGATGTACATTTTCAGGAGCTGTGAGTCTTTGCTTGACAGATTATTTAATATATTTTACTGAATTTCTGCGTATCCTTGCTGGAACAGTATGTTGTCAACCAACATACGACGTTGCGTTGTTACTGAAGAGGATGCAAGTTTTATTCTCACTCATGATTTTACATCTCAGCTCAGCCGGCCTCTTGATGCACTTAATGTGATTTGGTCTTTGTACACACTCCCAGATGGTTGGCTTCAAACTAAAAATCATCATGACTTTGTTTTACCTAACCCATATTATATGATAACACGCTGTTATGACAACAGTAAAACACAGAACTTAAAGTTGTTTTATGAATTCAACATCTAAGAGAAAACTTTTAGATGTTGAATTATAAAATAAATATTTCATTGTCCAACATCTTCTTCAAACACACATTTCTTCACTTTGATCAATTTCAGGAGCAGTCCCACTCTTCTATATTTTTTGCTCTAGTCTATGAACATTTTGCTGTAATTGTTCACTTTTCATCAACGTGCTCTGATCCTCTGTTATCTAACACTGACCGAGCAGAACAGACCAATGTCGAAGACGACATCTACCAGTTTTTTGGTCTCTTTCTAGCATTGCTTTTTGAGGCTGGACGTGTGCGCCGACCAAAATTCAGTTAAATTAAATTCTGTTTATTCATACAGTGCCAAGTCACAACAGAAGTCATCAAAGTGCACTGCACAGAAAAAAAAAAAAAAAAAAAATATATATATATATATATATATATATATATATTTATATACATATATATATATGTACAACAAAAGTTAATAACACTATTTATCTGAGGAGCAAACTGCTTTGACTTTAACTCCATCGCAGAACTCTCATCTTGAGCAAGCATGAAGGCGACAGTGGAAAGGAAAAACTCCCTCATGAGGAAGAAACCTCCAGCAGAACCAGACCCAGGACAAGCAGCCATCTGCTTCAACTGGTTGGGTTTGGTAGGAACAGATACACAATGGCAGGTCAAGAATCGCATGTTAAGATAGAAATAGTATCAAATGAAAACTATTCAATTGTAACGATTCATTTAAGGAAATGAGGTCAATTTGTCCTCCAGTAGTCTAAGCCTATAGCAGCATAACAAGCCGACCTTAATTATAGGATTTATCAAAAAGGAAAGTCTTAAGCCCAGTCTTAAAACTGGACAATGTGTCAGCGTCACGGACAGAAACTGGAAGTTGGTTCCACAAGAGAGGAGCCTGATAACTGAAAGATCTTCCTCCCATTCTGGTTTTGAAAACTCTAGGAACCACAAGTAAACCTTCAGTCTGAGAGCGAAGTGCTCTGTTAGGAAAATATGGAACAATAAGATCTCAAATATAAGATGGAGCTAGGTTGTTGAGAGCTTTGTAGGTTAGAAGTAAGATTTTGAATTCAATTCTAAATTTGACAGGGAGCCAATGGTGAAAAACTGGGGAGATATGATCTCTCCCACTAACTCCAGTTAAGACTCTGGCAGCAACATTTTGGATCAACTGAAGACTTTTTAAAGAAATATTTGGACACCCAGATAATAAACTATTGCAATAGTCCAGTCTAGACTTGACAAATGCATGGTCCAGTTTTTCTGCATCATTTTTAGATGAGATGTTTCTAATTTTAGCGATATTACGCAGGTGGAAGAAGGAGGTTCTAGTAACGTTTTTAATGTTTGGTTTTTTTTTTTAAGTTTTGAAAATCAACACATTTGATCTGTGGTCCCATGTGGAAACACAGTACAGTAACATTAACATGTTTCTGTTACTTGGACAGCAAAAAGTTATATTACTGAAGTAATAAGAAGCACCCATGTACAGTATATGCTCATAGATTGGTTTCTTGTGATTATAATGCAGTACCTCCAGATGGCAGTATTTTCTGACAAAGATACTAGCAATCATAGAAAAAGTAATGCTTGAAAAGTGTTTTAGACATTTATTTGTTCATAATCACCATGAACAATTTCTGCCAGATGATTCTTTTTAAAGTCCGAAATAGTCTGTCATCTCAAAAATAGTGTTTTCCAACAAATATCTACACTGATAATGTTTATTCCTATTTTTTGGAGGAAAAAAATAGATGTGCAACACACCCAGCTTTCCATCAGCAGAACTTTCTGAAGTGAAATTAACTGTTTTATATTGCATATTGTTATATAATGATATGATATAAAGAAAACACTGAACTGATGATCAAAAACAGAAATACTGCACGCCCGGATCTGTTTGTTTCTCATGAGAAGCGTCAAGCAGGAATTAAGCTGACACGTCCTCCTATTGAAGATGTGATTTGAGGCGTTCACAATTAATAAAGGCGTCTATTCAGAGGTGTCACTTCAGCTTTCTTGTCTATTACAGTATGTTCCTCTGCTCAGCACCTCCTCTCCTGTTCTCACCATTCACTGTTCCCCTCCCATCCCATCAGCAGGTTCATCTGTTTCCTTGCCGTACAAAAATGAGTGAGAAAAGTGTGGATGGAGGGAAAACGTGGAGTCGGCGATGTGACAGGGAGCGAGAGAAGCGAGGAGAAACCGAGCGGTGCAGTACACTTAGAGCAATGGATATGTGGCAAGGGAGAGACAAAGAAAGAATGAGGGGGAGAGGGAGGTGGGGCTGGGTGAGAGGCCGAGAGAGATGGTGTGTGGTTGCCAAGCAACGATTGATAACCAAATCCCCAAGCATCTTGCTTCTGCTACCCTGCCCTCTCTGTGGGTCTGAAGCAGACAAGTAAACACAGAAAGGCAAAGATTACAGGAACTGTTCTCTCATCATGCGTGCTTTTGGAATATTTTAATTGACCTTCACGTGTATTGATTTTATTGGAGCCACAAGAGCGTACATATAACCTTTATTACATGTGTGCAGCAAAATGTCACAAATTCAGTCTAATAAAACAGACATGATGGATAGCACTGTGATCAGGATGTTATTATAGTTTTTTTCTCAAGATTCTGCACCAAATGTACAATAACCAGTACATGTTCATCACCTCAGAAGTCATTTTGAACTGGGACAGTCCTGTTTCCTGCCTCTGATGCACAAACATCCCATCTGGAAAAGTGTTTGTAATGAAAGCTGGTGATTTCTCCTTCCATCAGCTGTAGACATTGAAATGATGTGAGGCTTTTTTAAAAAGCAAACCTTAATATTCAAAATGTGTTGGATTGTGTGGGTGGTAGTCAAACTCATCTTGTAGCTGGTGTTTCCTCGCAGGGAACCAGTTTGGAATATGGAAAGCTATTGCTCACAAAATAGGGACCAAAAAAAAAAAGAACCTCAAACCATTTATTTGCTTGTGAAGGCTCAATTTTTGCGTTCAAACTGTCTTTTAAATTCTAATCTTACACAAAATGAATTTTTGAATATGATGTTTTTGTACGATCTGATTTAACCATCTGACCAACAGATGGGAAGTACTTTGTACTTTTTGACATAAAGGAGCTTAAACTTGGCAACATGTATTGACAAGTTAAAATCATTATTTCATGTTGCTACTTTGTTCTAATATATTTTTTTTAAGATTGTTCTTAGAGTTTTTAATGTAGATACTTTTTGAAGTAATGTTCTGTCAAACAGTTAGCAGTAGTTAGTACCTTATCGTCCAATAGAGAAAAAAAGCAGAAGTCTCGGTCCATATGGGCTAAAGGCTATCCAATCAGGGGAGTTACTTAATATTTCTGAAGCTTACATCCTTTTCTCAAAAACATGTGTGAAAGAACATGTGGTGGTTGTAAAGAAGGAGACAACAGGTGCTACACTGGCTGATATTACTTTTTCATGGATCATCCATGTTGGTACACCAATAGTGTTGAGGATGCAAATGTATCCATCTGCCAGGAGTTGAGTGAACTTTTGGAGTGATGAGATGTCCTACTGGGCAGTATAGTGGTACAACTGGTAGAGCTGCCACCTCTCAGCGAACAGGTCGCCGAGTCAAACCCCGTCCAGGGACCTTTCTGGGTGGAGTTTGCATGTTCTCTTCGTGCATGTGTGGGTTTTCTCCGGGTACTCCGGTTTACTCCCACAGACCAAAAACTTGCATGTTAGGCTGATTAGTAACTCTAAATTGTCCCTAGGTGTGAGTGAGAGAGTGAATGGTTATTTGTCTTGTTTGTCTATATGTGTCCATGTGATGGACTGGAGACCTGTCCAGGGTGTCCCCCACCCTTTGCACTGTGATGGCTGGATATGGGCACCAGTGACCCCCGTGACCCAAAAAGGAAAATGCAGGTAAAGGTGAGGGATGGATGGATGGATGGATGGATGGTTGGATGGATGGATGGATGGATGGATGGAGATGCTCTATTCAGGTGAACTGACACATTCACAGCTTCAGCACCATCAGTGCAAGTTGTTACAGTCTGTAGTGACAGAGATGTTGTTCGTTTGAGAAATACGACAAATTACACAAACGTGTTGTTCCAAATCCAACAAAGTTCACTCAGGTCATCTGACCGTTTATTTATTTATTTATTAATTTTTTGGAGACATTTCATCCTTCATCCAAAGGACTTCATCAGTCTGAGGAGCCACAACAGACTCTGTCCCACAAGTAGCACGCTCATATAGTGGACCAAGTTTGCTGGTGATAAGATGATTTCTGGGGCCTGTCCTCTCCCCCATCGACTCCTCTGAGGCGACTATAGCCAAAGTGGTTCAAAACATCAAAGTTCATGCTCAATAATCCATGTAAAAAAATAAATAAAAAATCCTACAAAGATCAGTCAGGTCATCTGGACCTGACTGACCTTTGTTGGATTTTTTAACTTTGATGTGTTGTTCCAAAGTTTAGATGGACTTTTAGCTAATGTAAATTTTCAAATCAGTCACTGCTGAGGAAAAGTTGTTTTACAAGTCTCAGAAGTGATTTTTAACGATTGCTTGGCTGTCTATAAGCCCAGCCTGGATCAGCAGATGTCAGCTGCTAAGATGTTTTTAATAGTTCCATGCAGTGGTGTCAGAGGTGACAGAGCCTTCTCTGTAGGTCCAAAGCTGTGGAAGGATTTACCTCTGTATGTTAGACCAGCATCACTTCTTGCTGTTTTTAAGTATTATTTTAAAACACAATTTTATTCATTGGCCTTTGACCCAGAGAAGATTTGAACCTTTTTGTGTTTTTATTGATCACGTTCTAATTATTATTATAAATTTTTTACCTCTGTTGATTTATGTATTTATTCTGTGTCCTTCGCTTGTTGGTTTTATTTTACAACACTTTGGTTGGTCTTGTTGCTGTTTTGAAATGCTTTATAAATCAACAGTATGGTATGGATGACGACTTCTGCTCGATGTGACGACTGACAAGGTTCCACTGATAACTATTGATACAGCACCGCTCCAAAATTTACCGGACTATCCGTTTTATGTCTTTTTAGCTGCTAACAATGAAAAAGGCAACAGAATTTAACTGAGTTGTACTCACTTTGTTTTGATTACGAGGCAAATGTGTGGCACGTTTTATTCTTAAATAACTTTGTATTCAAACATCACATGCATAATTTGAACATTTCCTCACCAGGCTAAGCATTTCTTTCGATATATCTTTTCTTCTTTAATGTAGGAAATGTATTTTTTTATTAACTATAATTTATTTATTTTGAGAGAGAGAGAGAGAGAGAGAGAGAGAGCATGAGAGAGAGCATGAGCGAGAGAGAGCATGAGAGAGAGAGAGAAAGAGAGAGAGCGAGAGAGAGAGAGAGAGAGAGAGGTACCTGTTAGAGTGCAGGATGGCAGAGTGATGAGATTAGAGGTGTCAGTCAGGGATTGTTAATCCGGGACGCACGAACCGTCGGCCGCGCGCGTCTCTCCACTCATCTGCGGCTCGACGCGGACAGAAGCAGATTGTGTCCTACTGACGCACATCGGGGAATTTCCTCCCCCATTTCTTTTCTTTTTTTATTTCCCCCCCTCCTCCACAATGGATACCTGCAGGGCACGCTCCTGGGTGTTTCTGCTCCTGCTGTGGCACGGGGCACGCGCGGCATCGCCTTTTCCCACCCAGCTCATGTAAGTATGGAACCAGGGATCCTGGGATCTGGAGCTCTTTGTTTGTGGAGAGTTCGTGTTGAAATGAGCCCCTCGCGCTGTGTGGTGGAGGTGAGGGGAGTGGGTGTGAGACTGGGACCGACGTGCACCAGTGGCCATCAGACAGACACAGGGAGAGGGTTCTGTCTGATTTATGTTGGGCACCAGAACCGTGACAGCTCCTCTGTGAAGTTGTGGAGGAGTTCCAAACGCTCCCCTTCAACCTCATGCTGCGTTTACAGGACACTGTGTGTAGGATTAGTTTTTAATGAGCCTGTATGTGCTCTCATAAAACTGACTAAAAAAAGAGGAAATAACAAGAATATTCATGCTTTACTATTACATTTATTGAGCAGCTTGTAAATTCCATATAGTGCTAAAAAAAAAAAAATCTAACAAGAGTGGGAGACTGTGAGTGTCTGATGAGAAATCAACAATCTGTCTGAGCCTGCATCACAACTTGGTCAGCATCAGAACACACTTAGCTGTTCTTCCAAGTTGGCAGGCCCGTCAGTCTAATAGTGAATAATGGTGTTATTCTGGGAATTTTTGGAGCAGTTTCACCGTTTTGCTACTTCTTAACGAATCAATATAAACCACAGTCACCAAGAAACCTAGAAGCTATTTTATGTGATTTATTAAAGTTTGATCATCAGACATTACCAGAATATTGGCATATGTCCTATTCATATACTTTTACAATTTTCTTCCCTCCTTCTTGTGTTTTTCTTTAAGGGTTGACTGATTTTATTCAGAAATTTAAAGCCTGAAATTATTCCCGGGAAGTCCTCATAACCCTTTGAATTGATTTTAATGAAACTTTTACTGACCTTATTGGCTACTTGGTCGAACCATATAGGCTAAGATTTGATGTGTTAGACACCGGGAGTTGTTAACAATGCACATTCCCTGCACTAATACAAGAAGTTTTTTTTTTTTCATTGACCCTTTATTTATACAGGTAGTCTCAATGAGCCACGAGAACTCATTGTCAAGAGAGACCTGTAGGGAGCAGATGGTGGGGGTTAAGGGCCTTGCTCATGGGCCCAGAGTGGGGCGAATGAGGGTGGGGGCAGGTGTGGGTGCTTCACCTACCCCACCCACATTTTTGATGTTGTCAGTACCGGGGCTTGAACCGGCGATCTTCCGATCACAGGCCCACCTTCTCTAACCTCTGCGCCACCACTCTGCCAAAAAAAAAAAAAAAAAAAGTTAGCCTTCTATTTCTAAAATGTATTTCATAATTTTTCATTTTTATTTCAGAATTTTAGTTATCAATAGGACTGTCGCAATAAACAACAAATCACTGCATGGTAAATGAAAATTATCAACATCATTTTAATTTATTGGCTTTATCGTTTCTTCATGTCTCTCTTTTTGCTGAAGACACTGGATGACAAAAAGCTCAACTCTGGTGCTCTTCACTGACCCCTCCCTTCTCTTTTTTTTATTTAAAATCAATTTTAATCATCTAAAATCATGTTTTTGGATTGTTAAAAGCAGCTAAGCTGAGAAGCTAAGCTACAAGCTAAGCTAACAGGCCGACTTCGAAAAAAAAAACCTCCATCTTGTCAAAGCTCCAAAATTCACGGTTGAAACCTGTGCCTTCGTCCAAAAAGTTGTTGTTCTCTGCAAAAAGAAGCTGAGAACTTGTTTACTGATTTTTCAAATTAAAAGCTTTGTGTGAAAAATGTTATGCTAAAGAGCTCAAACCACACAGAGGGTCCGCCATTTTGAGAACCAAAAAATAGGAACTAGAGACAGCCCATGTCACGTCAAGGGGACTCCCTCCCATTTTTCTTAAAGAGATACACTGCTCACTCCCTCCCTATCCATCCTTCAGTTCAAACAGTCTTAAACTTCCATCCAGTGGTAAAAAAAAGGTACTACACACAAAAATTAACCAACATTTCTTCTTAAATTTGACATTAGTAATTATTGTCAAATTTCTAACAATATTATTGTTTATCGCAATGATTTCCGAGACAATTAATCGCGCAGAAAAATTTATCGTGACCGGCCTAGTTATCAACAAATATAATATAATGGCTTAAACATAATAAAAAAGAGCTAAATGTTCCTTTCTGTGTCACTAACGTTGTTCCTTGTCTTCAGTATTGTATAACTGCAGAATTAAAATGAGACTTTTAGTAATTTATTTTTCTTAAATGTTGTTGACTGCGATCTACAACCTTGGTCATCTACTGCGCTTTTTCATGAAAAATACCTTTCAATTTTTCTGTGAAACAAACAAACAAACAAACAAAAATCAGTCTATAAAATCTGTTTTAAAAATGGGGAAACATACAAAAATGAAGCAAACGGGGAAAAATGTGTTATTGTTTGAAGTGTGCAGGATGACAAAAATGCTCAAACACAGAGAAAAGTAGCAAAAATGAAGTCATAATAAATTCCCCAAAAGACCGACCCTGGATTATATCGTTTGGACACATGGGATGGAGATTTTATGGGCAAGTGGTCTGTTCAAAGCGCCAGGTTTTGGTAAAATTGGAACCATTATTATCTCTGCTGCTTCAGGAGGAGCTGCTCTGAAAATGAAACACACAAAGTCAGATGTTAAAAATAATAATCTCATGTGAAAAGAATCAAGAACTGGTCAAAGGTTCTGTTTGAAAATAGAGTAACAGTTCATGAAACTGGTACAGATGACATGATTTAACCTTATTTGTTAGTTCATGAAATATTAAAGATTTCAACACAACCATCTTTTGCGTTGCTAATTATTTGGGCGATGAGCTTCAAGGTAAACAAGGTGATTTGCCTTAATAAGACCATTTTGAAGGCAAGCTTATCAGTGACACCACACACAGAATCTGTATTTGCCTTCTGGATGTTAGTGTACAGAGCAGGTTGCCTCATGATGTTTGGGTGTATTCCAGCTGGTGTTTTCATGCTTCAGTCCTTTTTGCTGTCCGGACTGGTCAGCCTCTGTCTCTGCCTCTGTTATGATGTGTAATTAGAGTGTGGTTTAACACAGCCACCCACTGAGACACAATACGGGACATCTCATTATTCCTTCAAGTTCCACAGTGATTGTAACATAACATCTGCCTCTCTTTCCGTCTCGCCTTGCGTCTCTGCCTCCCGATCTGTTTTCCCACTCATTTGCTCTTCCTGCGTCTGTAAAACAATGTAGGGCAATGTCTGACCCAGTTGCCATTTCAATGGGAGTTTGTGCCTGCATGTATGTGAACGTGTGTTTAATTATCCAGTATTATACCGCAGGCTGCAATAATCAAAGCTCAGCAACCAGAGCAGAAAAATGTTGCTACCTCAGCTCAACAGCACCAACTTCATGACTTACTACTTTTCTGAATCACTGGATTGTTTTTCTAGCCACCAATAAAACCCAACTTTATCATGTGTGTAGTCAGAAGGAAAAGTAAAGATTTATATAGTACTGTACATGTGATCTGACTGCATGAGTAATAATGGTTTATAGTTATGAGTGGTCTACACTCACCTGCAGGCCAGCCGTCACTCTTTCAGGGATGAAGATGTGCACAGCCTTGATAGAGAGGAGCATTAGTTTGAGAGAGGAGTAAAGGAAGCCATCTTTGTGAAGAGAACTTGTCCATCATTAAACAGGGGCAGAGGCCTCCGTGCTCAACTGTCCCCTTCTTACAATGCTGTTATTGCTAGTATCACTCATTCCTCTGTGAATAGCAAGTGTCCATCTGAGCTCTAACGATCAATTGTTAGGTTGTTGGTCCTCCTTTTACATATGAACAACTAGTTTTGTTTGTCACAAGCATGAGAAGGTGCTATTTATAAGACTGAGTTTGTTGCAGCTCCTCAGAATGAAGAAGTCTTTTGGATAAAAGACGAAATGTTTCAACAAAGAGAAACCTGTCCAGAGGACCTGACTCAACCAATAAAAGTGCTTCAGAGTGGGCTTCAGCTCATCACACTTACGTATGAAGCACTGCTATTAAACCTGATTTGAAAGTCTATATATTGTGTATATTTCTGCATGGTATACTAGTCAGGAATAAATGTTCAGAATCTTTCCATAACTATAAATAGCATATGTAACAACTTAGCATCTTTTACTTAAAAAAAAAAAAAAAAAGTCATCATTATAATGTTGCAGACCGATCTTTAAAGATAGATGTGCATCTCATCATAACAAGATGATTTATTTATTAAGAAGCATGATACATGAGAGGACACTCAGGGAAAACACATCTTCATTTTAAGAACTAGTGTTTTTTAAGAAAT
>NC_056507.1:24019127-24057975 GCF_014905685.2 Nematolebias whitei | reverse complement strand
TGTGTGTGTATGTGTGTGTGTGTGTGTTTGTGTGAGTATATGTGCATGTGTCTGTTGGTTATCAGAGTATTTCATGAACTGGTGGTTGAATTTTATTGAAACTGTTAGGAAGTAATCATTGGGGAAATGTTTATAATGAAATATGTTTGGGAGTCAACTCAATTCAAAATGTCTACCACACCCAACTGACCCTAGTAAACAATAAATTACTAACTCAATAATTTTTACTGCTATTGGGCTAAAATTTGGTAGTAGCTGAGAGTCACCCCCAACTGTAAGTACTCAAACAAAAGCAAGATCTTGGGCATGCATGGCAGCCACTGGCATCGGAAGCATTTGCAATGTGGGGAGGACACACTGGTGGTGGTAGTGGGGGTCCCTTCCCTAGGAAATTTTGAATTAAGTAGATACCATTTCCTGCATTCTGGTGTCTTTTAACGGGTTGTTAAACATCTACGTTTACCTACAAAAATAAACACTTGAGTCAATTACTATTTATATCACGGTGCACTAAGATTCATAACTGGCTGTGATTATCGTACCCACCACTGCACCCAGTATTCACTGTTTAACTGGACATCATTAACTTCACGCAGACTCTCTCACTGGTACATTTTCATCTTTAAATCACTTCTTGGTCTGCTGCCTTCATACATCTCCTCCTACATGTCTCTGCGTGAGTGAAGCTACAGCATGCGCTCTCAGGACATTATTACCTGCAGTGTTCCCTCAATGAGGACTGAACTAGGCAAAAGGGCCTTCTCCTACTCCGCTCCTGTTTCTTGGAATATCTTTTAAAAACATCTGAAGCTCTCGACCTTGACCTCTCTAAGCGACTTTAAGAATCTGTTGGACTCCTGGCAGGGACCAATGCAGACATGTTCCTGTTTTTAGTTTTCTACATTCGCCTTAGAATCTAGCTGTTTTTTGTTACTTTTCTTTTTACTTTTCTTTTTTTTAGCCATCCTATTTGTAATAATAATAATAATAATAAATTGTATGACTTTTTATAACTGTTTATTGTTATCGCTGTTGTCCATTGTTGTCATCATTCTTTGTTGAAATCAGGTCTCTCTTGTAAATGAGGCCTCGAGGCTCAATGGGATTTACCTGTCTAAACAAAGGTTGAATGAATGAATTTTAGAGAGCACAACACAACAAGTAGCTGGACCCTGTGTGAATAGAGCACGCTATATCCTAATCCCCCACCACCGCCCCCCACATGGTCGACAACTGCAGGCACAAACGTAGCACTAAGCTAGCGGTGCGCAATACAGACGCGCAAGCTATGTTACAGACGTAGTGCTTTGCTTCTCTCATGCATCCTAACTCCCCCCCCCCCCCCAGTCAACAATTGCCAGAACTAATGTAGCGCTAAGCTAGCATGCAACACAGAGGCGTCTCTCCCTTCTTGCCCTGCCTCGTCAACAACAGCAAAAAAAAAAAAAGAGAGAGATGAGCGCCTTGCCAAGCCAAGTGACCTCACGGAAACACTGCACGTGGTGTGGAGGATTGTTGTAGGTAAACAGGAAAACCTGGAGTGGACTTTTAATGGTTTGAGTATTCTTCTTTTCATCAAGTGGAATGGATTTGTTCGCAAAGAAATAGAAACAGCTCTGGGTGAACTAATATTTCATGGTAAATGCGGAGGGGTCCAAATTAATAGTTTTTAAATGTGAGGGGAGCACGTCCCCTTCACATTTAATTGATATGATGCCTATGATGGCAGCATTTATTAAAAATAAATGTTAATTTAATTCTAAAGTGGTTTGTCAGTACTTGAGTTTAGGTAACATGAACAAAAAAATGTGGGTATGCATACAATTATATAGCTGCACTCCCACAACCGAGACCAAGGCAGAAAGTGACCAACAATAGATTGCTAAAATAAAACTCATTTTCAGGAGAGAGCTGTAAAAAAGGCAAAAGAGAGGGTAAGGCAAGGGGCCTCTCTGCTGTAGGAGTAATTTACCATCTGACTTGCAACAGAGAAGGAGAGAAATACACCTGTAGTGTTACCTGAACATCTCTGTGGGCCTTGGTGCAGATATTTACTCTTTGACTGAACGTCTTCTCAGTATGGAGCACACATTTAGCAGCAACTGCAGTGAAAATACGGAGCACATGGAAGTCCTTCTTCTGAGTCTATAACTTACTCTCATCTGGGTTTAATCTGTAACCTGTAGCTTTAATTCTGTAAACTGTGAAAAAAATGTTTGCCCACATGTGCACCCACATTTCTCACATCCACCATGAGCTGGTGTTAAATAGGTTTTTACCTGTTACATTAAACACAAACCTCTGAACTTCATAGCCGTCTGCATGGGCCTAAAACGGAACCACAGCATCCGAACTGCAGTCCAGTATATGTATGGTACATTTGTTTACACAATGCAAAAGGATTTGTGTTGCAAAATAATTAATCTTACAACTGCTTGTCAACAGAAATCTGATCATCACCCCCCCCCCCCCCCTCAGCTTTTGTGCATATTTTCCTCCACAACGATCATTACCTTTTCTGAAAATATTCCAGAGTTTAAACTCTTGTGTTGAGAGTGAAGACTGGAACAGCAAACATCAACACACATATTCTGACTCTTACTTAGCATCTGTTAAGCTTTTTCACAACATGTTATCCCCTCGGGTGCTTGCTCTCTTGCAAAAGGTCTCATATTTCTCCTCTCTCTGAACTTTTCCCATCCACTATGTATTTTGTTTCTCGTGCATCTATCTTAACTTTTTCCAACTTTAGATCCTATTTGTTCTTTCATGTTCCCATCTCTCTTATCAGTTTTATGTGTCACACTAAATCATTTGTGCACTTTTCTGCCTATACATTTGTCATGACACTGCAGCAACGACAGTTTTCAACAATATCAGAATCAATATCCATCTCAGAATCTTTGTCTTTCAGTGTGTACACTTTGGAGCATAAATATTTCTTTACTGTTGGGAAGGCTTGAGGCTACATCATTGTTAGTGATGCTGCGTAAATTTGAGAACATCTGTATTTAAAGCCAGAGTCTCATTCTTAAAACTTCTTTAACCAATTTTTGATCTGTTTCTGCATAATGAACTCCTTATGTGCATGTATTGACAAGAATTTGTGAACTAATGCATTAGGACACGTGTGCCCACACTTTTACAGCATGCGAGCTACTTTTAAAATGACCAGGTCCAAGTGATCTGACTATTATTAAAATACAAAACATATACCGGTAATTATTAATAAACATATTAAGTATGCTTTTAATGTTTTCTGTTCTTGTTTTTAGTATTTTACCATGTTTTATATGACACCTTGATTTATTGTTTTATAACACTACTTTTATTTTAATTGCATTTTACTGTAGTTTATTGTTGTCTGTACTTTATATGTTGTCTGTCTAAAACAAGTCTTTCTTATAAATGAGTCCTCGTGACTCAGTGAGACGTGGATAAATAAAGCTTGAATGAATGAATAAGTTCCGGCTCGCTGTGGACGCAGCATAAATGACAAAACCCCAAAGTTGTAATTTTTTTAATTTTTTTTAAAGTGACAATTTATACTGTCCGCATACAAAATAATAAACAAAACCCAGCAATAACTTCTGTTCTTCACACAAAGGAACAGAAAACAACAAGAATAACTTCAAGTTTGAATAATAACCTGAGAAAAATTCAGCCCTGACAGCAGCTGTTTTTAACTGTAACTGTATTTCTTGATACCTGGAGAGCTTTGATGGAAGATAATATTTCTGGTTTGTTTTGAACGTCTCTGAACAACGAGTCAGTTGCTTCAACGAATAACTCTTTAACCATCTCTCTATCTTGAAAAGACTTCTTGTGCTTAACAATTATTAAAGCAACTCGCCCGGACTGATGCTTCGCTGCTGTGGTCAGCTGTAGGAAAAATAACTGCTGTCCAGATAAATGGGATTTTAGTTCCTTCTTCGTTTTCTTTCTCAGCTCACTTTTCAGAAGGAAGTCTGTGAGGTAGTGTTAATAGTCCGAAAATGCCACTCCGGTGAAACGCACTTCGAATCGTGAAAAAAAAAAAGTCCCCCCCCCCGCATTCCATATGGAAATGTTAGATTTTTTTGCTTACTTGGTCCAGCTCCCCAACTCATTTTACACACTTTCTTGAGTTTATTTATAAGCTGGAGGCTATTACGAGTCAACTCGTTAGTTTTTAGCGCGGTTGAATGCGCATGTGTGGTGACCTACAGTATGTGTCAGAAAAGGTCGGCCTCAGATTGGCTAACCTGTATGTCAGTTGAGTGACGATTAACATAGTGAAAATGGATTGATCGGCTGACGTCTGTTTAAAAATAAAATTAAAGGAAATTCTAAAACAAAAAAGGTCTTATGTCTATTTCTCCATGCACTGATATTACGTTAGTGATCTACCGGTAGATCGTGATCACTGTACTGGGCACCCCTGCGTTAGGATGTACACAAATATGTTGTTATTACAGTTCGGATAAATGCTCTTACGATTATTTGATAAATGTGTAATGCTACTGCCATTATCCTCTTGTCATTTACACCTTACCAGAAAGGGAAGGGTGTTGTAGTTTTGGCAAAATGACTGAAAACAACAAAACTATAACACCATGCATGTAATCCAGAGTGTAACACAGATTTAAATTGGTTTAGAAAAACTTTTTGTCCCAAGTTTTCAAATCAGTTTTGTTTTTTCTATTCTTTGGGTGTTCTATTTGTATGACACATCTGTGGCACCAGCAGGTTGACACTGAGGCTGTTTTTTTTATATAAAGGATGACGTGCTGATCGGGGTTTCCTCCCACCTCTCATCTTGCCTGTCCCATCAAATCACTCCCCCCTTCATGATGACTGATGCTTATCTGATGAGTTGACTTTATTTTTGATCTCTTTTATAGAAACTGCATCAGTAGGCAACTAGTGACACGTGTTTTATTAAATCCTGTTGTGTTTGTTAGAGTTAGATTGGATGACATTCCGCTTAACCTGAAGAAGGGGTTGTGTTTGTTTCTGGTTGTTTTCATGCATCTGCCTGGATGTTCATGTTAGAGGATAGATGTGTGACTGTGTGATTGACAGTTTAATTATGCTTTGAAATACCCAAGATGTCGGTTCTTAACTGCAAACATTTCAGTCCCAAGATTGATTGTGTGCATCGTGTTGTCCCACAGGGTTAAAGAATGGGTTGATCAGATGCAGAAAGAGCTTGTCACCCTGGCAGACACAGCCACAGCTGGGAAGCATCTCTCTCAGGTATAAACGTCCCAAAACTTTAAGTATACAGTCATAACTAAACTTTACCATGCCTTCCTTAATACACTAGACAATGCTGTCAGTTTTCACTCCTCTCTTAGCAGTACATTTTTATTTTATAATATTTTTGGTTTAGTAATACGTAATAAAAGAGACAGTATAATTTCCATATGTGATTGTTTGATTTCCAATTATCCAGATGTTTCTGAGGAACCAGCACCTCTACACCGTGGAGCAAAACGATGCAGATAAGCTGGTGGCCAGAGCAGCCAGGAACATTGAACAGCTGCTGCGAAAAAGGTCTGCTGCCTTGGAGGTAAGACTCGCCGCACTGAGGGACACCAACTGTCAGCTTGCAAGTTTATGTAGATGCTGATGCTGTGCAGAGTCAACGCTTTAACAAGAACTATATGATGGATAAGAGTTTTCCATCTGTTCCTCTTGTTTATGCAAAGAAGTGCAATGTGGCATGGTGACCACTGTGGCATTTAATTGTGCTTGTTTAAAGTTTTTCCTTTGGGATTTGACTGAGCTTCTACGAACTAACCTATGATCAAAGATGGTTCTGTAAAAAAGCATTTGATAAAAAACAGAAGTGTAAATGCTTTTTAAAACAGGCTTGGGATAAACATGCCACGTGGTGCATAAATACACACACACATAACTGCTGATATAACAACAGTAATATATGAGCAATAAAGAGCCTATGTGTTTTCACTGCTGCAATGACCACACTTTCATGTTGAAGCTCAAATTTTAATTGTTTTATCTTGGATGAAATAAATGAGACACTAAACTGACTCTGGTTTTCAGGGTTGGAGATGATGCTGAGGCGATAGAAACAGAAAGAAATGATTTGTTATGTAGGACTATGTCCATACCAGACGATCATTAGAATTACTTTGGAGGAAATATCTCACATGTGACACTGAGAAGATCAGATCAAGTAAACAGCACAACATTCTTCCAAAGAGCTCAAATGAAGCCAGTGCAAAGTAACACATAATATGAGCTTTTGACTTTACCATATCACATATGGATGTAAGACTAAATCCAATTTATAGACTGAGTTTGTTCTGAACATGAAACTGGTTGTTTGATGTCTATAAGAACAGTCACTGTGAATCTGTAACACAGAAGTTACAGACTTTAATGTAAGGCATTATTTGAAGTAATGTACATTGCCTACTGACTTAAAGGCCAGAAAACTATAAAGAACTAATGGAGTGATCACTGTTTTGGTTAAATCTTGATATTAATATTATGTTTTACTTCCTTCATTATTGCAAAATTTTGTGTGCTCTTGGAAATGAGCCTTAGCTACTACCACGACTTTTAGCCTATTTTCTGCCAATTTTGTGTATCCTAAGCATCCTAACCTAAAAAGGTTTGTTTAAATCTTTAGAAAATAATGACGTTGGTCAGTCACACAAAATATAATTTTTAGGCCTGTGTGTAATAAACATATGTTCAGTTTACTTAAACAAAAATGTTGCTTTTGTTGCATTAAAAAGTTCATATTTTTGTATACATTTTATTGCGTGTAGAGCCCATAATATTTGTTGTTGCCATTTAGCAACCATAAATCAATAAAATTATAGATGCATATAAACTGAAAAGTTAGTGAAGTACATGTTTAAGAATAAAGCAGAAAAGAAGGATATTAAAATGAATGTTCCTCTGTAGGGAATAATATTATGAAAGCTGTGACCCTGGGGAGCTTTTTTCTTCTTCTCTTCCTCAGAAGTAGGTCAGCTTTGCACATCTCAATTAAGAGTTTGCAATAATTTCATACATTTCTAAGTTCACAGTGTTCCTTACTTTGCCTTTATAAGGTCCCACCGTTATTGTCTTAGTAATGGAACCGGAGTATTTATGAATGTCATAAACACATCTACTGCCAAGATTCTCCCTTGTGTATATTAAGTAAAAGCTCTGGTATTTTTATCATGTTTCCAAGTACTGGTAACACGAGTAAGCAATAGAATGGAAACGGACTCTGTCACATTATTTAAATGATAGAAAAGCGTAACACTTATAGGCGTTGGTGTTTTATATAAAGGATTTAAAAGGTGAGTTGATGGTTGAGGCATCAGCTTGTTTCATGTTGTCTAACCCATAGACATTGATCACATCTCTGTTTACAGCCGTTCAGCTTCATCTTCTCTTACAGGTAACCTAAAGGCACACTGATATTGGATTCTCTGTCCCACTTAAATGAGAAGATAAATGGTCCAACAAAAACTAGGCAAGAAGGGCAGATGATCAGGACATGATGGATGTATGGATTGATGGACAGAGAGACAAATAACAAGGAATGCTGTTTCCCAGAATACAATGAGCACAAAAAATTAAAGAGAATTCTTTAAGCTAATATTCGCACAGGGATTTGTTTGGCTGCTGTCTTTCTTCGACTGGAAGGTTGCCCAGAGATAATAAACAGCAGCAAACTCCAGTAGGGACATTGAAGTAAATTGTCCCTGTACAATTTTGTTGTGTTTCAAGACCATTTTTGGTGAGCAATCTTTAAGCTGCTCTTTTAGCTGTAAACTTGATCTGCACGAAACGAGAAGAAAATGTTCATTATAGCTGGGACTTCCTTTAGTGTTCCATGCCTTTGAAATGAGGTCTGGGAGGACATGAAATGTCAATATAATTGGATGTAGCCTAAGGCACTCAAGCCATTTCCACTCAGTCGTCAATTGTTTTCAAGCTTTATTTCCTGCGTACTTTGTTTTTCTTTCTGCTTTTCAAATGTTGACGATGGATGACCTTCAGTCTATAGTTTACCTCATTACAAGTGTGTGAATATAGATGTTTGACTCACGTCTACATAAGTAAGTGTGTGGCAGAAAGTAACATGCGTTAATAATGACTACTTTGCACTGCAGTATTGAGAAATTATGCCATATCTAAAGGAATTACAATGTTAACTGTGACCTGAGTTCAATAGAGAACATTCACACTTTTGCATTACCATTAAAACTGAGTGCAGCATATACTGAATAGTGTATGCTTCTTTTGTGCTAATTAAAATTTAGTAGCTACGTCTTGCTTGTAATCATTACAGACTGTGGGTAGAGCTTTTATTTTGTCAAGGAAACACTGATAAATAAGAAATTCTGTCTTTCTGATCAGTCATATCTTCTAACGCTGATATTTTCTTTTTATCACATTACAATTAGGTTATTTAATAAAACTGTGATATGTAACTCTACAAACATTTAATTGAATTTTGTTTATCCCTCTATTCATAGTCAAGAGTAGACAAGAGTTATCAGCTGGCATTCGTTTGTATCTAAAACTGAGGAAGTATAAACAAGTAGCACAGTAATAACAGTTGCTGAAGAAGTGATATTGAAGATTAAACAAGAGCAGAACCATCTCCTGATGCAGTAAAATAGCTGTCATTTTAAGTACATTTTTAGCTCATGCTTAAATCTTTCTATTGCCCCGAAAAGTCAAGACACAACGTGCATAAGCCTTATTTTGTACTGTGTGCATTGTACATTTGCATAACATAGAGATTATATGTATGTTTGATTTCCAGAAATGTTAAACAAACACATCGTTCTTGCAATGAGGTTTTACACATATATGTTGAAGCAAATAAACACTACAATTATACCAAAGTTCGTGCTCAGTAATCCAGGTAAAAATCCAACAATGTTCAGTCAGGTCATCTGGATGGTTTCTTTTTTTGCTGAGATGTTTCGTCCTTCATCCAAAGGATTTCTTCAACCTGAGGAGCCACCAAACAAATCTGATTCCCACAAATGGTATACGCCATTATGGGAAAAACAGTTTGCTGGTGCTAAGATGGCCTCCAGGGCCTGCCCTCTCTCCTGTAAACTCCTCTGAGACAACCATGCCAAAATGGTTCAAAACACTAAAGTTAATGCTCAATAATCCAGGTAAAAATCCAACAATGTTCAGTCAGACCATCTAGATGGTTTCTTTTTGGCTGAGACGTTTGTCCTTCATCCACAGGATTTCTTCTATCTGAGGAGCGAACAAACAAAACTGATTCCCACAAACAGCATTCTCCATAGTGGAAAAAACTATTTCTCAGCAAAAAAAAAAAAGAAAAAAAGAAACTGTCCAGGTGACCTGACTGAACATTGTTGGATTTTATACCTGGATTATTGAGCGTGAACTTTGGTGATTTGGACCACTTTGACAAGACTGTCTCAGAGGAGTTGACAGGGGAGAGGGCGGGCCCTGGAGGCCATCTTAGTACCATCAGACTTTGTTTTTTTTTTCCCCACTATGGACTATGTTGTTTGTGGGAATCAGTTCTGTTTGGTGGCTCCTCAAATTGAAGAAGTCCTTTGGATGATAGTCAAAACGTCTCAGCAGAAACAAACAACAACAAACAAAAAAAAAAAAACGTCCAGATAACCTGACAGAATTATACAACAAAAAAATTAATATTCAAATCATAAATCCAAATTTAAAACAATTAAGATTATAATCCAAAGCCATCAATGCAAATCAATTTAACACAATACCATCACATTCAGTATGATGTTACAAGTACCATTTAATAACACCCTTAGTCACACCTTGTTTAGTGCAGTGATGTTTGAAAAAGTGGTCAAACAAGAAGCTTTAATCTGTATAAATAGATGGTTGAATATCACATGAGGCTGCACTATGCCACCATGTGTTTTTCTTCCTTGTACCAACAGCATCATATTATTGGACATCTGACAGGCCGTTGTGTAATTATTGTAGCAGACCCAAGATAGATCTCATCTTGTGTGATTGATCACAATGAAGATTTGATCAATGTTCTACAGTTATGACAAGTTCAAAATGTGTTGGATGCTCATCTAGACACCTGTCACTTCTCTGCTGATAAAAATGGTATTTGGTTCCAGAAACTTGTACTTCTACTGCAGATTTTTTTGCTGCTTGAACAGTCTGTATGTGTGTGTGCAGGTGTGCAGTGTATGTGTGTATTTCTCCAATTCATCTCATATCCTGTGGTGAAGGACTCTATCCCGTGACTAATGAGCCAGTGTGCAGCATTACTTAGAAGGATACTACCCCAGGCACCAGTAAAACTCTGCAGGGCTCAGGTGGCCCACTGTTCTATAAGGCAGAGGTTTGCATCTTAACTGGTGTCTGGATGTTTTTGTATAAAATGTGGCATTTCAAAATTGCTTATCGTTCATTGTCAAAGTTTTGCAAAACATAATTAGGATTTTTTTTTTTAAATCCAGTTTGAAGTGTACACTTTCCTTGAGTGAATTGAAATGAGTGATAGCTTTAAGAACATGATTAGTTGAATTACAGTTTTTCTAGAAGAAACCTATTTTCACTTTAAAGTAAAAATGTGAAATTAACAGAAATATATATTTCTTGTAGGGCAGCATGGTGGCTCAACTGGTAGAGCTGCTGCCTCTCAGCGAGCAGGTCCTTGGTTCAAATCCCGGTCCAGGGTCTTTCTGGGTGGAGTTTGCATGTCCTCTCCGTGCATGCGTGGGTTTTCTCCGGGTACTCCGGTTTCCTCCCACAGACCAAAAACATGCATGTTAGGCTGATTGGTAACTCTAAATTGTCTCTAGGTGTGAGTGACAGAGTGAATGGTTGTTTATCTTTATGTGTCCCTGTGATGGACTTGCGACCCGTCCAGGGTGTACCCTGCCCCTCGCACAGTGATTGTTGGACATGGGCACTGGCGACCCCCGTGACCCAAAATGGGACAAGCAGGTAAAGATAATGGATGGATGGATATATTTCTTGTGGCTTTTTTTAAATCCCATTTTAATGAGGTTCATTTTAGGTATACTACCGGTGCCTTTGAACAATATTATACTCCATGATACCTGGGACGACATCTGTTTGCATACAATAAACGATTTTAATTTATTTCCACACCAAGTGAAATAAGCTAACATGCTTCAAACCTGAGACAGTATTGATGTGGCTTTTCATCAAAGTACTTTGTATGTTTGTATAATAATTGTTATAATAACTTCTGGGTTTAGTTGCTACCAAACAAGATTCTCAGTCCAGTCTTACATTTTTATTATTAGACCTTTATTTATACAGGTTTGTTCCCATTGAGCCTCAAAGACTCATTTACAAGAGAGACATGTTACATACAACATATACCTTGGTCTTGGTCTTGTACATAGTACATATAACATATAGTCTTAAATGTGCAGAGCCTAGTGCCTATCCTAAAAGTCCGAGGAGCACTGGGATTGGCCCATTTACCAGTAGTTGAGTTTAGGTTCCACATAATTGTATATCCCTTAAAAAAAAAAAATCTCCTGCTAAACTGAACACTGAATGACCACTTTGTTCTCTAATTAGATTTCAGCTTCCCTGTTACCAGGATCATACTGCAAGATGAAATGCCATATTATTTCATTGGAATTAAATGGTTAAAGATTGATACAAAAACACGAGGCATCCTTTTACACTCGTTGAATAGATGTTGCTAGGTCCAGACCTTAAGGTTATTGAGGATATTTTGGGTTGAGCTGAAGACGTTAAGCTCTGATCTGATGCTCCCATCAACAAAACAATACATCTTTGATATGTTTTATGTTTAATAGTCTGAAAATGCATACACTTAATGATTTTTTTTTCTTCTTTCGACTGCTCCCTTCATCAGGGGTGGCCACAGCAAACTAAGTTGCATGAAGGCTTGGCAATTTTTTATTTTTTATGCTGGATGCCCTTCCTAACCAACCACAGACCACCGAGCTACCACTGCCCTCTGTGTGGAGCAGAGAGCTGCCATCTAGGGTGCCAGGAGGAACAGATGGTGGGGTTTAAGAGCCTTGCTCAAGGGCCCAGAGTGGGGCGAATGAGGGTGGAGGCAGGTATGAGTGCTTCACCTATCTTACCCATATTTTGCTGTTGTTGGTGTCGGGAGTTGAACTTCTGATCACATACCCACCTTTTCTAACCTCTGCGCCACCACGCCTTATGATTTAAATATTTATACACTTAATAAACTGAGGTCATGACATATTGTGCTGTAAGCTAAATGTGGCCCCACAAGATATTAGAGAGTGTGCTTTTGATGTGGTATATGATCTGCATACAATGACCCTTAATGACGATCAAGTTGCATGCAGTGTGCAGAAACAGAACAATACATGGGAAACTGTGACGATGTGAAGGTTCAGCGCGATCTCCTGGCTTCCTTAGATAGATAACTATTAATTGGCTTTTTTAATGTATGTGAATGTTTCTGTACAGTGCCCTGAGACAACTTTTGTTGTGACTTGGTGCTATATAAATAAACTGAATTGAATTGATTACATTCAGGCTTTTCAAAATGATGCAGATGTTAAAAGTGTAATTCACAATCACCAAAAGGCATTGGCTGTTATATAAGAGCAGCAGAATCCTAATAACAAAATGAGCCCCAACCTAAAGCAAAGTCCAGTTTAAAACTTCACCTAGTACTTCAGCGTCCATACAATGTATTACAGACTCTAGAGTTTTCTCTTTTGGAGGAAAATCAGAACACTGCTCCTGCACAAACACTCCAAGGCCTCCCCAATTCTCAAAATGATGATCTTGTAATACAAGACACAAAAGGATTAGAGGTTTCAAATTCTAGTATGAAAGCCAACATCTTTACATTGTATACGAAGTCTTGTTATTTTAACAAGGGTTGGTTTACTGGATTAGTCATCTTAATAGAAACATATTTTTAATTTAATATTGTCTGACACATTTGGCTTGATGAACCTCCTGTCACAGTTCATGTTCTTTGTCAATCACATATCCAGTCATTAAAGGACATTTCAGGCTGTTGTAACAATAGCAAATGCATCTTCTACTATCTATGGCTATAAAAGTCAAGATCCCCAATGTCAAGTAAGTGGTTCAGATACTCAGTTCCATTCATCAGGAGGTGTGTGCTAAGTGCTTCTTGTGCTATCTTTGCATATATTTATCTGAGTGTTTGAGCCTCAGGTGTTTAACCATATTTCATTAATATCATGCCTGTTGTCACAGTGTTATAGTGTCGAGCAAAAGATGTGACACTGTGATGATTTCATGCGCGTGCATGTGCATCTGTCTTTGTGTGTGTGTGTGTGCACACACACAGAGTAATGAGCTGAGGCGATGATACGATCAGAGATATGCCAGTCTCCAGAGCAGATGTTGCCCAACCTCCCATCTCCGCTCTGCACTGATCAAATTAGGCAGACAAGAGGTGTCAGCATGTGTTTCTGTCTTCGTGCTCGTATGAATGTTTATGAGCGATGACAGAGAGACGAAGGGAGAAGCAGATGGGGAATTCTAACTAGACTTATGGTAGGCAGGGGACAAGTGTCTACACGGCAAGAACTGAAAAACTAAATAAAATAACATAGATTAAAAGTAATATTTGCCAATTTTGTCAAGATATATATTTTTTATGTTGTTACTTAGTAATAAAATTTACATTAACCCCCACAAAACTGGCAATACACATATATGAATTTATAATTGCAGAAAAAAAAATATGTATATATATGTAAGTGTCTTTGGATGAAACAAGGTTTGCCTCACACCCCTCGATATGCTTATAAGTGTATGATTAAGATGATATATATATATATATATATATATATATATATATATATATATATATACTTTGTATATATATCCATCCATCCATCATCTTTTACCCATTTCTTCCATTTTGGGTCACGGGGGTCGCCGGTGCCAATATCCAGCAATCACTGTGCATGGTGAGGGGGATACCCTGGACAGGTCTCACGTCCATCACAGGGACACATAAAGACAAACAACAATTCACTCTCTCACTCACACCTAGGGATAATTTAGAGTTACCAATCAACCTAACATGCATGTTTTTGGTCTGTGGGAGGAAACCAGAGTACCCAGAGAAAACCCATGCATGCACGGAGAGAACATGCAAACTCCACCCAGAAAGGCCCCCGGACTGGCGTTTGAACCGAGGACCTGCTCACTGAGAGGCAGCAGCTCTACCAGTTGCGCCACCGTACTTATAAGCATATTGAGGGCTGTGAGGCAAACCTTGTTTCACCCAAAGATACTTTGGATGATTGCATGGCAGTAGACTGAACCTCCAATCATGACTTTGTGCTGTATACATGATTTTATTAGGTACTTTTTAACAATAGTATGATGAGTAACTGTGCCAACATGAGTTGTTCAACTGTAGAAGTGAGTTTTTAATGGACAAGTTATTGACTACAAAAAATTAGACCCCAAATCTAAGATAGCTTAAAAAAAAAATAATAATTAGGTGTTGGACAGCAAAAAAGTTGAAAACTTTAAAACAAAGATGTTACCCTCAACTTTCATGGATAAAATAAGAATATCAAAGGGAATGTCTTACATTTCTACTGCAACAAAGCAGGAATATCTTGTGTTTCATCAAGACAAGGCTGTCAGAGCATTTTTTAAGACTCAGACATCTCACCAGCTTTCACACTGCATGGGCACACACGGGACTGTAGACAGAGAGGTGAGACTAAAGAAAGAATTGCATTGATGTGAACTTGGTGACTTTATTGTTCTTGATATTTTGTGGACATCAAGAAATTAGCTGTCAGTTTTTTTTTTTGTTTCTAATGAGAACACTAACCTGTGTATGAAACATCTATAGCTAAGTTGTCATCATCCATCCATCCATCCATCCATCCATCCATCCATTATATTTTACTCTCTTCCTCTGTTTTGGGTCATGAGGGTCACTGGTGTTCATATCCAGCAGTCACTATGCAAGAGGTGACAGACACCCTGGACAGGTCTCCAGTCCATCACAGGGACACATAGAGACAAACAAGACAAACAACAATTCACACTCACACACCCACCTAAGGGCAATTTAGAGTTACCAACCAGCCTAACATGCATGTTTTTGGTCAGTGGGAGGAAACCGGAATACCCAGATCAAACCCACGCATGCATGGAGAGAACATGCAGACTCGACCCAGAAAATCCCCCTGGCTGGGATTTGAACCATGGCGACCTACTCACTGAGAGGCCGCAGCTCTACCAACAGCGCCACCGCACCGCCCATGCTACAAACACAACAGCCTAGTTCATAGAGGAAAACACAACCAATATTGTTTATTATCCACTCACAAACATGTATGCTTTTTTTTGTAACCAAATAAAGAAGAGTTAAATTATTTAGAAATAAATTAATTAGTCTCAACATCTTTATCATCTTTAAACACTCTTCCCTTGATCATATTTTTCACAGTTTGTGGGTTTTAAACTAAGAGTTTCTTTTAAATTTGATCAGGTGATGTACTTCAGAAAACAGAGCTGAAATGAGAGCACCAGATGCACATCTCAGACATACATGAATTAGAAATAAACAACAAAAAGAATGAAATGAGGCGCAGCTGTAGATTTACTGTTTCCAACAGGGAATTTTCTGGCCTCAGAGGGAAGCCAAGTGGAGCAGCAAGACTCTCCCATGGGCTCTTGCAACTGCAGTTACATCAACTTTTGGTCTATGTGTTATCCTCTGTCCTCTATTCGACAGCCCTACCTCTCTGTGGATCATTGTACCTGCTCCATATTTCCCATTGTTCTGGTTTTCATGGCTAATAAACCTCACCTCTGTCTTGTTTGTGGCCTTGTGTTTTATCTGTCTAACAGGCTTTTAAAAATCAACTCATCTTCTGTCACTTTCACTTTTCACTTTTCTTTCCCTGCAACGTCTCCTTTTCTAATCTTTCACTTCCAGTTCTTGTGATTCAATTACCCATTTCCCACTGCTATTAATTTTTGGCCTCCCTTTTCACTAGATCCTTTTTCCCCAACTACCTCTTGGTTTATTTTTCCCAGATATTTTCTCTTACAGATGGGACATTTATTTAATAGATGCAAAAGAGACAAAAAAGTCCCTTTTCTATGGCACAAACTAAAAGACTGAACAAGCTTGCACACTCTAGCCCATCAAAACTCTTTTCATCATTCCAATATTTGTTTTCGTAAGCTAGGGTTTAATGAGCTTACTCTTAATCCTATGATCAGACTTAGTCATTGCTATTTTCTCTTTTTTTCTCAGTGATGCCTCCCTTTTTGTAATTCTCCTCACAATTCCTCCCCCGTTTATACTTTCTTCTCATCCCTTTGAAACAGAAACCATGGCAAGTAGAAAACAGTATTCAGGAACATGGTCATGCTATAAAGAAACAAGGAAGAGAAGGATACCACTGAGTGTGGGTGTTAATGATCTTTAGACCTTTCTGAGTATTGCTTTGTTGTCTGTGGGAGTGGGGATGTGTGCGCCAAATTGGTCATTGATTTTAGGCGTGTGGAGCCTTCAGACGCACACACATGCGCACACTTTGGGAGTCTGAGACGCTCTGTGAGCTTTAGCAGAGCTTGTCTCATCTTCCCTGTCTATCCTTTAAGCTGTGCTCCTCTTTCTCTCTAAATGCATGGTGGGCTGCTGGGCTGCCCTGGCAGCATGACAATAAGACTGGTGAGAGTCGGGCAGAACTCTCACTCTGTGTGGGGGGTTAGGTCTCTAATACTAAATTGAGGACAACTACAGGTTTAACATTCAGAGCACTGTCATCATCTCATGGTACATAACAGGGAGTGCTTTAAAGTCCGTACAGTGTTTTAGTTTTTCTTATCTCCTTTTTATGTTTAGCTTGAGGTAAGAGATTTTAATCATGCCTTGTGGGTATTATTGAGCATTTTAGCTTTAGAGCCCATCATTATTTTGAGATCTTTTCATCTATTTGCTTCCAGTTATTACTTAACCACCTTGAACTACTAAACCACTGTGGGCACTTGGTTAATGGTAGTAACCCAATGCCCACTGTCCACTATACATGCACTTTTACAATGATGAGATGTGATGGCTCTTCTCAGAGCTACAGGCTCATTATTGCATAGAACTTGGAAAAAATAGACTAATGAGCTGTAACATGCATCAGAGCTTGTTATGCTATCCTGTTAAGTAAAACATCCGATTTCCAAAGTTGTTTCAACTGACGTGATCAATTGGCAACAACAGTAGCCCTCTAATGAACTAGGACTCTAGTTCAGAGAAACTGTCACTCCTGTAGTGCTCTCATCCAATCTGCATTTTCTAGTTTAAAGCATGTCTGACTATGGATGTTCTTTCTTTAGGTGTTTGTATGTGTTTGCAGATGCTCAGATATAGCGGAAACTGGGAAGCTATCCTAGGTAGAGGATCTTTCCTCACACTCTCTTTCTCGCCCTCCCCCACATTTCCCAGAGGGGAGAGGAGCCTCGTCAAAGCTCTGTCATGAATTTTTAACAAGGCTGTTGGTCTACTCTCTTGAGAAGTGCGTGTGTACAAATTAGCATGTGAATATTCATATAGTGATAGTGTAAGGAAATGGGTTATTTTTACATCAGTGTTATCCTTCTATTCTATCCATCAGTTTCACAAATTGTGTGAAAAATGGTGTGTCAGACACTCAACAGCTGTTGCTCATACTCGTTTTTCCATGTTTCTCATCACTGATATTAATAATGAGCAAGGAGAGAAAGTTGTAAGTGGGTTTGTGAATGCACTGATATTGTTTCAAACATGTGTTTTAAGGACTAGATTGGATTTAGGATCAAGTTGTAACGTTCACTTGTCCCTGTAGACTTGCAATAACTGTATATGACGCTATATGGCTGTCTTTTATGTACCACAGTTATGAGATCTACTCAGGTTTTCAGCAGGTTTATAAACTGCTATCTCTTACATTGTTAAACTTTTTTAATCCAATAAAGCATTATGTAAGATTTTATTTTTTTTAAGTAGGGTTTTCTAGGGGCGGCTGTGGCTGAGTGGTTAGAGCAGTCGTCCTCCAATGCGAGAGTTGGGGGTTCAAATCCACCAGCAGTCGCATGCCGAAGTGTCCCTGGGCAAGACACTGAACCCCTCATAGCCTCTGATGTGTGTCCCATCGGTGTTTGAATGTGATAAAGCTCTGATTAGTCTCTTTAGAATGATTTGTTCAATTAGCTTTGTAGAAATCTAGTAGAGTGCTGTATGAATGGGTAAATGAGGACACAGATTGTAGTGTAAAGCACTTTGAGTATCTTGAAATAAGATAGAAAGGCGCTATAAAAGTACAGTCCATTTACCATTTACCATTTAGAGTAGTTATGAACCGTCAGTTTCTTACCCACTGTATGCTCTAAATAATCTCAGTTTGGAAACATTTAACTTAAATCTGGCTGGTTTGACAAGTTAATGACTGGTCTGAGCAGGGTCAAGTAGTAGATGTAGCACTTTTGGCTTTTGGTATCATGTTTCTGTCAGATTACCTATATTAAAACTTCTTGGCAGTGGTGTAAATATATATGACATAGCATTTGCACAAACAGTTGTAAAAATATGGAGAATGGATTTGTTTTAAAAATGTTAGAAATCTTATTTGAAAGCGGCTATGCTTAGCTTATCAAATATAATAGTATTTCATCTGACCTGCTAATTGTAAATGCTTTTATTGTCAATCATTGTGGATTACACAGTTAGTTTAATCCAGTATAGTTGTATATATATATATATATATATATATATATATATATATATATATATATATATATATATATATATATATACATTTTTTTTCTTGTCAGAACTACAGCAGAAGTGCTACAGCATGCTGCTGCTGCTATTTGCTCCATAAATCTATTAAAATAACAGTGTAATGTGAAATTCACTTTACTGTAAAAGTTCATGAAACATAATTTTTATTAACTGCTTTAAAGTTTTGATGACATATAAGTCAGTTTTTTCATAGATTTGTCAGTCCTGCGACTTAGACGCTGAAGCGACTCATATATGTTTTTTTTTCCATATACATAACGCAATTTTTGACTGACGCTTTAAATTTTGAAGAACTGCAACAGTAAGTCCTCCCGTGCCCACTCGCTTCACTCAGCTGGTGCAGGTGGAGGAACGCTGGAGAGCTAGCAGCTCCGGCCACGATGGATGGTGCCACAACATGAAGCTGTTTTGACCATTAAATAAATGCATAATAAAGGGTCAGCGGTGACGCATAATAAATGCAACTTATATGCCAAAGCGACATATATGTTTTTCTCTTCTTCATGATGCTTTTTTTGACTAATGCGACGTTTACTTCGGAGCGACTTATATGCTGGAAAATGCAGTATTTAAAAAAAAAAAACTGTGATGGATTTGTGACCTGTCCAGGGTGTCCCCCGCCTCTCGCCCAGTGACTGCTGGATATGGGCACCAGCGACCCCCGTGATCCGAAAATAAAGAAGTGGGTAAAAGATAATGGGTGGATACCTTGGTCTTGGTCACATTCAGACTAGATATTGGTTTGTAAGTCCAGTTAGGTTTAAACTTTATTTCTCCAGATCGGGGCTGTTCAAGGAATAATTTATGTTGTTTAAGATAATACTTTTCAAAACTTTTTTTTTTTTTTTTTGGTTACAAAACCCCACTTTAAAAGATCTGAATTATCACTTTAAATTCTAACGAATAATCAAAGAGCAGTGTTAACTATTTGACAGATACTTTTCATCACAATTCATTGCCTCCAAACAAGACATTTAACTGAATTCAGAAATCAAGCTATTTTTCTAATGCTGCTTCACATCAGGCTTAATAATGTCACCATCACTACTTTGTGCCATACAGGGAGCCTGTGGGTGTGTGTGTGTGTGTGTGTGTGTTTACAGCTGGATTGGGCTGTAAATTTAGCCAATGACAGGTCTGGAACAGAGCCCAGAACCAGAGGCCAAAGAGATGGCACTGTTGATCAAGAATGGGAGCACAGCCGACAGCAGACTCATGGTTATAGACACACAGATGCACACTCAGAATAAAACTCTGATTGACATACGGCAAGCATCGAATCAAGACCTGATATGCCGGTTACACGTCACATTTGTTTTACTCATCTGTAATACTTTGTTTATTTGTGTGCTGTTATGAATAATATTAGTGTTGTAGACAAACTGCTTGATTCAATGTCTCAGCGTTTCTCCACATTGTTGTTTTTACCAATCAGTGTGGGCCAGGGCCAGGTTAGACTTTTATTTCTGCAGATTCGCCCAGGTGAACACATCCACTCTTCCCTTTTCTGTTTGGTGCTTCCTCTGCTGTCTGCCTTGGGGATATCTCTGGTCTCATATCGAATTCTCATCACAGTGTGCACGGTTTTATTATTGAAGCTAAATCTTGTATAATTGGATGCAATTATAGTGAAATGACTATAAATATTATGATGCAGAATGCACAACTCATTTTATCTGACTTGCTGTGACTTTCTTTTTTTTTTCCCAGCTTGTTTTTCTTCCCCCCCCCCCCCCCCCCCACACACACACACACACACACACACACACACAAAAAAAAAAAACTCATTCTTTGAATGTTCATCATAGAAGCCTGCTGAGGTTTTGCAATTGGGAACAAACGTCACAATAAGTATAAACTGAATATAATTGCATTCAAAGCTTCAAACTGTCTGATGTTTCAGTACTTTCCTGCTCATATCTTGAGCTATTTTAGGACTTTTAAAATACATCAGGTTGCTGCATAAGTTCACTCTTTGCATTGCTTGTGTTTTACTTTTGTACTTTTAATGCGACCTCTCTTTTTGCAGATGTGCAGCAGCCAAGCTCATGTTGATCGCATGTATTTCACATTATTCAATAACGACTAATTTGAGTGACGCCATCGTGCCTGGCAGTCCATTTGTCTTTGACCTTTTCCTGTGATCTGCCCCTTTTTCTTCATTTTCTCCTTTGTTTCACACACTGTCTTGTTCACATTTGGAAACACACGCCCACACACACACACATGCACATTTGCCTATGTTCCAACCTTTTCGATCTGACATTCTCATACTCAGTGTTGTGGCCTTTAGTGGGCAGAAAATGCTGCAAGACAGAGAACGTCTTGTTGTTTTTAGCTGTGAATGGGATGGTAATAATTTCACTGTTTCTGAGATGCTTTTGCTTCACTGTCTTTAATACAAGTTTTCTAAAATGAGACAGATGCAGTGAAGTAAACACACACAGCAGTTTCTAATCTGTCACATTTGTCTCTCTAGAAACTGGCCACAGCTGCTGAAGTATTTCAGATGGAACACGTGTGGAAAGACGAGTTTGAGGTAAAAAAAAAAAAGTTAAAACAAAACAATACAAAGTCACTCAAAAACACACATTTCATTTCTCTGGACTTTTTTTTTTTCTCCTTTGTTTGAACAGATGTGATCAGTTTGCAGATACCCGCCATAAACAGGGTTTACAGCTCCATTGCTAAATGAAGCTATAATCACACCTTTATTGCCTAATTATGCTTCATTGCCCATTGTGCACGGTGTTATGACTCAGGAGCTACAATACAGAAAACTTTTATTAAGGAGTGAATAGCGGTCAAGGAAGATACAGTTATTATAGTTATTGTCTGCTGCCAAGGGGCAATAATATTTTGCCTGTTTCTGTAGCAATAGTGTATGCATTTTATTGAAGCTGAGTAAATTATTGGATGTACATCTACAACTGATTAACACATTTCAATATGTCCGTCAAAGCCAAGTGACCTTAGAAAACACAAAAATGGCTCTAACGCTGTGAATATTAGATATTTTCACATTTGTCATGATAGTAGCTGAGCGTCATCTGCAACACAGTGTGCTAAAACATTTGACAGCATTTGTGTTTAAAACTTTAGTTTTAACCTTTTGAAGTCAACCCATATGACTGTCTGTTAGTCAAGTCACATTTATTTATATAGCACATTTAAAACAGTAACTGTTATCAAAGTGCTTACCAAAAAAGATCACAGCATCACATATTAATAACAAGATATTACAGCAACATGAATAAAAGCATAAAAACATTAAATATAACGAGAAACAATGAAATACTAAATCAAATCGCCCTGCGTTAAATGTCAGGGAGTAAAAGCAAAACGGATGAACACAATCATCAACAACGAAATGCCAAATGAGATCACACTGTGTTAGCTAAATATGTTATGAACCACAGTGCAGATTTGATTGAAATATGGTGAAAGTGATATTTGAATGTACAAACAATTCAATTCAAGATGGCCACCACAGCTCACTGATATTAGACAACACAAAAATTACTAACACCTTTACAGATACTGAGGTAAACCTTGTATGGTGGTGTCTGAGAGTCATTTCCAACACGTATTCTAAGCACTGACACATCTCTTGAGATCTTGCAATAATACATAATGTCGTTTACAAGGTTTGTCTAAAACACTAGCTCTGTCCCTCCTTGTCATATGTGGGTTGATCTCTGGCATGAAAAAATCAGCAATTGATCATTATTCCTTCAAGAAATGCCACGTTTTTAATTTTAAATATGTCTGCCTGTCATGAATGACCTCATTGTGCTTTTAATGTCTGAAAATGCATTGGAATATAGGCAGAAAATGAATACTCCCACATTTATTTATGTGGCATCACACACTGTTACAAAACTGACTACGTAACAAATAGTGCTACCACAGAAAGCAAGTAAAAAAAAAAAAAAAGTCTTCGATAGAATTGTTTTGTGACAACACAAATGTGTCTTTGCACAATACCAAAAAGTAACATTTGTTTTATTGTTTTACAGGATGATGAAATTGCTTATTACAATGCAAAGGACAATGTAAGCGTTTTTAAATTGTATTGTCATCTTTTGTCCATTTACTTTCCTTCTATTTACATATAGTTAGATATCACTGAGTAAAGTCATTTTGGGTTTGAGCCTCACTGCTTTCTTGAAATCCTCTTCGCTGCATCATCTTCCCTCCTGTCCCTTATTTCTATACTGTTCACCACATTCACACTTTTTTTTTTTACTCTCTTATTCAATCATTGCCTCAGTTTTTTACTGCAGTACCCCGTCCTTTGCCTGTTCCTTGGACTTTTCCTCCCGTATAGCTTCTCCCTTCCATCTTACCTCCCACTCTCTCTCAGGTGAAGAGGTCCCTGCCATTTTTCTCCTCTAATTGACAGATGAGATGTATGAGCTGGCCACGCTGTTGCTTTATTAGGAAGCAAGTGTTTCCCCACTATTCCTCCCCAGTTGCTTTCTCTCTCCTTCCCCCCTCGTCACTTCAGTAGCTCTAAACCCTGAATTCTTTCATATCTCATCATGCTTTTCACCTCGTGTTGCCCCGTCTCTGCTGTGCTCATTGATGTAAATTGGCAGAGGCACGGCAGGGGTTTTAAATCTCCATATAAGTGTCAGTGTCTGCTGCTCCTCCTCAAAGTGGGGTTGAAAAAAAGAAAACGCCAAGATGTCTATTGGTAAACAGATAATGCTTCATTTTTTTAAGTGAATATAAAAATTGCCATAACGATATAATTATGTCAGACAGGATTCATCGAGGACGAGTCGTCAGATTTTCAATAGGTCCAATATTTTTAGATTAACCATAACACTATATGTTGCAGGCTGTGCTTCAGCAAATAAAATCAAGCCGATTGGTTTAATATCTGAAAGCTGCGATCGAACCCACTGGATTCATCTTGATCTATTGATTTATTTTCAGCTGGATGCGAATGAGACGGAGGGAAGAAAATACAGGATTCGTCCCGACTTTAAAGAGGACCCATCATTTAAACGCCTGACAGATCACAACCACACCGCTGTCCACATTCCCACTGACATCTATGATGGCTGTGAGTATAGAGACACACACAGACCTGAGTGGTAACTATGGAAACAGCTGACACACCAAGCTATTATGAAATGTTCGCAAGGAGACGGTGCCTCTAGCAAACTAAGTATGTTCTCCAGGCTGATACTTTGTGAGTTCTTAGTCGAGTCGTAAAAATAAGCTCATTGAAATGAAATTGGTTTACGATGCATCTCCTTCCGGTACAATCTATGACACCTCTCATGCCAATACATCTTTTACACATGGACGATTGGCTTTATTCTCATGAAAATGCTAACATTTTTTCAGATACTCAGATAAGTAAGCTTTGAAGTAAAAATCAAGTTTCTTAAACCACTTTTCTTACGTAACACCTCTGTATGTTGTAAACTAATTATACCCCCAGCTGTTGAAGCAAAGCAAGTAAGCTTTTTTTTTATGTCACCAATTAACACATTTTGATATAAAATAGAATCTGGGATCCTGCTTTATGTACAAAGTCGTTTACTTGTTTGGATTTTTCAAAGTTTGAGTTTAATGCTATACATAACAAAAAACTAAACAAAAAAACAGAGTTTAAGAGTTGTGACCATACACATTTGAAACAAATATTATCTGTTGTCAAAAATATTTTCAACATCTTAAATCTTAAGCAAACATTTTGTTCTGGTAGTGCCTTAAGTTAAAGGACTATGACTACAAAACTACTTTGTATGGAACAAGAAAAGAAAAAAAATATCAATATTATTGGTTTCTATGTTTTCATCTTGGTAGTTTGAATATTGAACAGAGAAAGCTATTTGTTCTTGTTCGTGTAATAAAACTTCAGCTGCTAAAGATCAATTATTGTCCTTTCATCAAGAGAAGCCAAACATACCATAGTTTTTCTTTCTTTTAACTACATTGAAAAACCTCTTTAACAGACAGTATTATTTATATATAAAGTATAATTTTAAGGAAGTTTTTTTTTTTTTTCTAATAGAAAATTATGCCCCATACAATGCCTCAATGTGATGCTTAAAATTGAAATTTGAAGAGGGGCACAAAAAACACACACCTCCATTTCCACATTAATGTGCATTAGAATGAGTCAGCTGAGGCGCTGTTTAAAAAAAAAAGTTGTTTTGAGTGAAATCGTAACACTTCTGTTGTGTTTCGGCCATTCGTGCACACCACAACAGTGATCGCGTTCTCTGAGACCCAGTTTGTTTCAATCCAGGTCTCAGAGTGGAAGGTTCTGAAAACTCCCGGCATCAGTGTGAAATCACACACGAAGAACAGTAACAATGAATCTCTTTTCAATTGATCAGCGCTTCTGACATGAAACATATACAGAATGTACAAGTTGCATCTCTTGGGTCCTTGGAGACACATTTCACACATTTTACTAACACTGTTGGTCCAAACAAACATACGGATGTAAGGAAGTAACTGTTGTCATGCTGGAGACTGAAGTATCTGCACGTGTTGTTGAAAAAAAAATAATCACATGGTCAGCTAGTGACCTGGCAGTGGATTTAACATAATTTACAGTCTTATCTAAACATTGATTCACAACATGTAAATATGTAACTCTTTCATGATCTCTAACGTTTCCAGAGATCATTCATGTGTGAACAGGGTCTACATGTGCTCTATACCTCTGTAGGAGTAACTGCATTATTTTACTTAGCATGAAGAACGTGATGGCAAGCACTGGTGACTCGTAAAAATGTGAACATTTTCAGCTTGAGCCAAAGAGACACATGGATCATATGCAGCTCATGCATCCTGCATGCATGTGCATAATGTCAGTGACATGGGAGCTCTTTGTCTGTGGCTGCTTCAGGAAACTCTGGGTCGAGAGTTCTCCAAGCAATAAGGAAGTGAATAAATTATATTTGACTGAACGGTGAATGTTTATCCTTTTCCCCACTGAATACTATGCTTCTTCTCTGTGCTCCAGTCATTGAGCAAGCATTAGCATCCACACGTGTTTGCAGGGGTGGATGTAACAAATTACAAATACTCACATTGCTGTAATTAAATAGATTTTTGGGTACTTGTACTTTTATGAGTATTTATTTCAAGTGTATAATTTTACTCATACTTAAGTACAATTTAGACCATGTAATCTACTTAGCTACTTTTAAAATCAGAATTTGCTACTGAGTATGGCTACAATTTGAATTTATATGAAAATCGCTCATCTGCATCATTGTAGCCAATAAGACTCTCAGATCATGAACACACCGATTACCTATGACGTAAGCAAAGGACAACTCTGTAGAGTAGAGAGTCCTTTATGGACTGAATATTTGGAGAAAAAGCCAAAATGGAGACAGAAGACAAAACTGTGAACAGAGAAGATGATGAAGTAAAGGCTGAGGACGAGTGCATGTGGCCGTACCTGGAGGAAATGTTCATGTACAGAGGGTGAAAAGGAAACAACGTCCAGATGTAAACTGTGTTTGATCTCTACAGTGATAGCAGCTTACAAGACTTCAGCATCTAATCTCAAAAAACATATTGTTGTTTATGAGGTTTTATGATATTGTTTTTTAATTGTTTGTATGTGTGGGTTATTAGTTTGGCTAAATATGCAAAGATCTTAGATATTGTCACTGCCATCGGTTTACCTGGTACTAAAATAAGACGGAGCTTCTGAGCATCTGAGAAATGTACTTTGAATGTAGCTGTTATATACAGTACATCAAACTGAATGACTTCTATTGACAACACAATAAAACATCATCTGGTTAAAAAGTAATTAATACTCTTGAATAGTTTTTGAGAAGAATACTTTGTACTTTTACTTTAGTATTTTATAGCACCAGTACTTTTACTTGTAATTGAGTACAATTTAAGCAGTGTAACAGTACTTGTACTTGAGTACAAAATTTCAATAATCTTTCCACCTCTGTGTGTGTTTTTTTTTTTTTTTTTTTCAAACGCTTCAACAACATGTAGCTAAATATTCTGTAAATAGCAAGTTAATTTAAAACAATGCAATTCCTTGACTGGTGCAGTTGTGTCAAACAAATTGAAACCATGCTAGTTATTATGTTAAATATTAGATAAAAAAAAAACTTTTTATACTCACACATAAGCTAAATGACACATTCTTACCTCTTGAAACTGTCTGTGTAAAAACTAATTGATACAATTAAACAAACTGGAATTAACCATAAGATGATCCAGATGGTATTTATTGACAGAAACTGCTTTGTACTGATTGATGAGGTTTATTCAATTACAGTACTATCAGTGACGTTTGGAGTGCGCTGCATTATGCTTTTTCATCCACTGAGAATTAAGAAGAATTTAAGGGTCAGGAATGAAAGACTACAAACCAGAAACAGGCTGCTTTGGTGGGTTTTGGCTGTCAAATGTTTGCTGCCTGCCTGTAATAAAAGCAGATTTCTGATCATTTCATCAGCATGCGCTGACATTTACATTTAGTAGATCAGAATAATTGGATCCTCTTGAGTCTTTCTGACATTAGCAGAGATCAAGCTGAATGTCACTGACTTAAAGATGAACTGCTGAATCTCTCAGCTCAGCAACTTGTGCTATTGCCACAGCACAAGTAATATATGTATATATATATTTTTTTTTTTGTTTGTTTTATAATCTTTTTTAACATGTTAGTTTCTGAGCTGATGTTCTTTTATTTTGACTTGAAGAGTTTAGTGTTGCGCTGCAGTTACAGTTAAATGAGTCTGACTACTGGATGGTTTAACCACCAGGCTGCAGTGTTGCTCATTCACTTGTGAGACCGGACCCAAGTGTGTTTGTTCAAATTAGAAAAGTAAATTGTGTGCAGTGGAATTTGCATCAGCAGTGACTTGGAGCAGCTATCAGTCAGACAGAGTGACTTCCTCAGCATGGACTTCAGTCTGCTGTGGAACCGTCTGCTTCCAAGGTTACATGTATAACTTTTTTGCTGATCCAGAATTCTCAGCTATACAGTAAATGTGAAACATTGATGTGGATAGATAGCTGTCAGACAATGTTTTCAGTAAAACCGCTGTAGTATCCGGCTGTTCTTGTTGTGACTTTGGCATTGTTTTGCCTTAGATACCTTTGTGACTAAAGTCTGGGCAGGTTGCCATGACTTTACACGTCCACTTTTTTTTATCTCATCGATGCTGTCTGCTGGTAGCTGGTAATGAGTATGCATAGATACTCTGAGGTTCTGAGAGGCATTCAGCACTGAACTGTAATCTGAACACGACAAACTAAATTCATGTGCATTCTTTGTGTGCGTGCATGTGCATGCATCCAAAGCTAGGTGTGGGGAAAGTGAAGAGGCAGTTCTTGCAAGTTTGTTTTTAGACAAGGTGTTAGTACTGAAACAGGTGAGATATACATAGTGCTGACAAAAATGAGCAAAACAATAAATATTGTAAAAATAATAAAAAAAAGGATAAAAAGATAACAACAAAGTGTGTCTTTAATATTGCCCCACTTGCTGTGTTGTGTATATTCTACGACTGGGGGAAAATAGTGTGAAGATAGATATGTTGTTAAGGTTTCACCTTCTCCAATTTGATCTCTAGCCTATAAATGTTTCAGATATGGCCTTTGCTCAGGTGGAGAAAATTGGATATTTTTGATAAAGTGGGTGAGAAGTTAATGAAATCAGCATCAACAAGAGACCTTCAGATGGAAGAAAAATAAAAGCCAAATCATTTTATCTATTGTGGGACAGTATCAACGAGTGGAAGAGGAAGACACAAATTCTGACAAAAGAGAAACGGTTCAGTCTAGTACATAAGAAAAGCATACAAACAACAAAATAAATATGTGCATGTTCTTTTGATTTAAAACATGTGACCAAAATTAATGTATCTTCCAACTCTGATCATTTATTAAAAAACTAAAAACTAAAAAAAAATGTGCTGTTGCTGTCTTCAAAAATTCACTGCACCTGTAGGCAACTCAGCTGAAGTTAAAACTGAATATATGTTCAGTGTAGATCAGACACAATAAGTCAGGCAGGGATTTTATTAATGTCAAGGGCAATATGAACCACTGAAGAGTAGTGTTTCTTCATGTAGAGGCAGTGCAGTTTAGCCTACTGAATAAGACGACTAATTCAACACCAGTGGAGCATTAAAGGACAACTGTCCATGCAGCTTTAATTTTTCTCAGCAAAAGACAAAAGCTGTGTTCATATTTGTTCCTCGTTTCTTTAAAAACCCTGTCCCTAATGAGTGAAATGGATTACTAATTGCACCACACCTTTTATTTCTGTCTCTTCAAAACAAAATGCACATGCACTCCTGGCAGGCTAGCCTTCATTAAATCTACTCTCTAGAGACGCGCACACAGATGAACAGTGTTTGCTTTGCACATCAATGAGCGACGTCACACTACGTGCCGGATACAGGATGTGTCTTACAAACATGCATCAGTCCAGCATAGATACAAAATATATAACTCTCTTCCGCAATTATTTCTGACGAAAACCCTATTACATACAGATGATAATACGATGAGAGGACAATAAACAAATACCGTATACAGTTGTAAAACAGAAAACAAGCAGACAGACAAAACACAGATTGAGTTGGGGTGGCACATGTTGTGCCTTCATCAATCATAGTCAGGGTTAGGTGGCTCTAAACTGTCTGGGGGCTGTGACATTACATCTATAATGCCTGTTGCCGCTTACAACTTACACTATCAATCACACACATGCACTACCCCCCCCCCCCCCCCCCCCCCCCCCCTCCCCACACACACACACAAACAGATTAGAGCAATTGGGTATTTCAAATATTAGAGTCAGAGTTTTATTTATTTGTCATTTGCACCACATGTGCTACATGTGGTGGAACGAAATTGAGTACACAGAGTCCCATTTACGTCCAACAAAAGTATAAAATGTAAAAGAAAAACAATAATAAGAGCAAAGTTATGAACTAAGAAAAATGTTAACTAAAAAAATATGCAAAGTACTAGTAGCATAAAAACATTGCATCGAACAGCAGCACGAACATGAGTCTGCATGAGCAGATGTGCACGCATGAACACAGCAACATGAAACAGATCAGCAGCAACATGGAACAGATCAGCAGCAACATGAAACAGATCAGCAGCAACATGGAACAGATCAGCAGCAACATGAAACAGATCAGCATCAACATGATGTGATTTTTTTCACAGTGATTATTCTGGTTAGAGAGTCACAAGTCTAACAGCTTCAGGATAGAAGCTGTTCTTCTGTCTAGACTTAATGCTCCTCAACCTCTTGCCTGAGGGCAGCGGGGCAAAAAGTGTGTGGGGAGTGGTGGCGCAGAGGTTAGAGAGGTGGGCCTGTGATCCGAAGATCACCGGTTCACGTCCCAGCCCCGACAACATCAAAAATTGTGGGTGGGGTAGGTGAAAACACTCACAGTTGCCCCCACCCTCATTCGCCCCACTCTGGGCCCATGAGCAAGGCCCTTAACCCCACCATGTGCTCCCTAAACAGGTCTCTCTTGAAAATGAGTTCTCGTGGCTCAATGAGACTACCTGTATAAATAAAGGCTAAATGAAAAAAAAAAGTGTGTGCTGCGTGAGTGGGGTACTTCATGATGCAGATGGCCCTCTTCCTGCATCTGGAGGTGTAGATGTCTGTGATGGTGGGGAGACTGACTCCAACAGTCTTCTGTGCAGCCTTCACCACTCTCTGCAAAGCTTTTCTTTCGGCAGCTAAGGTCAACAATGCAATGACATGCTATGGACGAGTGTTGTTGCCCCAGCTGAGGTTGTCATTCAGGTGCACACCCAAGTACTTGTAGCTGGAGACCACTTACACCGCAGATCCTCCTATGATCGGGGGGTGTGTTTGTTCTGTCTGAAGTCCACGACCATCTCCTTTGTCTTCTTTACAATGATGTGAAGATTGTTCTTTCTGCACTAGCTCTCCAGGTGTTCCACCTCCTTCCTGTAGCTGGACTCATCATTGTTTGTGATGCATTCAGCCACTGCTGTATCATCTGCTGTATTGTCTGGTAGTATTAACTACATTTAAAATTAAATACTGTTTAATTTTGGTCAGGGCACCGCCATTATGTTCCTGAGTACCATTCCTTTTACTTATGACTAAATACAGGCACTCGCAAGTGTGCTGGACAAATATTTTCTTATACTCTGGGTGAATAGTGGGTGAATGCTCGGAAACGCCTTGTAACTGCGACTTTCTTTCCCTCCATTACAGTGGCGTTATTTGCATGAACGCCCCTACAAGCACCTTGCAGATGTTGGACGCTGCCTATCATGGTGCGCTAAGATTCATAACTGGCTATAACTACCATATTGCACCTTGTATTCACTTAACTGGACACCATTAACTTCACACAGACTCTCCCTGTTTAAATAAAGTTTGAATGAATGGGTTGATACTGAGTGAGTCTTTGTGAACACTAATTAAAGTGTTAATTTGAGATGATCACAAGTCTTTGACTTCTTTCTATTGAGATTCTGACATTCTCTAATCAACCTCAGAGACTGAGAATCATATTCTAATAATTACAAATGGATGGAACATTTTTGTGCAATATCCTTTTTTTTCATTGATGTTACCATTGTTTTTTATTCATTATTTTTTGTTTTGAGATGTCTATATTTCACAAATTTATATACTGTGTATATATATATATATATATATATATATATATACAAGTAAATATCTGCATTTCAAGCTGTCTAATCAGATTGGTAGATGTGCAAAAAGTGTATTAAATTAAATTTTAATGATTATTTAGTTGATGAATCTATTATAGATCTATTTAACATACAAAGTCGATATTATACAGGGCTGTTGACTTTTTTCTATTATTACGCAATATTTTGCGTGCTTGATACAACATAAATTTGTAATTTGGATTTATACATGTTGAGCATAATCCATGGAACCTTTAGTATGGCTTCTCAGATTTGACTACGTTTTCAGTATGTAGTTTTTTTGATACACACTATCGTTTTGTATTTATCTTGAATTTTTCTTTTTTCTTTTTCTCAGCTACCATTGTGCTGAATGAACTCAACTGGACAGAGGCGCTTGAGGATGTTTTCAAAAAGAACAGAGAAGATGACCCAACACTTCTTTGGCAAGTGTTTGGCAGTGCTACAGGCTTGGCTCGCTATTACCCAGGTAACCCAATAACCAAACAAAACAAATCTCACTGCTGTGATGTTAAGAAAAAAAAATCACCTAATGTTGTTACTGTGTGTGCTTCCACTACTAATAATCAGTGAATCACTAATACTTATCAGGTCATTACTCCTCCACTCATTATGTGCGTAATTTAAGAAACCATGTGTGACTATCATCATAATTTTCAACAGTTTAGTTTAGTTTATCCATAATTTCAGTCTTGTAGTTTTTCATTGTGATGGCACACACTAATTGTATTTGATTTAATAAACCATCTTACACTGCAGCAGTTTTTGTGTTACTCTAAGTAATGATTTTTTTTTTGTCCCTCATCAAGGAGTGAAGAGAGCATTTGGAAATGCCCTTGGTCCATCCATCTGTGCATGTTATGAGCATGATAACTTGACAAATAAATTAGATACCAACTTCCATTTTGTTTTGTGGCTACATCTAAGGGTAAAAAGTGTTACGATTGAAAAATGGATATCCACATCAAAATCCAAGATGGCTGCCTCCATAACTGTCCATCCATCCTGTGAGCTATATAACTTGAAAAATAAGCAATGTGCCAACTTTCATTTGGGTTTGTTTTGAGATGTCTGTATTTCATCTATATATTGCATCTCGATGTAAGAAAGGCCACCATGGGTGCCTCTCATGAAGGCAACCAAAGGACCCACTGGTGGACACCAGCGGTGATGACAGCTGTCAAACTGAAGAAGGAGGCCTTCTGGACTTGGCTGTCCTGGAGGACTTCTGAAGCAGCTAAAGGGTACAGGAAAGCCAGAAGGACTGGAGCTTTGGTGGTTGCGGTTGAAAAAACTCAGGCATGGGAGGCATTTGGGGAGGACATAGAGAAGGCCTTTTGGTTGACCTGGAGGAGGTTGTGGCAAACTGTTCTGCGATTCAGAAAAGGAAAACGGTGTCCTACTCAGGTTCTGCTTGGTTTGGGTGTAGGGTTGCTGATCCAAACTGAGGACATTGTCAAGCGGTGGAAGGAGCACTTGGAGGATCCCCTTAATCCACCCACCATGTCCACCTTTCAGGAGGCAGAGTCTGAGGATGTCTGCATCATGAAGGACCCCACTCATCTAGCACACACACTTTTTGCCCCACTCCCCTCGGGCAGAAGGCTGAGGAGCATTAAGTGTAGAACCACTAGACTGAGGAACAGCTTCTACCCTGAAGTTGTTTGACTCCACTGTGGGAAAAAAAAGTCACTGTAATGCCTTTTGATTGTTAATATGTGCTACTGACTATCCATGCTGCTGGTCTCATGCTGCTGATTTATTTCATGCTGCTGTATTCATTCGTACTCGCTGGCCATGTCCCCCAGCCATGTCTGCGCAATGATCGTTTTTTACGACTGCGTACACATACTTATTGTCACACAATAAACTGCCCTGCAACGGACTGCTCTGTATGCAACAACAACTGCTCTCTGTGCAGTCACAAGGATGCGCAGCGCGACTGCTGCTCTCTGTGCAGCGCTGACAGGTGTCCGGTGGCTGCCCTGGTGGTGAAGAAACAGGGCTAGTGCCCATTTAGTTCATCAAACTTGCTAGAATCCATTAGAAAATATTCAAAATGTTTCTCGCTGTCCATCGTCTGCATGTCGTTCACCAGGGTATTAAATTCTCCTTCTTCACCTCTGGTCTGGTTTAATGGCCTTATCTTTTATTTTTTTGCCAAGAGGCAAGCGATCTCTTCCTCCTTGTCTGTGACACCATGACTGAAATTGTGAGAAATGAAGGAATTTGTCACGAGAGAATTAAATTCTGTACGCTTTGGCCCGACGTGGCTAATCGGGAGGGTCTAGAGATTGCAGGGCCAGCGCTCCCTGTTTTTTTTTTTTTTTGTTTAGAACTTTTTATTAACATCATATAAACACAATCCCGCTGCCGCTGCTCCTGAGCTGCTCTGTCTCTACCCAGGGCTGCCGGCAGCTCTCGTTGTATTATTTATTTTAATGAGTCAGATCCACTATGTGACATGTCAATCAACCTAGTAGGCATGTCAGCAAATGACCAATCAGCGACCTCAATTTATCCCAAAGTTAAATGCCCCTTACCTGCAGGGCTGGGCTGCAGCCCATCAGGGTGTATGCTCGAGTATGAAGTCTCAGCCATCTGCGGACAGTACTCACAGAGTCCGTGCAAGTACGCCCAAATATGTAGGGGCCTTTAGTTTAGCATATTTCTTAGTTCATTTAGAACTTATTACTGTTTTTCGTTTACATTTTATACTTTTGTTGGATGTAACTGGGACCCTATATATACAATTTTGTTTCACCACATGTACCGCATATGATGCAAATGACAATAAAGCAACCTTACCTTCTATTTATTTATGTATTATAATTTTGGTGGAAAGCAGTCTAAAACTGATCAAATATCCCCACAAACGTATTTTTACTTTTTATTGTGTTTACCTCTTAGAATACACAACAAATTATCACATGCCCTTGTACCGACTTCTTGTTGTGGTGCCCTCTCTCTAATAGTATGCAGGTAGAAAACAAGCTCATCCTCTGCTCTGCATACCTTATCTTGGATTTTTTATTCTCTCCTTTTTTCCTGTCCAGTAATTTTTGCGAGCAGGAAACTTGTCACAGTAGATGTGATAAATTTAGGAATGAATCCAACAAGCCAACAGTCATTACAAAAGGTGGCTTATCATGTCTGACAGTGACTCACTGCTTAGCAGAATTTGACACTGCATGTTGCCAGATTTTGGTAGTCTTGCAATGAAATGTGTCATAAATAAGACCAAAATAAGCAGAAGTGATAATTAGCTATATTTAATTACAATAACAAAATCTAATCATCATATATGTCATCTCCTTTTCTAGCTTCTCCTTGGATGGATGCTAGAAAGACTCCCAGTAAAATTGATCTATATGATGTCCGCAGAAGACCGTGGTAAGAAACCTGCAATAAATACATATTGTTTAGGGTTTATTCATATAATGTTGGTCGGAGCAGACCATTTACTGGTTTTATATAAATGTGTCTTTTTATTAACTGATGCATAGGTGCTCCTTTAAAAAGTGGGATTGGGGTTTAAAACTAGAAATAAATTATAAAGAATGGAAGAAAAGAAAAGAAAAAAGAAATTGTGACTTTGCAGCCCAGTGCAAAACCAGTTCAAATAAACAATTAATGCCTTACCATTAAAATTTATTTTAAAAATTAAATTAAATTTTGTTTTTTACCTTTTGAATACACCCAATAGATTAAAAAAAAAATATATTTTTTGAATGATTATGTGCCTTTATTTATATTATATCCTTTATGTTTCAAGTTTCTAGTCATAAACATACATATTTTGAATGAACAATTACCATTTCTAGTATATTTAAAGCAAATATAATTTTTATTAACATTGTGGGAAGTATTTTTACTTGTAAAATAAAAGTGTTGCCATGGGAAACTATTTTAAAATCAGTGGCCTTCGACGGGCTATTTTATATTCAGAGAGAGAGATCAAAGATCTCAGCACAGATGTTTTTTCTTGTTTTTATTCATGAAGGTACATTCAAGGGGCTGCCTCACCAAAAGACATGTTAATCCTTGTGGATGCGTGAGTACCCTGATAACCTTACAGATCTATAACTTGTTCACTTAAGCATTTTTTTATCATAAAGTTTTTGTTGTTTTGTCTTGGTTTTTTTTAGATTTTCTACCTTTTTTCCAATTGCAAGAAATAAAATCTTACAGGTAAATCTCAGCTAATCATCTTTTCTTCTCTTTTATAGAAGTGGGAGTGTGTCTGGTTTAACCCTCAAGCTGATTCGGACGTCTGTCAGTGAGATGCTGGAGACTCTGTCTGATGATGACTATGTCAACGTTGTTTTCGTGAGTGTCTTTAAACCCACCCAACAAAATATAAAGAGACCTGTTTGCTTGATTCTGCATGAACATCCATTATCAGAACCATTCATGTCAGGTGTACTGTCAGATAACGTGCATGCACACAAACACACACACAGCACATTGCCTGAGCAGGTATACAGTATGCATGCAAGAGAGGCAGAGATAGAGAACAAGTAATGAAAAATGGATTTCTTTCAGGTCTGGCCACCCTGAAACAGATCTTTAATGAAATACCCACTGCTCTATTTGGTGCTAAAGATTAAAACTCTGCTCTCTGTGCCCCCAACCCTCCGCCTGAGCCACAAATAGAGGCACAACTGTGGATGAACATTCCCATTGCTCCTAAAGAAATTAAAGCTGGACCCCAGGAAGCATCCATCCATCTCTCTTTTTATCTCTCCAGTATTTGTCCCTTTTATATTTAAGGGATGCAATTTCATTTGTCATTCATCTCTTTCTTTCAATACTTCCTCCCATTATTATTCTTAGTTTCTTCCCCTTATTTTTTTTTACTTTTTCTCACTCACCCATCACTCTTCAGGCCCATTTGTTTTGTGATTACACCTGGAAAGACTTAATCAGGAGATTAGTTGATGTGCAGACGGGTACCTGAGGTGTTTATTGAGATGGGTCTTTATAGAGATCGAAGCTGTCTTCTGTTGTATCACACAAAGACAGCTATTCAGGCTCTGCCGCCTCTCCATGGGGACCCTTTGTCTTCGGCACAATGTATTCTGTTCCATGGTGGACATGTGATTCTACAAGGGTTGCAAATAATCAGAAACTGATGGGGAGAAACGCTTGCCTGGGTGTGTGTGGATGTGTGTCTGTTTCTCAGAAAGTGAGACAGACTAAACGGGTTTAGTTTGAGAAACAAAATGCAGTTCAATTGTTGATGTAAAAGATTTTTTGAAATTTTGTGTGTGTGCTTAAAAAGTGCAAGGATAAAGCATTAATGACCCAAATGAGCTGCAGGACACCGAGGCATACATTAAGGTGCTAAAATCAATTTAAGGTTAAAATATCACATTTTATTCCTAATGCAGAAGAAATCAACTTGGCAACATTAGAACACGGTGGTGCATATTAACACATTAACACAATATTTGTTTTATTTACGTCAGATACACTGGCTGCAACTTAAATAAAGTTAAAAGTAAATCTTTGCTGTGGTTTTAAAATATGTTTGAAATTTACGAAGGCTTTCGAGCAGCATCTTTCTGCATTTAATTTTATTTTTTAAATTGTTTGTAAATTACATAAATAAAAGCTATATCTTATGTGTTAATAAAATAATCAATGTTATTTATTAATTGAAAGCTCAATTAATTAACAACACATAACATGTATCAGTGTAAATTTCCTAAATAACCTAACCCATTATTTTATAAATGAAACCCTTTGTTTATTGTGTTGCTGAACAGATTATAATCCATGTTTTCACACAGATTTTTTTTTTTTTTCTCCAAGTAGAAAGCTGTTCTAACTGGAGTTTTGTGTTGAACAGTTTAATTATCACCATCCAGCAAACTCAGTGTTAGGAATATTTATTGGCCAATAAATAACAATAATAAACATTAATGATGCTGTTCCATAAATGTCAGCAGTATCATTGATCAGACTGAGATGGAAATTGAAACTTTATATCAAAATTATACAACATATTTATATTTTTTATTGATTTAGTTTAATGTGTCACTTTAAAAAAAATAATCCAGTAAATTCTACATTCAAAAATAAACATTTGTATGCAAAAACGTGGTAATTTGTAATAAACATGAGGTCATGATATGAGGTATGAAAACCTTTTAAAATGACAAAAAGCAACGGGAAAAAAGCTATTAGGCATTTTCCTGCCACTTCATAATATCAGTTGCATTAGAGGTCATTTTTCCCCGCTTGACCAAGATGCATCATGCGTGTTGCCACGCTCTGTCTTTTTTTTTTTTTGGCACTGACTGAACTCATTCAGACACATGTAGACAGGGTGACGTGTGTCAGACCCTGAGGTTGTTACCTGTCACTGAATCACTGCTCTGCTGTCACCCATTAGTCATTAACCTCATTAACAGTAGCCCAGGGACTAAACTGGCATTTGATAATGGAAGATGTTCACACTGTTCCTTAACAGCTGGACAGGTTAGCAGACTGCTGATGGCTAGCTTTTAGTCTTTTCACCCATATTTGTCACACTTGTGTTCTTGTTTTCCTCGAAACCCATCACCTCACTGAGTTTCTGTGACCTCTATCATGCCTGTTGAGCCATGTTATCCAGTGTCACTCCAGTGAACAGGCCTGAGTATAAAGCAGAGCTGCAGAGAGTCCGGCAGGATTAGAGTTTCGAGATTAGCCGTCTTTCCCGAGTCATCACTAATCCTTACATAAATCCAGGACAATAGTGCACACATATGAGATCTGGTGTAATAGGATCAATGGAGAACAAGGGAATTTGAAATAAATTGTATCACATTTATGTTTAAAGCCAGGAACACTGACTCTCAGTGCAAAAATGTTTTGCTTTTTTTAGTCATCACATATGCTTCTTCTTTTTGTCATAAATAAGCTTCTCTAGCAAAAAGTGCCCATTGGATGATAAATGAAAACATGGGCTCATTATATGAGATGTGTCTTTTTTATGTTCCTGCTTGTGAATCTGCTTTTGAGTCCTGTATCCCCCCCCCCCCCCTGTTTTTTTGTGAGTCTCTTTTATTCTTTTCACATCCTGGTCTCACCTTAGTCATTTGTCCTTTTGATAGAATATTCATCCATCCATCCTTCCATTATCTTTTTCCCGCTTCTTCCTTTTTGGGTAGTGAGGGTCACTTGTGTACATGTCCAGGCATCACTGTGCGAGGGGCGGGGGACACTCTGGACAGGTCTCCAGTCCATCACATGGACACAAAGAGAGAAATGAGACAACCATTCACTCTCTCACTCACACCTACGGACAATTTAAAGTTACCAGTCAGACTAACATGCATGTTTTTGGTCTGT
>NC_056507.1:23995114-24019027 GCF_014905685.2 Nematolebias whitei | reverse complement strand
CCCCAGCCAGGATTCAATCCAGCGACCTTCTATCTGACAGACAACAGCTATACCTTTTGATTCTGTTGTTAAATTTATATTGTGCCAATTTATATCATTTCTGTTTAGACAAAAAAAAAAAAAGTCTCAGGAGAGAAATGTGCTGTAATTTTGATACTGTCACTCTAAAAGGATTTTCAGTCCCTGCTACGTGCACACTCCTCAACGGTCAAGGCTTATATTGCCTGTTGTTTATGTAGATCAGGGTCATCAGCCTTCCTGTTGGCCACCTCACACAGACATATTGATCAGTTAAGATCAATGAGGCCCAGTGTTGTTTTAGAACAGCTGGTTTACTTACTCTGATGTTCCAAGTCCTTTATTTTATTACTTATTTATCCTATAATTGCTTATTTTATTAATATTATTTGTAATTTGGAGCTCTTTGGAACAAATTTGTATTGCTTCTGTTCGGAGCTAAGTTTTGCTGATAACATATGGACGGTGAGCTCAACTCGGAGAACTGTTCTGTTTAGGTACCAGATGACGGATCTTTACGCATGTGTGCTGGATGACCAAAATGAAGAGGTCCCACCTTTACAAATGGACGGTGTTCCTGCCCGTCCTCATTTTTATATAGCAGAATCTTGTTTCCATGGGTACCACATCGTTGAGCTCCAAGAATGTGAAGCAATTAGTGGGGCTTGATGAATGTGTCTGTTTACCACAGCCTGATAACAGCCAAGGCCAGGTGGGAGTGCTTCTATGTGTATATATGTGTGTGAGGGTGCTCGTGTGTGTCCATGCCCCATTCGTATTTGTTACACATGCACAGATGCTTTAATCATACGAATCATTTTCAGGTCATAACGCCTTGCCTCTGTTTCCCAGTTTAACACCAGGGTGAAGAACACGGCGTGTTTCGACCATCTGGTTCAGGCCAACGTGAGGAACAAAAAGCTGCTGAAAGATGCTGTTCAGAACATCACAGCCAAGGGGATCACCAACTACACGAAAGGATTTGAGTTCGCGTTTGAGCAGCTCAACGCGGTGAGAACAACACTTTGTTTTGTTGCTCTTCATTGTGATGAGAGCTCGAGGTTTAAATCAAGTTTCGAGTGAATGCTGCATGTGACGTCTCCATAATTTAGAAGCTTTAAGTTGTTCTTTGCTGCCATCTCCTGCATGGATGTGTTACTGCTTACCTCCTGTTTGACTAAAACAAATTAAAGATAAATAATTAAAATATTTTATAGAATAACAGACTTTAGACTAAGTTTCACAATTACTGCTCAGACTGTTAAACCTTAACTCTTAGCCAGTTCACGTCCAATTGTATGTTTGGACAAATCAAAAACAAAATAAAGGATTTTTCTAATTTATGCCTGCTTTACCAAAACGTACAGTTTGTAGTTTTACACAAAAAATAAAAATAAAAAAGATTTGTGAGCTTCAAAACCTTCTGTGTTTTTTTTCTTTCAGTGAAGCAAAGTTTCTAAAAGCTTGTCTGCTTTCTTTGACTAGACAAATATAAGCAGAGCCAACTGCAACAAGATCATCATGCTCTTTACTGATGGGGGAGAGGAAAGAGCTCGCTCTGTACTCGAGAAATACAACGCTGACAAAAAGGTACGGTCATTAAGTGACACACGTGCACATTTAGTTTTGTTTGATGGTGTGCATGGGAATGCACATGCAAGCTGACGGGTAGACAGCAGGAAGACAAGGAGCAAATAAACCTTTATTAAGTAAAGAACGAAAGAAAGAAACTAGAAGCGCCGACAGGCAAGAAATCAAAAGCTAACACCCATTAGTGAAGTAAAAAGAAACAAGCCTGACAGAACAATAAACAGCAGAGGGGAAAAAGCTACCCAGTTTTACAACCTTATAATCCAGATGTTTTTCCTTAAGAGGACTACATATCTTTACTATCAGGTTTTCTTGAAGGAAATGACCAACAATTAGCAACATTTAAACGGCCTTCCTAACCCATCCTGCCTCCCAGATTGCTCCCACCTGTCACCGTGCAGACTTATACGACCTTTGAGGGTGTGCTGTGGTGTCTGCCACCAGAATTCTCACTAATTCCAGCACAGCACATGCTTCATCACATTAAGATCTGCCGTTTTCGTTCTTAAGGAATCCCACATACTCGGGCGTACTTCACTCCACAAAGGTACATGCGTACTCAACTATACTCAACGCGGACTCAAAGTGGACGTCTGCAAGCCATGTCTGCGCAAAGTTCAATTTTTATGACCGCGTACGCGTACTCGTGTCGTACAATTAAACTGCCCGGCAACGGACTGTTTTGTATGCAACACCGATGTATTAAATTCCCCCTTCTTCATCCCTGATCTGGTTCAATGGCCTTTTCTTTTGTTTTTTGCCAAGAGGCAAGCAATCTCTTCCTCCTCGTCCGTTGATGACTGAAATTGTGAGAAATGAAGGAATTTGTCACGAGAGAATTAAAAGTAGGCCCAGCGTGGCTGCGGGAGGGTCTGGAGATTTTCCGGTGGGCCGTCTGATGTGTGGGCTGCAGGACCAGTGCTCCCTGTTTTGGTTTTTTTTTTTTTTTTTTTTTTTAATACAACTTTTTATTAACAACATATAAACACAGAACACCACTGCTCCTGGGCTGCCAGCTGCCTTTACCCAGGGCTGCTGATAGCTCTTGTTTTTTGTTGGCGACCTGTCAATCAATCCAGTAGGCGTGTCAGCAAATGACCAATCGGCGATCTCTATTTGTCCCAAAGGTAAACGCCTCTTGCATGCAGAGCTGGGCTGCAGCTCATCAGGGTGTATGCTCGAGTGTCTAAACTGTCTGCGGACACTGTCCGCGTGACTCACGGAGTACACACAGTACGCCCGAGTATGTAGGAGCCTTTAGTCTACACTTGGGGCTCTTCACCATGCTTGTCAAGCTGTCTGTAAACAGTGTCTGTGGTGTTGCAGAAGGATGTGAAAATCAAGATGGTTTTATTTTGACAAAAGTTTGTGTCTGGTCGACAAATCAGTGGTAATTGGACTGCTTAAAAATAAAACATCTGCACAAATGATATGAATCCTTTTTTTACCAGCCAAATGATGTATTTCAATGGAAAAATAAATATAAATCACTTTACTTGTCATTAGTTTGTATTGTTTATTTTTCAGTATAGACAGTGCTAAATTAAAAATAGTAATTATTACAATGTATCAGTATGTGTAAAAGTATTTTTTTTTATGTTCTAGGTCAGAATCTTTACCTTTTCAGTAGGACAACATAACTATGATAAAGGACCCATTCAGTGGATGGCATGCTCAAATAAAGGTATTTGATATTATTGTCTGTTTATTGTAATTCCATATTTAGATAATATTTTGTTACGTCACCATCAAATTGTATTGAGTGATTTGTAAAAAGGATTTCTATTCTAACAATGTTCAGTCAGGTCATCTAGACAGTTTCTTTTTTTTTTTTTTTGCTGAGTCGTTTCGTCCTTCATCCAAAGGACTTCTTCAATTTGAGGAGCCACCAAACAAACTGCTTTCCACAAAACAGCATACTCCACAGTGGAAACAAAACAGTTTGCTGGTACTAAGATGGTCTCCGGACTTCCACTGTGGAGAATGCAATTTTGTGGAGATCAGCTTGTTTGGTGGCTCCTCAGATTGAAGGAGTCCTTCGGATGAAGGTTGAAATGTCTCAGCAAAACCATTGTTGGATTTTTACCTGGATTATTGAGCATGAACTTTGGTATTTTCTATTCATTTTTTTACAAAAACAAACTAAAGATTAAAATCCAAAAATAGTTTAGGAACTAGACAAAGTGAAACAGAGAGGCTTATTTGTGAAAATAAAATAAAATAAACTGGTAAAATGTAGACTTCAGCAGCTCAGACAAGAATAACTTCATCTTCTTCTGGATAACTGAAGGAGAACTGAAACACTGTGAATCAGTCAAAAGTGTTTCAAACACAAGTAAAAACCATCTGATGTGTCAAATATCTCTATGTGCCTATTTTAAGCTCGCAAACTGAATCTTATTTAACATTTTTAAGTGTGATCATTTTTCCAGGTTACTTCTATGAGATTCCCTCAATTGGCGCCATCAGAATAAACACACAGGTGAAGTCTAAAGGTTGCTTTTTTAATATAATTTGAGAAAATGTGGAAACTTGATCCAGAATATTCATCACTGATACTGCTTATGTTTAATTTAGGAATACCTAGATGTCTTGGGGAGACCCATGGTTCTAGCAGACAAGAAGGCCAAACAAGTTCAATGGACTAATGTGTACCTTGATGCTCTGGTACGGTTTCATTTTTGTACTAAATAAATACAAACATTTTCTACACAAATAAATGAAGATTAGGTATACAGTGCTTGACTTTACACCAGGAACTGGGCCTGGTCATCACTGGAACACTGCCAGTGTTCAACAGAACTAAAACCACTGATGAAAGAAATGGCAAGGTAAAGCCCATTAACATATGAACATATAAATGGTTAATGTTATTGTATGCAATAGTCCTCATATTTTTTTCACATTTCTTCCATTAGCATCAAAATCAGTTGATTCTTGGCGTGATGGGGATTGATGTGTCTCTTGATGACATCAAAAAGCTCACACCACGTTTCACAGTGAGTTTACCATACCCATATGTGATCACGTGCACACAGACAAAATGTGTCTACATGAGGTCTTCCATTATGTTAAACTGAATATTTGGTCCACCGAATGCCATGGAACTTTTATGCCATACATTCATTTTCGGTAGCGGAGTCCTCCTGTTCAAAGTTGTGTGGGGTTTGGACTGGTGCCATCAAGTAAGAGCTTATCTTGGACAAACCAGTAGGCCATGTCTAAACCAACACAATAACAATACTGTTAACATTCTTTTTGTGGTATTTTTAAATTTCAGCTATCATTCAGCTTGCATTCAAATAAGGGGATAAGTCATAAAATAGGCATATTCAATACAAAGTTTCTGCTAAATGTTTTAATCTTTAACCTAGTTGTCTAAAGTTGATAACATCCTTTTGAACCACCCCACCATAATGCAACCTCCTCATGCTATCAATATATTGACATATTTGTTTCCTTTTTAACACTTTTTTCCTTCTTTGTTCACCTTGACACCAGATCGGTCCAAATGGCTACTACTTTGCCATTGATCCCAATGGCTATGTCCTGCTGCATCCTAATCTTCAGCCAAAGGTACAACATCTGGCGTCATGCATCACGTTGTATGCATCAGCATATAAATGTGTTGGTGTGTTAAATAAAATCCTCACTATTCTACGTAGTTTCACTGAAGCTGGTTGAAGCAAGTGAACAGAATTCTGCCTGGCAGATGGCAAAGGCTCTTCAAACTTTTCCATGTGCCGCCTCCTCATCAGTCTTGATGAAAAGAACCTATTCCCCCGCTAGAATATAAATATGATATAATCAGCCCTTAGATATTGACTGGAAGGTCACTTCTAGCATATGGGGCTGCACAGATATGAGGAGCTGGCACTGATATGGCGTACATGTTTGAGAATAAGGGACAACAAGAAATGCAGTGGCACATTCTACTTTGTAAATGTAATTAGTTATAAAGTCTCATAGCACCCTTTATATTCAAATTTAGTTTATTCTGATGTCAAAACTTTATCTGCTGTTATGTGTTTTTCCTTATCTAGAGGAAACTGATCAAACAAAGGGATTGGAAGGAATGTATATACATATATACATACATACTTATACACATATATATACTGTCTGTTTGAGTATTTCTTAAGGTTCTGAGTAGTCTCACAATTTGTCAGAGAAATGCATGTGGACTTCCAGCCACTGACACATATTAAGACGTGACCCCGTAAAAATTAGCCATGACCCTACAAGAGGTTCCAGCCTTCTTCAGTAAATCCCACTGCAGCTCACCTACTTCAGCCCGAGGCGAGCTGGCACTGACAGGCTTCACGGGGCCATGTGTTACCCTGAGCTTCAGAACGGCCCCTTCACTGATCTGAAACTGCAGACCACACACACTTCTTGACAGTTATGGAGCAAATTATATATATTTTTTCTTTACTTTAATGCTTTTATTGATGTGGTGATTTATATGCTGTCAGTTCCCATTAGTGAATACTCGCAACTCTATGCACTGGAAAACAACATAAAAAAGAAGTGACTTTTATAATCAGGGATCGAGACTGGCTTTTAAATTGTAAACGAGGAAGAAAATAAGGCTGAAAAGGTGTAAAGTTTATTCTGACACCTTGACAAGCACAATGTTTAAAGGCCTTAGGCTTTACTGATAAGATCTAACCATTATTTATCCAGTTCCTTCTATTTTAAGGGGTTGTTTTAGTCTTTTTTTTAACCCACACACCATCTTTGTGTTCAACCTGAAATAATGTAATCTAGTTTAAGATGTGCATGTGTCTAGTACTACTTTTCTCAACGATAACACAGTTAACACCAACATTTATCTCTGTACATTTTTGTCTCACACTTTTCTTAGAAAAGGATACATAACAGAAAACTAAAGCTCAATAATAAGTATGCTGTCACTTTTCATGAGGTGAGACGGCATAGATGTAGTATTAACAGGCGTAGCTGTACTCTAGTGTTTTAGATGTTTCTGTTTAATAGCTCTTTAGCTGTAGTTGTAGTTACATCAGCCAACTATCATTTCTATCAGGAGACAATAATTTGAAGTCATGTCTGAAGTACTGTACATAAAACTGAAGTAATATAGCTGGTTTATGTTTTTAGTTAGATACATTTGTGAGTAGTTTAGTGTAGAGTGCTTCATGATTTTTTTTCTAATTAAACTAATGCTTCTGCATCCGTATTTAGATTGACCCTCCAAAAATTGTGCAGAAAATGAGTATGCTGTGATTCTTAGTGGTCTTAGTTATCTGGTGGTATATTGCACGTTTGGCAGCATTAGGCAATAAAACAAAGATAGTACATGTTTTACATGTTATAAAGAACAATGTCTTATTTATTAATCATCAGTTTTAGTAGATTTCTAAAAGAAAAACTTTTTTCTTCCAGTTTTTCACATTCTCACATACATTTTCACATTTCACATTCCTTGCAGCACTCGTAGTTTGAGACCATACATATTCATGCTATTATTTGGAAATTCTGTTTTGTTTATGTCAATAATGTTATATAATGACTTTCAGGAGTGCATATCAAATTATTCTACAGAGTAATATGACCTTAGAGTGACCTGATGCTGTAACTAGGCACCATCGGAATGATCTCATTTTATTGTTGCAATGCAGCAAACTGTTTTCTCATCAGCCTTAGGACACATTCTCACTGAATCAGCCAAATGCCATAATGAGGGATACTGAGAGTGACCTTGAGCACTGTTTAACATTTAAATGTGAAATATTGCTTCCAAACTTTCTGTCTTGCTTCAGTGTTTTTAGTTTCATCTCACACCTCCACCTCAGCTCACTTGCTGACATACAGTACAGCAATTTCTCTGATGTTCTTTTGTTTTTCCACTAATTCTTTTTCCTTTTTAACCTCTCAATGTCCCCCTTTTTTCGTATTTTTTAATTTCCTTATCATGGTACAAATGATGTTTTGTTTTGTGTCAGCCAGTGGTGAACCTCTTGATCTTTTATTCTTTCTTTTCTCATTTTCATGTTGAGATGCTTCATCTTCATCATCCTCCTTTTGCTGCTCCATTTTATTTTACTCACCATCACATGTAAGAGACTTCATTTATGCCTTTCACAGAACATCATTATTTATTGATTGCTCTTCTTGTCTGCATATAGCTTTGTTCCTCAGATTTTTATGTCTAAAACTTGAGTTCTCCTATAGCAAGGACTTAACATTTTTACACCCTTTAAGACATTTTTAAGACAAAATGCATATTGCTTTTGATAATACTCAAAATATACCTCTTTAACAATGTACTTTTAGCACATTTTGAGTTTAAAATGCTGTGGAGGGCAGGCTGGGATCAGATTCCATGTCCTCTTCTTTTATAGAGTAGGTCCAGATTCCTGCTACTATTTTATACCACCATAAAGCAACTCAGACGTATAGAGTTTTAAGAGAGGACGTTCACAGAGTTCAGTGTCATTTTGTATCAAATCTTATTCAGCTGTGGGTGGTGTCAAATGTGGTGTCAAAATAGTGCCATATGGCACATTCCATTTGTTTTTTATGTCCTGGATTTGATTAGGTTCAAGTATAGGGGGACATTATTGTCACTGCGTCTGAATAGAATACATAACCTTTGGCCACAAATAAATAAAATATATGTGCTGTTTACATGTGAATAAATTGATTTACACCTGAAACTTATAAACCCTGCCTTAGGGGATTTTCTACACAAATCGTTGGCTTCCTCAAAGAGTAGTATATTAACTCACACAAAGGAGACGTGTTATTTTGAGATCTCAAAATTTGGTAAAATGCCCATTGTCATAAAGGCAACTGATTGTTCTGAAATATTCACAAACAAATTATACAAAATGGATACAAATTTTAGTTTTTAAATTTTCTTAAAACCAGATAAGTGTTTAAAGTTTTAATTATTATAAGGATGATAGGGTCACTTGGATGCCCATGTGGGCAATAATGGAGTTATTGAAAGGGGGTGGGGTGGCTGGGAGGAATGGCCTCCCTGATCTGAACCCGAATGGTGTTCATTTATTGGATTTCTGTGCTAGGCATGGGTTGTCCATAATGAACATTATAATTGAGCACAGAGAGGTTCTTGGTACCAGGCCACCTTAGGTCAAACGTTGATTGTAGATGTTGTAATTGTGTCATTGGACCTGCTGTCCTTTGTCTTGGACACTCAATTGAAGAGAAGGGAAGAGCTGTCAACTGCTCATCACCTGGTGGTGAGTTGGATCCAGTGGTGGGGGAGAATGCAGGACAGACCTGGTAAACCCAAACATATAATAAGGGTGAACTGGAAATGTCTGGTGGAGCCCCCTGTCTGTGCGACCTGCACCTCACATCTCCAGGAGAGATTTTCATTTGTTCCGGGGGAGGTAGGGGACATGGAATCTGAATGGGCCATGTTCAGGGCCTCTATTGTAAATGCAGTTTCTAGGAGCTGTGGCCTGAAGATCATTGGCATTTGTAGTGGCGGCAACCAAAGGACCCACTGGTGGACACTAGTGTTGATGGAGGCCATCAAACCAAAGAAGGAGGCCTTCAGGACTTGGTTGTCCAGGACTCCTGAAGCAGATGATGGGTACAGAATGGCCAGAAGAATTGCAGCTTTGTTGATTGCAAATGCAAAACTCCAGCATAGGAGGCTATAGCAAAGGACTTTTGCTTGGCCTTGCAGAGGTTCTGACAAAACTATTCAGCGACTCAGAAGAGAAAAGCGTGACCCTTCCCAGATTGCATTTTGTTTGGGTGTGGGACTTCAACCTGGACTGAAGATGTTGTAGAGCATTTTGAAGATCTCCTATGTTCACTTTTGAGGAGGTACAGTCTGAAGACTAGGGGCAAGACAAGTCCATTACCATGGCAGAGGTCATAGAGGTAGTCAAAAAGCTCCTCGTTGGCAGGGCGCCAGGTATGGACAAGCTTTGCCCCAAGATGCTGAAGGTTCTGGATGTTGTGGGTCTGTCATAGTTGACACCTCTCTTCAACACAACATGTAGGACTTGGGAAATGCCTGTGAAGTGGCAAACCAGGATGGTGGTTCCCTTTTTTAAAAAAGCGGAACCAGAGAGTGTGCTTCAACAAGCATGGAATCACACTTCTTACTCTCCCTGGGAAAATTTAGTCCAGGGTATTGGAAGGGAGGCTCCAAACAACTTTTGATCCTCAGATTCATCAGGAACAGCATGACTTCCATCCTGGTTGTGAGACAGTGGACCATATCTTCACATTTGCAGATTTGTTAAGCGAGTTATGGGAGTTTGCATCTCCATTCTACATGTGTTTTGTGGACATGGCAAAGGCTTATGACCATGTTCTTCAAGGCATTTTGTGGGGGGTGCTGCCAGAATATGGGGTGCCTGGCTTGCTTTTAAATGCTATCTGGTCCTTGTATAACCAAAACAGGAGCTGTGTCTGCATTCTTGGCACAATGCCCAGCTTTTTCCCAGTGCAGATTGGACTCTGCCAGGGCTGTCCCTTGTTTCCAATCCAGTTTGTGGGGGGTTGAGACTTTGCCTCCGATGGAAGAGTTTAAATATCTGGGCATCTTGCTCACAAGTGACGATAGGAGGGCGTAGGAGATGGATTGACAGTTTGGTGCCTTATCTTCAGTAATGAAGGCATTGCTTTGGTCAGTTGTGGTGAAGAAAGAACTGAGTCGAAAAGCAAAGCTTTCAATTTACTTGTCTGTCTTTATTCTAACCCTCACCTATGGTCATGAGGTTTGGATCATGACCCAAAGAACGAGATCCCGGATACAAGCGGCAAAAATGGGCTTTCTTTGTAGGGTGGTCTGGCTCAGCCTTAGAAATAGGGTGATAAGTTCCATCATCCGGGGGGAGCCCGGGGTAGAGCTGCTGCTCCTCAGTTTTGAAGAGAGTCAGTTGAGGTGATTTAGGCATTAGCTGTCTCCCTTTAGAGGTTATCTGGGCATGTCCAACTGGTAAGAGGCCTTAGGTAAGTCCCAGAAAATGCTGGGGAGATTATGTATTTTCTCTGGCCTGGGAATACCTTGTGGTCTCATAGGACAAGATAGAAAGTGTCACTGGTAAGAGGGGTGTCTGGGTTTCTCTCCTGGACCTGTTACCTCCGCAACCCAACTACGTACAAGCAATAGAAAATGAAGATGAAGAAGATATTAATAGGATAATGGCAGTGCAGCTACTTTATAGGTTTTGTTTTTAAAGAGATATTATTTGATACTGAAGAAATTTTGGCAGCAAATGTTCTGATGCTGACTCTGAACTTGCTAACGAATGGAAAATAAATGTGTTTTCTTATTCAGAAAGCAGATAGATTATGTTTTTTATTATTATTTTTCATCAATGTGGCAACAAACTTAAACAAATGTTGTATTTGTGAATGACTGGAGTGCCTTGCATACAGGTACATACCGGTATTATCTTAGATGTTTCAACTTTTTTTTGGTTTAATTTTTATATGTTTTAATTGGGGTGGCACCATGGCTCAGTTGGTACAGGTGTTGCCTCTCAGTGAAAAGGTTGCCATATCAAATCCCTGCCAGGGGCCTTTCTGAGTGGAGTTTGCATTTTCTTTCTGTGCATGCATGGGTTTTCTCCGGGTACTCTGGATTTCTCCCACAGAACAAAAACATGCATGTTAGACTGATTAGTAACTCTAAATTGTTCAAAGGTGTGAGTGAGTGTGTGAATGGCTGTTTGTCTTGTTTGTCTCTATGTGGCCCTGTGATGGACGGAGACATGTCCAGGTTGTCCCCCTCCTCTCATACAGTGACGACTGGACATAGGCACCAGTGACCCCCCACAATCCGGAAAGGAAGAAGCAAGTTAAGATAATGAATGGGTGGATGGGTGTTGGTTTTAATTGTACTTGTACTAGTGACTGGCTGCTTGTGACCCAACGATTTCTAAAATTTGACTCGTACATTCAATGTACTACAGTTTAGTTGAATAAAAGGTTTTCATTTTTCATTTTTTAATGTGCTAGACTTACAATATGAACAATTCTGTTTTTAAATGAAACATTGCTTTATGCATCAGATTCAACCAACTTTAAATTAAGTGATAGAAAGCAAGGAGCTTTATTCTGAATGAGCAAGAATAAAATGCATTTTTTTCTACATTTCTCTTACACCCATTTTATTTGTTTGTTTATGTGGTTTTCTAAAACTGCCTTATTCAAGATTTAAAAATTGTTCCTTCCCCAGAATCCTAAATTTCAGGAGCCCGTTACCCTGGATTTCCTTGATGCTGAGCTGGAGAATGACATAAAAGTGGGGGTAGAGTATCAGATAAACAAATCAAAAACATACAGACAGGGATTTGTATATCAAATGTTTCGTATCACCTTGAAATGATGGGGCACAATAACAAATGAGTCAATACTGCACCAGAGTCGGCAATGGTAACAATACACTCTGTCTCTTTTTTTCTTTACGCAGATTAGGAAAAATATGATTGATGGGGAGACGGGAGAACAAACCATCGACACTTTAGTGAAAACTCAGGATGAGGTAAAATTTTTAATTATTGCTTTGTGTTTATGCGAATAAAGTCAAGAAACTGAGGCTTTTTCTAACAGTATGTTTAATCAAATCTGAACTGAAGGAAACAGTGAGGCTAAGTGCTACCAGTTACCATTGTTCCTATGAAAATACTGTAGTACAGGGCAAATGTGGCTTATAGGTATTGAACACTTATTGTCATTTAATTAGAAATGTATTAATATATTGTCCTAAAAAAATTACCCAAGAGTAAATAATGTTAATGATTCTTCTGAAGATTGCAATTTCCTTACAAAATAAAAGTACTAATTAGTCCTTTTTTCTCCTAGCATAGCTTTGAGTCTAATAAAATGATTTCTAAATATTTTCATAATTGAACTGATATGAAATGAAAGCTAGCCAAAGCCAAGCAAGGTTTTTCAGGAAGAGATACTTTTTCTACAGTAGCTTATTGTATTTTATTTTATTTTTTATTTTATTTTTTTTCAGTTTTTTAATTTGCCACAGTAAATTGAACTACACTAGCTTGTGAAAATACAAAAATAAAACAGCAGTTGGTCTTATTTTTTTCATTATCACCCAAATTTATATCAAGTTTTGCAGTTCTTTATTTAAACTTTGTGTCTGAACTTTTGTTGTTATTTGCTTTGCCCTGAAAAAGTGGCTAGATTATTTGAACAAACTCTTAAGTAAACAGAGACATTTAAATACATATTAATATAATAAAACTATCTACTGTTGAAAAGCTGTGTTTTCTTATTTGGACAAAAATATAGATTATTGTACTTTTTCTCTGATTGTTATTTAAGCAATATAAAATAGCATCGATCTGTGCTTGATTTTTGCCAGAGATACATAGACAGAGGAGTCAGGACCTACACATGGGCACCAGTCAATGGAACAGATTACAGGTGAGACCTATTTTATTTTATTAAGTTAATTCACTGAATGCTAAAAGGAGATCTTCTGATGCAAACTATAGCTTTAGTTAAAAGAGGCAATTATCCTTTCTCCCTCTCTTTTTGCTTTTTTGCTGCAGCCTGGCTCTAGTTTTACCTAAATACAGTGAACATTTCATTCAAGCTCAGCTGGGAGATGATTTAAAACAAGCCACATGTGAGTATCTTTGCATCCAGACATGCAGAATGATGAGATCTTTGTTGATCTCTTACATCCAACTCACATCTATTCTTTGAGTTGTATTGTTGAGTATTTCCACTTGCTTTGGATTATTCTGTGCTATCTGCAGCCGCAGCCACTCCTTTGTATTTTGCAGCTCAGATCAGCAAAAATCCCCACTGTGCTGTTCTTTTGTAGTGTAACCTGCTGGTCAGTTGATCTTCACTCCCACTCAAACTATCCAACATCCTTTTCCACTCACATACCCAGCCCAAATATTACATCTTTTGATCTTGTCTGAATATGACACTTTATCTCTCTTTATCCCCCTCATATGGCTTTCATCCAGCTTAGAAAAATAAGTGTTCCCATTTTGTCATTATTTTCCATGTTACTAAATAGGTTTTTTTGTGTTTGTTTGTTTTATCCTCCCAACTTTACAATATGAAACATATTTTAAATCCACTTCTTCCTGCATTAATTTATTTAGGCTTGAGTTTCTTTGTTCAGTTAAAGCATGGGGATAAGCCATCTTGAACAGATGCATACATAGCACTAAAAACATGTTTTAAAGAGGAAATTGTGTCACACAGGCAGATGATGTGTATTGAATTATTTGTGCAATGATTAGTTGCTTTCTTCTTCTATTTTTCCAAAAATGTGGATTTCTACAGCTTCTTCTTGGGGCAAGTACTCACTATTCTTTCTTCTTCTTTTTTTTTGTTTTTGTTTTTTGTTGCCTGTTTTGCTCTTTGCTGCATACACATGTTTAAATGTGTTTAATGTTACATGCCATACACACTATGATGCAAAATTCTTAGCCCAAAACCATAGATCTTCATGGGAAAAATAGCCATCCATCTATTATCTTTTACCTGCTTCTTCCTTTTCGGATCATGGGGGTCACTGGAGCCCATGTCCAGCAGTCACTGTATGAGAGCTGGGGGACAACCTGGACATGTCTCCGTCCATCACAGGGACACATAGAGGCAAACGAGACCAACAAGCATTCACTCTCACTCACACCTAGGGACAATTTAGAGTTACCAATCAGCCTAACACGCATGTTTTTGGTCTGTGGGAGGAAACTGGAGTACCTGGAGAAAACCCAAGCTTGCACAGAAAGAACATGCAAACTCCACCCAGAATGGTCTCCGGCTGAGATTCCCTGAGAGGTGGCAGCTCTACCAACTGTGCCATCCTGCCACCAGTGAAAAATATATATGAAGATGCAATTATCCAACACGATAGGCATTATTCTTTGAACAGATGCAAACATTTTAAAAGAAAAGAGGCCTAAAACGGCTGAATAATTACATAGTACATATATTTATCTTTGGTTTTCACAAGTTTCACAGTTTGTAAATGCTTTCTGCAAGTCTTTAGATTCTTGTTTGGAAGACTTTTACAAATTTATCAAGTTTGAAGTAATTTGACTGCATGACATTTGCAAGCTGTTCTGCATGCAGTTAGTTCTCCTGTGATAGTTCTTTCAGAGACTGAGATCACTCTGCTGTCAAAACCATCTTCTTTTCATTTGCATAATTTTGATTCATTTTAAAGACTATGACATTTTTCATTACTGATTTTTTTTTTCTGGTATGAAATAATATACAGTTTTTAAATCATGTCTAATATTCCTCACTGTCAGCATTTCAGCATCTTTTTTTTTTTTAACTTTAGGGGAGGGATTCTTTTCACTTTTAGCTTGTGTCCATGCAGACAAAATGTTGAAATTCAATACTTAGTGTTGATTAAATTTTAAGTATATTGTCAAACATTTATTTTAGATTTTGTAGACATGTAATTCAAAGTAAATATTTGCTTTTGGCAATGCTTCAATTAGATTTGTGTCTTGGTTGGGTAGTGAAACAAAGCTGCCTGTTTTCATGGAATCCTTTTTTTCATCAAATGTCAGTTTTGTTTAATTTTTTCTGCATAACTTTATTATTATTATTATTATTTTCCCCGATGCTATATTATTTTGATATCATTATATTGGTTCTCAGTGTCTAATTAAACAACAACAGAGTATCGGACAACTGTTTAGAAGACAAGATGGGGCTTAGTTTTTAGATTCAAAATAAATTACTTTCTGTGAAAACAGAAAAGAGTAATTGTTTATTTTTTTCGATAATTAACTTGGCCAGATTTGTTGAAAACATTGTTTCAATTTTTCCTGCATGCCTTCTAAAGATGAGATCATCTTCTGCTCACTTAACACAAATCAGCAGAAACTGATCAAACCAATGCATTTGTTTAAAGGGCTGCATGGACCTTTGTACGAGTTGTTCTTTGCTTTGATCAAATGATACGAGTTGAAAAAAGCATGCCATCATCTGGCCTTATAGTGGAATTTTCATAACTTTGACGTGACGCCACAGAGTATAAACAACGAGCGGAGCAGTTTTTCTATCAAATGTGATTTTGAGTGACTGTTTCAGCCTGTATTTCACTACTCCTCTGCTGAGTCTGTCATTGTGCCATAAACACTGTCAGCACATTTACAGGCCTGTTAAAGGGAGCAACACACCATGCCTTGCTGCTGCAGACTACTCTCATGGGGATTTGGGACTCTAAAGTTCCCTGTTCAGCCATATAGAGTTTCACATTGGAGCCAGACCACCTAAACCCCAATCTATCTTATCACTTCCATGCAGTGGGTGGTTTCTGCAGCCACTTGTTCTCCTGATACATTAGTAAGGGTCTCTCACCAAGGGTGTTTTTGTTGAGCATAGATTTTTGTCATTCATATTTGAGGAATGTTGTATTTGCTGAGTAAATGACCTAATGCTCAGGTTGACGAGATGCTGACAGATAAGTAAAAGGCAAAAAAAAGTTAAATGTTGTTGAAAGTCAATGGACCAGCCCTACCCAGTCTACAGAGACAGAGTGACAATGAATCAACTTGTTGTGTTTTATGTGAAAGACATTTTTCATCTTGCACCAGATTTTCAAAACCCTAAAGGAAACTCGGTGCTCAGTAATTGCTTTCACAGACTGTACCACATGAGTCAATATATTTTAAAGGGATTGCCCAAAAGTCTTTATTTTAGGAGATCAGTGAATGATGGCTATTGATGCCTGTCCTGTCATTTATGAGATAAGAATAACATGCTGGTATTTTAAATGAAGTCCAGAGAGGGGATGGGGGCAGATTTGGAGGGACATTTCGCTAATACTACCTAGCTTTTGTTGTTTTGCTATTTTACGTTATCTGTCTCACTTGTCTTGTTTTCCATAATGCTATGTTATGTGTTTTACAAACTACACAATACATTTTAGGTGCTTTTTAAATGTAGTTTTTTTTTTTCTGTTACAGCTTTTTTAACTGCACCATTGCTCTTTTATTACCTACTATGGGGAATATTCACAAACTCCAGCAACTTTCTGCAGATAGCATGTATCAGATGATGAATGCATTTTCATCAACATTTGTCTTTTTTTATTTTTGTCTCTCTCCCGATTCTTCATCCTTGGGGTCACAACAGGGCAAAAAGGCAAGTATTTCTCAGTCAGTTACTCTCTCATCCTTTCCATGTTCTACTCAATTAACACTCTCTTTACCTTACTGCATCACCTCATATCTGTCCAGTACCTTTTTGTGTCTGTGTGTTTCAAGATGTGGGAACTTGGTATGGAATGTGCCCAGACACATCCATGTTTTAACCAAAATCTGTTTTTGTATTATATATAATTTCTGGACCGGTAAACATTCATTTATTCCTCACCATGAAAATATGCACTGATCAGCCATAATGTTATGACTGCTCACCTAATATTGATTAGATTGCTGTATTAATATCCACAACAGCTCTGAGTAGACACCCAACTTTTCTCAAAGAGATAGATCAAAGGATTGACAACCTAGTAGGGCCAAGGCCAAAGCAAAATTCTGCCATGTGCATTAAACAATTCCAATCTAAAGCAATGTATAGCAGTTCACAAGATTGGTTTTTAATCCCTTACAGCAGGGGTGTGGAAACTTGGTCCACGCCACAGGCTAGTTTCAGTCAAATGCATTACTTCAAATAAGATAACTGACATGATATCTTGGTTGCATACTCATCAACAGGATTTTAATTAGTCTCATTTGATGTTCTTTGTTGTTCTTTCCATATAAAAATCAAAGATGACTGAAAAATTACAAAAAAGAAGCCATATAAAGATAAGATAGGCAAAATGAGATGCAAGGGGCAGAGAATATGTTAATGAGCACCAAATGCTTCTACGAGTTAACATGTTAAATTCACTTGGCATATGTGAACATGTGTGAAAAATGTTGTGCACATTTTTGTGAATTTGTAATCAAATTTATATGAACTTTACATGTGGAAATCACATGATCTTACTTGGGAAAACACCCTAAATTACCACATTTTGCAAATGTTTATCATGTGATTTTTAAACATTTTTAATGGGTTCATGTGATCCAATCTTATCATGTTTCTTCACTTGTACTCATGTGAAAAAAACATGGTAAATTCATGTATTTTTTTCCCCTGTAATAGTTAAATGTTGTATTGTCAGTTTTAAATTTCACAATTATTTTGGCAAAAATATATCGGTAATATTCCTGCTTGATGTGTCCTAGACTGCAATTGAAGTGATACAACTATCTGCTGCTGCCACTATTTGTAAATGCAAAACATCTGGAAAAAAGGTTTAGAAAATAGGTTTTATATGAACTGCAAAAAAAAAAAAAAAAAAAAAAGTATTGGAGTTGTTTAAAACAGTAATCTGTTTTGATATTAGAGTTTTGTCTAAATAATTTCAGTTTTTCCAAGCTGAGGTCATTCAGAATGTTGATCACATTGAATATATTCATTTCTTATAACTTTTCTTTATAATCCCCATTCAGAAAGATCCTATGAAGAGAAATTTAAAGTTATGCTGCGTTCTGTCATCAAGTTTATTTGAACCCACGTGCAGAAGGATGTCCAGAGGCTCGAGAGTAAAAAACAAGATTTATTTTAGAAAAAAAATCCAAAGGCTGACAGGGAAGCTTACTTACTGAGAACCGACGGACAGGACGGGACGGGAGGCAGACCACAACATCATAAAGGACAATCCAAAGACAAAGACCAGGGATTGGGACAAATGACAAACACCTTTAACATTAGATTAACATTAGACACAGGTGAGACAGGGGCTGAACACAAGGAGGGAAAACACTGAGAGCTGACTGAAAATATGAGGAGACAGACAAAGACAGGAATAAACCCAGAACCTCTACAGTACCCTCCACTCAAGGGATGGCCCCTGACATCCTAAGGATGAGGCTACATCCAACGTGGGTGGGAGAAGGGACAAAAACAGGACAGACCAAGATGGGGAAACAGAGGAAAATGAGGACTAAAAAAACAACAGGGGGACTCTAAACACAAAAAAATCTGAGACCCAGGACACCAACCCAGAGTTAAGGCAGACGGTCAGGGGACTGTCCAAAGCAGGCCTGATGCTCAGGCGGGTGGTCTGGTGACCGTCCCCAATGAGGCAGGAGATCAGTGCTGTACCTGCCATGGGACCCTTGGTGGATGTTGGGACCAGAACCTCTGCAGCAGGCAAAGGGACCAGAACCATTGCAATAGGCTTGAGGGTCAGAGTTGCAGTGGGCGATGGCATCTGGGCTGCAGTGGGCGATGGGGTCCGGGCTGCAGCAGGTGATGGGATCCGGGCTGCAGCGAGTGATGGGGTCCAAGCTGCAGCAGGCAAGGGGACCAGAACCTCTGTAACAGGCGAGGAGACCAGAACCACTGTAGCAGGCGAGGGAACCAGAACCTTTGCAGCAGGCAAGGGGACCAGAACCTCTGCAGCAGGTGAGGGTACCAGAACCTCTGCAGCAGGCTTGAGGGTCAGGGCTGCAGCAGGGGTGTCAGACAGACTTAGGTACCTCTCCACTAGCGAAGCCTTCCACCGCTTCTCTGGCGAGGGAGAGCTGGACTGCTCCTCTGGCACATGGGGGCACGGATACCTCTCGCCCAGTGGAAGCTCCCCTCACTCTTCCAGTGGGTGAGGGTTGAGCTGTTCCTCTGGCGAGTACAGTTACGCCCCCCCCAGCCAAATTTTACGCCATTCCTCCGGCAACCGAGGGCTGGGTTGTCCCCCGCTTATGAAGCTCTCCCCTCCTTGTGCTGGACTCAGGGAGGACCAACGGTTTGCCCCCCTCTCTCCAACGATTGTTTGAGGCAGCCAGGAGGAGAGCGAGAATGAGGTGGGCAGTGGGGTGCAGCAGAATGGTGGGGTGATGAGGTAAGGAGAAACTGTGAGTCTGAGGACCCCAATTTGACAGCCAGATGGGTTCCCCTAAACTGATTCTTTCTCTCCTCCATATATTTGTCTCGTCGGGCGGACTTGTTCACTTCAATGGCCAGAAATTCAAATAGAGTGATCATCCTCCTGCTGGGTTCAGCTCTGGTCTCCAGATTTTATCGCGTTCGGCCATCAGGTGTGTTTGAACCCACTTGCAGGAAGATAAAACAAGGTCAAACAAGGTTTATTTTCAAAAACAAAATCAAAAGGCTGACAGGGCAGTTTACTTACTGAAAACAGACAGACAGGACAGGACAGAACGGGACGGAATGGGATGGGACGGGACGGGCTGGGAGGCAGACCACAACAGCATAAAGGACAATCCAGAGACAAGACAAGACACCAGGGAGCTGAATAAATATGCAACACTGATTGGGACAAATGACAGACACCTGCGGTGATTAACATTTGACACAGGTGAGACAAGGGCTGAACACGAGGGAAAACACTGAGCACTAACGGAAAACATGAGGAAACAGACAAAGACAGGACAAAACCCAGAACCCCTACAATATGACATCCTGTTGATCATTTCACTCTAACAAGACAAGGAATGTTACCCACTTTACTGCTCAGGAGTCATAATGTTATGGATGATCAGTATATAGTTTGATATATGTAATTCAACAATTTATGGGCCTAAACAAGCCATTTTGTGCTTTCCAAAGCCATGGAAACCTTACAACCAGAGAGTTTTGAGGAGTTCGGTTACACCTACATTGCACCAAGGTGAGTGGTCGCCCCATCACTGTAGACGTCACTTACAGAGCACAGAAACAGACAAGGGACAGAGATTCAAACTCAACGATACTGTTTCTTCAGGGAGTACTGCAAAGAGCTGAAGCTGTCACTCAACAACACCCAGCTTCTCCTCGACTTCAACCAGTATATTGATAGAAACACTCCAGATGCATGTGAGTCATGCATCTCTTTCACTGCTACTTCACTTGGCACATTCATACTGGTCGTGTTTGTTTCATGCATTATTTTAACATTTTGCAGGATTTTCGTGACAATGACTCAAGTTCACAACTTCATCCAAATCAGATCACAGTGTTTTTCATTCTCCTACACAAAGTAGCACATGTTTTGTTTGCATACAGTAGATACGCACTATCAATTCCCCAATCTGATATTATGATCTCAGGGTCAGTACTGTGAGAGCAGAGTGACCTAAGACTGATCGTCTGAGTTCCCTAGAAGCCTGATGTTGTCATTCTATACAATGACTCATTGTGTGTTTGTTATCCTCTAATGGATCTCACTCGAAGTATGACTTACCACCATCAACCAGCAAATGGATTAACATATCCTGGATCCATTTGAACCCAAGGTCAAGTCATATACTTTGGCATTACTGTTTATTTTTTTCTTGCGGCTCTTATGTTGAGTTTCTGTAAAGAAAATATAATAATATACGCATAATTTAAAATAACACTTAAGAGTTGCTGTGTAGGAATGATGTTGAGATCTTTAAGGACATGTGCTGAAATGATTTCATTTTGAAAAGTACTTCTCTTGACAAGGAGGCTGAAACTCAATACCTTGTCATTATTTGCTTTATAATAGCCAGCCGTTCACAAAATACTGTCTGTTCTCTGAAATAAAATGGCCGCTCAGGTCACTCTGCTTTAAGATGTCAGGAGATTTATATTTTACATTCATCTTGAGAAAAGCTTTGGCTGCTCTTTTTCAGACCCCAACTACTGCCTTTACGTTCTGGATCACTGATAGCCTTATAGTTTGCCTATAAACAGATGTGAGTGCTTGTTTAAATGCGTTGGTCAGTGACACTTGACCAAGAATGTTTTCTTGCAGTCTAAAGCATTCACTTTCTCTGCCCAGATGTGTTAAAACTGTCATTATTTCCATTACCATAACTCTCCTTCCTTGTACTTTGGTGCTGTAATATCTACAATATGTGAAATTTATCTCATCCCTAATCCGCAGGCAATGAGTCCCTTGTGAGCCGACTGATCCTAGATGCAGGTCTGACAGCTGAACTGGTTAAACTTTGGAAAGAGCAGACAGTGTATGTGCCAACGGTTCCTTTTTTCTATATTTGAAGCAATGCAAAGATGTAAGCATTTTATTTTACACTGCAGAAACGTGAAATATCTTGGTAAAATGCTAAAAATATTTTTTATGCATTGCATTCTGTTTTACAGTTGTGCATTTTTCCTCTGAAGTATGATAGCTGATGCTTGTTTCATGCACCACTTATTGGCTAACAGAGCCAAAGTCTTAGCCTTTTATTCTCTAATATAAAGGATTTGACCTAATCTTACTTGTGAAATATGATGAAAGCAATGCACAAAATGCACATTATTTCCAACATACTGAGCTAAGCCAAGACATGCTGTTTTGGGAGGAAAACAAAGTAATTACATCACTCTGTTCCTTTTTAAAGTGTGTCCATATGTCTGAAATAATCTGAACACACTTTTGCAAATTCTGAAGGGTGTCTGTTTATCATTAGGCTGTACAGTACAAAGACAAGTGACTTAGCTTTCAGCTGTGTGTGTTACTATATCAGTGCCACCACTTGTCACATGTTTCAAAAAAAGCTTTATGAACTGTGTGTCATTGATGTGAATATGTGACTGGCTGTTATGTTTCCTGTTCTCAGGGATGGGATGGTAGCCAGGTTTGTTGCTACAGATGGAGGAATCACAAGAGTCTTTCCAAGAAGGTACTCTTCCAAATATTGTTCTTGTTAGAATATCAGATTTCACTATTAAGAGCTGTCTAATCCTTCAAATTTGCAAATTCTACAACCAAACTTCTTTTTTTCTCTCTTTGCATCATTTGTCAGAAATAGATTTTACAAGTCTTCTTTGTCTAAACAAGCAAAACAAAATTTCAGGTTATGGATGCATTATTATCATTATGATTTCAGTCACTTTATCTGGCATACATTTCAAAAGTCCAACATTTTTCCCCATAAGATTTGGACAACTGTCCGTTGTGACACCTGTCAGTCTGCTCCGTTTCAGTCCCAGTGTGTCCATGCATTACCTCCGTGAACAGATTGTTTGCTGTCTTTGTCCCTTTCATTGACCGCATTGCAGCCAGCTCCTCCATCTTGAAATCCGTTATTCCACGGACAAATAACAGTAACTGGGCTGTGTCACAGACACCACAGCTCCAAAGCCAAGCAGAAAAAGTCAAAACTTGCCACTTCATGTTGCAGCTGAAGCTCCAGATTCCCCGCAATGTCCTCGATCTTTCTCGTCGCGGTTCGCCTGGACAGTGGGACTTGCTCAAATATTTCTTTTTTTTTCAGGGCATATTAGCGCTGCTGAGTCCACCAAGCACATTTTGACAAACTCCCCCTTCGAGAATGGTTTACTGTTTTTAGCGATTCTGTGGTATTTCACAAAGCTAGTCTTGGTTGCTGCATCCCTGGATGTGGGAAGCTTAGTAAAAAAAAAAAAAAAAAAGGCTTGCTGCATTTGTAGCTTAGCTAGTAAAGCTTCAGATGTCTGCATCCTTTCAGCTTCAGTCAAGTTTTTGTATTTCTCTGCGTGTTTTGTCTCTTTATGTCAACTCAAACTGTAATCCTTAAACACAGCAATCTGCTCTCCATGAACTAAACTCACAGCTTTATCTCCAACTTCAGTAAGCAGTTCATTTTTTGTTGAAAACCCTGCACTCGACATCTATTTTAGCATGAGTGGACATTTTTGAGGGCTAACATTATCTTGTGACCTGCTGGTGACAACAATTCATTCATGTGCATTGCGCATGTCTTGGTTTACATATTGCGTGATTTTGTAGGTTTAAAAAAAACTTCAAATAAAAGCAACGCAGCTTTAGTCCACGAATGAGGTAAAATAAAAAATATATATATTTTGTAATTCCCCTTACGGGGGGCCGTTCAGAGTCAACCAAAGGCCTGGGGCCATACAATGCCCAGGTCTGAGCTAGAGGGCCCTCAACCTATTTAGGCAAGCCAAGTATCTCATTAATAGGTAAAAGTAGCTATTAATGAGACGCTTGGTTTGCCATAGGGCCACCATTGTCTCGCTCCAGAACTCTTGGAGCAAACGTCAAAACAGCTGCATTTCGCCGTGCCGCCCAGGCAACATGATTACACCATTAAAGTGCATTTATTAAGAAAAAGTTCAACGGAGACACACCTTTACTATATTGTCAAACAAACAAATATTTGTTTTTAGGTGTTAATCTTGCAAAATTTCGACTAAAAGGACAGCAAATCCTCCCTCTGCGCACTCCCGCTTCTGCAAATTGATTTTTAAAGTCCTCTCTTGCACGTTCCCATGGTTGCCATTTGGCAGCCAAACGATGTTTGGCACAACATTAGCCCACGTTTTCGGGTGGTCAGTTTATATATATATATATACATATATATATATATA
>NC_056507.1:23952605-23980114 GCF_014905685.2 Nematolebias whitei | reverse complement strand
TATATATATATATATATATATATAAGTTTGTTTGTTTTAAAGCAGTTATCTCATGTTTACTAACTTTACCTAACGGAAGCATATATAAAGTAAAGAGTATGGGTCTAAGCACTGAACCCTGAGGAACTCCATGACTAACTTTGGTGTATGAAGAAGATTAATTATTTACATTTACAAATTTGAATCCATCAGATAAATATGATTTAAAATAGAGATACACCATATTATGGTATTGTATTGGTATCGGCCGATATTCGTGTTAAAGTTAAATATCAGACATCGGCCATTCCATCAAAATAACTCACCAATATAAAAGTTGCTGTTTTTGTATGATAACCCAGTGACAAGGATGCCTGCAGCGTGATCTCAACATGATGATGGCACACGTGGCTACCTGATATGACATAGCAGAGAAGAAGAAGTGAAAATGTTGGTGGTGTGGAAGGTTTTTTTTTTTTTATTTTTTTTTTTTGAGCGTATTGGATTCCAAACAATTCTGGACTATGGTGAGCCTCTCTACTTTGTCCCCAGTCCAAGATATTTTTCCGACGTAGCCTTACCCGAGTTACAAGCCATCATTTCCGACACCATTGAGAAGCCAATAGCCGATAGCACTTAGGTGAGTTTTACAACTGACATTTGGGGATTAAGTGTTAGCCCCGTTAGCATGAATAGTCTTATGGCACAATTGATAGACAAAAACTTTGAACTTAAAAAGGCTGTCCTTCATTCATGCATAAGAGTGCAGAGGATCCCACACTGCAGCTAGGAACCTGGAACAAGCCTCCACAATTGAGACAGCATCACAGGTGACTAATGCTAATAAATAACATTTAACATTTTTTATTTAATATAAGTTATAAGAGGGCTATGTTCTGACAAAGGAAAGTATATTAAAAATATTGGTATTGGTTATCGGCCAAATAAGTTTTAACATATCGGCATAACGGATATCGGCCAAAAGTCCAATATCATGCATCCCTAATTTAAACCATTTTAGAGTGGTTCCTCTAATCATTATTATTATTATTATTATGAAAGAGGAGTGATCTGACACTCTGCTGTCTTTACAAAAAGAGTGCAGTCATATCAGGAAACGAATAATTAATCCTCTTGTGTAGTGATATATCAAACATTATTGTATTAAATAAATTGTCCAAAAATGTGCATTAATTTCAGCTGTTCAGAATAAAATACCTCGTGTTTATGAAATGTGTCAACAGATATTAACTCACATCAAGAAGTAAACAATTATACTGTAACTCAAAGTAATTAACTCTATTAGATCAGCATTCATTGCACAATGCGGCTCAAACACCGTGAAGACACTCCTCTCCCCTGCAGTTGTGCTGAGGACACAGATGGAAGCAGGTTAGTAAAGTGACTTAGATTTGCAAGACTGTAAACTATAGAACATTTTAGCCCCAATAAAGTTAAAAAGACTAACTCTTCCAGATTGAAGAGGTCCTAAAGAAGTATGGTCTTTGACTCATTTTTAAGTACACAATGAGCTACAAATTGTTTTTTGTCAAAATGATCCAGATTCTGAACTTGAACATTTGCATTGGTGTCTATGTGAGAAGTGTGATGAGGGACTGCCTATAAAAAGCAATACCTGATTGTAAATGCACAACAAACTCAGCTTTGCTGATCATAAAAACCTTACTATAGGTTTTAGTTTTGTAGACGAAAATGCCTTTAGCATACACCAGTTTCTTCAAATAAGAAATTTGCCTGTGTCTATAATAACAACCAACATAGGAAAGAGTCTTGGCAGAGTTTTTATTTTTTTTTTCCTGTTTTTTACTTTTGTGGTGCCAATTGAAAGAGTGTAAATGACAAAGATAAGTTCATTGTTTCCTGCCTGGAAGCACCACAGTAGAAGTCCAGATGCATCTCAGTTAAAGAAAGAATGTAGATAAAGTAAACTTACCGTCAGTAACATTGTTTGCTTTTCTCAGGAATCCATTAAGCAGAGATGTCGTCGTGCGTGTGCTACACATAGGCACTACATCTTATCTTTTGCATGACCAGCTTAAACGCTTAAAGGTGCAATGGAAAAGCAGATAACTTCAATTTTTTTTGTGTGATTTTTATTGAATGTGTGATTTTTATTTTATTTCAAATGATATTTTATTTTATTTTTGGTAGGAAGTCAGTCAGTTTTTGCTGTTGTTGTAGCTCTCTTGTAGAAGTCATATTTGCAGGTGCACCAGTTTGTTAGGATTTCAGCACACTGTTCATAAAACAGCAAACTTTTTACACTTTTCAAACGTATCGGTTCATTTACACTTGCAGCTTTGTTGCCTTGTTTTTGTATTTAAATTAAGATTTTCTTTAGATTTTCCTTAGCAGAGTCAGATTTATTTTTTTATTTTTTTCATATGGAATCTCATTATGTTGTGTCAATTTGCTGCCATGTTTTGACATGTTAAACAGAACACAGCGATACAGAGGAACAATCAAAATTAATTTGAGCAACCGATGGAGGTTCTTTTCATTTTTCTGCTCATCAATCACTCCTTTATCTAAAGAATGCTTACAAAACTTTTGGTTCCTTGGGTAATTGCACTTGCCTTAATCTGAATCCTTTGAACTGTTAAACCCACTGCTGGTAAAGTCCAAGTTTTAAAATGTAAAAGTATTTTTAGATTCTTGACACCAACTGCGGGAAGTGACACATTAAATGGATGTTACATCTACAGCATGACCCACAGCTGAATGGGCAAACATCATCTTGTTAATAGCAAACCCCAGTAAAGTTCAATAACCTTATTGTTATTGTAATTTAACACTCATTTACGTCAACTTTTGCCGGAGTATGCTATTTTTGGATCAGAAATGAAACTCTGTGACACACTCAAACTTTCTCAAAAGCCTATAGGGCAGGATGCTCCCAGGGCAGTCAACCCAAGTCTGATTAAACTTCTCTGAATCTGGTAAATATAACGTGCCTTACGCTTAGCTGCAACATTTTTAATTAGCTCCATTTTATTTTTGGTTGTTTTCCAACCAGCTGTGAAAACAGTTCTTCCTGTAAGCAGTGACATGGAGGTCACAGGTTTTCCGTCATCATAAAACGTAAAACAACAGGGACATGTAGGTCACTGGAGTTTGGTCATGAAATGTTGACTTCCTGTGAAATGATTCTAAAAACAGTCCTAAAATATTATCAGTGACTTCCGCTAGACTGTTTGCGCATGTGCTTTTACCGAGTATTTCTAGTTGCATTCAAAGCTCTTTTTTATTGGCTATAGGCTTTCGTTAAAGGAGCATTTAGATGTGTATTTTGTAAAATTATTGCAGAAATCTAACTTCACTGTAATGCTTCATGAACAACATGAGTATTGTCAAAAACAATGTAAATAATTGAAAAACAATTCTAAATGTAAATTAAATGTTGTCAGAATTTTATTGCACCTGTTCTTAGAGACCAACACCCAAGCTGTCAACATTATTACCAAAAGGAAACCTTGAACTGTTTTTGAAAGAAAGAATTACAGCTTTATGTTGAAAAAAAAAAAAACATTAAAACACACACAACTTTCATCAAAGTTCCATCAAAGCAAACACACACACACACACACACACACACACACACACACTTGGCATGTATTGTCAGGAAATGCCAGTCTTTTCCAAACCCATTAACATTACCACACTTCCCTTTTCTCGCAATCGTTATTTTTCTCTCCATTCTCAGTTTTCTGTATTTTGTACCTGTGTGTGTGTGTGTGTGTGTGTGGGGGGGGGGGGGTCATGCATTTATGTAACTGGTTTGAACAGCTCAAGAAAATCTGTTCAGGTGAAAAATGGTAACATTGACGTTCTATTTTATAAACACTGAAGTAAGATTTGTTAAGAAATTGTTGTGGATCTTACATGTACACTAACACGTAACATTAGTTGCTGGGTTTGCTATCGCTAGTGGGTTTATCCCTACGCACGCAGCGCAGCACTGAAAACTTTAGTCCATGCCCACCTACTGTGTGGGCCTCATCCCCGGTTCATATAAATTACGGTGAGACCGGGTAATCGGCTCCCATTTTTTCTTCTGCCAGCTAGCTAGCGCTGTCAGAAGAACAAAGAAGGAAAAGTTGTCCAGCTGACCGGCACAACCTTTGCTAAGGATGCTTGGGTCTCCGCCACACCAACCTCCTGCCGTCCCAGTGAGCTCTTCCTCCTGAAGGAGACTAGCAGCCTTGTTCAAGGTAAGTGCCGAGGAGTGCTTTTCCGAGCAGCATTGGATCTATCTGCCACACGGGAGAAAGCCATGTCAATTATGGTTCTCACTGAGCCCACAAGACGACCCACTGTTAGGAGTGGACACCTTCGCTCACAGTCCGTGACCAAAAATGCTCCTTTATGCGTTCCCTTCAGTCCTGCTGATATCACGGACCCTGGACCGGGTCCAGGAGGAAGAACTGTTAGTCATCCTTGTAGTTCCCGAACGCATATGTGCTCCATGGTTCCCGAATCTGCAGCGACTGATATCGGGTCGGCTGTGGAAGCTGCTGTGTGTGTGTGGGGGGGTGGTGGTAGTGGTGGGGGGGCTCTCCTCCAGGCAGGAAGAGCGATCAGGAGTTACCCAGCAATAGGTCAGCATCTTTGGGTCTGTCTGCTGAACAGATCCGTTTAGAAAAGATGGGCCTCCCACAGGCTGTGGTGCGTACGTTCAGGGCGCACGAGCTGCTTCCACCACAACGCTGTACACATCAAGTGGACAGTTTTTCAGCGCTGGTGCACAGAGAAAGGCGTGGAGGCCATCTCATGGCCACTAGGTGGCATGCTGTCCTTTCTGTAGCAGCTGATGGACGGAGATCTAGCGTTCAGCACAATTAAAACTTATGCTGCAGCTATTTCTTCCTGTCACAAGGGCTTCGATGACAGAACAGTACTTAATTACCTGTTGATGAAGCGTTTCCTGAAAGGTGTACAGAGACACAGACCGGTGTCACGTTCACTAGCTCCAAAGTGAGACCTAATGATGGTCCTGCACGCTCTGATCAAAGCTCCTTCTGAGCCTTTAGATCAGGTTTCACTTTAAAAATCTCTGTCATTTTAAACAGCCCTGCTGTTAGTTCTGACGTCGGCAAAGAGAGTGAGTGTTTGTTTGCTCTCTCTGTCGCTCCCTCATGTCTCAGAATTCAAACTGACGGCAGTTCAGCTGTACTGTGTTTTAACCCTGCTCTGAAAAGCATCACAAGCTCATTCAGATCGAGAGTGATAACCTTGGATGGGTTTTATCGTCTTCCTCATAATTCTGAGGAGGAAGAAACACCTCACCTCCTTCTGTCCCATGCGCGCATTTTTCATGTTACGTGGCGCACACGGCCGCACTGCGCCACTTTCAACATGTGTTCGTGCATTACTGGGACAGCTCTTCAGGACGTCCTCTATCCACCCAGTGCCTCTCACACTGGTTGTGTGAGGCTATTTCTGAAGCTTACAGTTCCTCTGGACTGGATCCTCCAGAGAATCTCAGTGCATTCCACCAGAGGGTTTTCATCCTCCATGGCTCTGCATGGAGGGATGACAGTGGAGGATTTTTGTATGGCAGCTGCTGGGTCATCGGCATGTTCAATTATTCGTTTTTTATCTACGTGATGTTTCTACTTTCTCCATGACCCATTCTGTTCTCAGGGTTCTGACAGAATGATTATTATTTGTTTCACGGATCCTCACTTTTGAGCTCACACCTGCCTGCATGCAGTCGCAGTGTGAGATATTTATTATCAGTCACAAGTTCATGACTGCTGATTTTATCGTTATTAATCGGTTCATTCTGAGGAGCTGTTGGTCTGCTCTGTTCATCGTTACATTATTACAATTCGTATCCTCCGTTGTTCCTATTCACAGCAGCAGGTCTGCTATCTCAGCCTTTTTTTTTCCTCACCAGAGATCTTCTCCGGTGCACTCCTGTGCATGGAGCATGCACAGCACGTAATTATACACACAGAAGGCTGAGTGATTAATTATTTTTTTGTGCAAGCAGGTGCTTCATGATGTGTCTGAGTTGGCCCAGTGAGGCATAGACTACATCCTGCTTCGCCTTTAACCCACTAGCAATAGCTTAAAGCGAAAAGCCTATACAAAATAGAACGTTGGTTATGTACTGTAACCACAGATTCTATGAGGATAGGTGTAGCCCTTTAAGCTCTGGGCCTCACTGTTTCCTAAATGGCTGAAGAAAAAAGCTATTTTGGGAGCTGATTACCTGGTCTCACCGTAATTTCTACGGACCGGGGATGAGGCCCACACAGTAGGTGGGCGTGGACTAAAGTTTTCAGTGCTGCGCTGTGCGCATATTGATAAACCCACTAGCGATAGCTTAAAGGGCTACGCCGTAACCAATGATTTACCTGTTTTAAAGAGCATCATTCTTATTTTCAGGTATACTTATGTCTCTATACATATATCCTTCAGTTGTTTGAAGAATATGGGAGTTAAGAGAGTTAAAAAGTAAATCGGTGGAAAAAAAAGTGATTTTTTTATTTTTTTGATGGATTTGCGTGGGTTTTAGATGTGATGTCGGCTGTATATCAAGCATGACAGACATTAGTAATTTACTAATAACATACTGGAAGCACATATGCAAAAACCAAAGCAAGCATTAAAAACAACAATTCATTGTAAATGTTTAGGAATTTTATTTGCAAATCTTAGATGAACATTCATCCAGTAATGACACAAAATGTTTACAGTGAATGCAAAATACCTTTGGATCTTGACCTTGATTGTGTCGAAGCTGATGAGACACTAGGTAAAAGCTTTTACTGTTCTGTAAAAAATGAGTGAATCATTGGAAAATGTTTTAGCAAATATCGTCAGTTTTTTAAATGCATATAACTTCCAAATCTGTTCCAGTTCAATGCCTTGTTATCTTTAGTTTGCTTTCTTTCAAGAAGCACTTTGTTGTCCTCGTTTGACTCCGTCATGTTCATGTTTCTACAACACCTGTTGCAGCTCTGCAGCCGAGAGGCTTCCAGCTCTGTTAATCGGCTGATTGTCTGCAACTGCAGGCTCAGCTTTGAATACACTTTCTCATGTCCTGTGGCCATAGTTTTAGTGATGCAGCATTTTTCCAATGTTCATGGTAAACGTTGGACCAAGGACTTAAGTGATAGGAGCTTACAGCTTACTTGCAGCTCTTTTCCAGGATCGTTCTAAATTGGCTCAGCTCACAACACCCCCCAAGCTCTTTACAGTTCCCAAATAAGTCTTTAAAGAGCCAACTCTTTGAGAGCCAGCTCAGAACCGTTGGATCTAAACAGGTCTACCAAAGACCTGTTTCTCGAGTCAGATTTTTGCCTCACCCCTGTCAGATCAAAGCCAAAGTTTTCAAGCCAAGAGGATGACCTACTTTCTGCCTGCCTCAACTCTGCCTCGTGCCTCTCCCTCCACAGATTGCAGTCTCACCTTTTTTAACCTACAATAATAATTAATATAATTTGTCTCACCGATTGTTTAAACTGTCATATTGTGTTTTAAATATGGTTTACAAGGATCTGCTTGATGTGAAACAAACTGTTTATGAACAAAGACTTAGGACCATGGCTTGATCATAGTATTTTAAGGACTTTGTCTAATATCAAAATTAACCGCTGTCTTTGTGTCTTTTAAGCTCAATATTAACCAATGTTTGGTTTTTTTTTTTTTTTTTTTTTTTCTCAAGCCTTACCCCAAGTCTAGTTTACCTTCAAATACTTACTGCCTTTTTTCTTGGAACCTCACTGCCACACCCAATCCTGAAATCAAGGCTCACTTGCGTCATCATCAACTCTGACCTGGTTCCCTGCAATTCCTTCATACATGGGAGTAAACCTTAAAAAAAAAAAAAAAAAAAAAAAAAAAGGAACATATCAACTTTAGTTCTTATTTCAGTTACAACCTGACTGTGTAATTTACCTGTCCTCAGTTACAGGACTGAGGCCTTGTGGGTCAGTTTCACTAAGTATAGCAAGAAGGTTGAGGAAACCACAAACACCCTCCTCTAGGCACTACAACCATAAAAACCCATGAATGTTAAGGGATTTATAAACTGCCCTCTGAACTAAATCAAATCTTTCCACCAAATCCCTCATCCCCCAGCTTAAATATAGGCGTACACAATCTACAGAGTTCACTTTGCTTCTTAGTTTGCCCAGCTGACAAGAGTCTTCTTGGCCTGATATTGGGCTACCATCCAGTGCGGCAAGGTCTGACCCAACTGGATGGAGTCTGCATCCTCTGAAGGGGGTCAGGTAAGGACAGCAGTGACTTTTTTTCCCTCCAATGACTATGGTCACATTATTTAAATGAATGCTCCTACAAGAACCCTGCAGATGTTGAATGCTGCCTATCACAGTGCACTAAGATTCATAACTGTCTTTAACTATCGTACCCACCATTGTACCCTGTACTCACTGGTTAACTGATCATCATTAACTTCACAGAGACTCTCTCACTGGTACATTTTTATCTTTAAATCACTTTTTGGTCTTCTGCCTTCATACATCTCTTCCTACATGTCTCTGCGTGAGTGCCGCTACATTGTGCGCTCTCAAGACATTATTACATGTAGTGTCCCCTCTGTGAGGACTGAATTAGGCAAAAGGGCCTTCTCTTACTCTGCTCCTGTTTCCTAGAATATCTTTCAAAAACATCTGAAGCTCTCGATCTTGACCTTTCTAAGTAGCTTTAAACATCTGTTAAGTTCCTGGCAAGAACCAATGCAGACATGTTCCTGTTTTTAGTTTTCTGCACTGCCTCATAATCTAGTTGTTTTTTTCGTTACGTTTCTTTCTCCTTTTACTTATCATTTTGTTTTCAATTGTAAAAAAAAAAAAAAACAAACAAACAAACAAAAAAACTTATATTTGTATGAATCATTTGTGAATGTCGATTGTTGTCGTCGTTATGTTGGCATCACTCTTTAAACCCCAGCTTTACTGTTTAGGAGGCAGCTGAACAACCCTCCTCACACAGAAACATCTAACCACCTTTCTTACTGGAGTTCTTTAGCATGAGAGCTGAAGACAAGTTCCCCCTGCTAGCTCTTTTAATTTTTATAATAAATATTTCTATCAAACAGCTCTTTGCGGATGAAGATTCTCAGTCATCCAGACATTTTTTGTATCGATAAAACCTCTTGGAAGAGAAGTGAAACACCTTCAGCTACAGAAAAGAAATGCTGTTGTTGTTTTTTTTTTTGTTGTTTTTTATTGAACCTTTTTTGGACAAACAGCTCTTCGTTAAGTACTATTGACTAATAGTAATATGACTAATTTTAACTGTGACAGCTATTATGTTTATTGCTGCTGCACTATGTGACCGTATCATGTATGTCACTACCTTACCATCATAATTCAGTTCATCTCATTGATACTCTCTACCTGTGCAATAACCTGTCACACAACCTGTGTAGTTTATGTTACTTGTGTCATATATATATATATATATATATATATATATATATATATATATATAGTCACAACATGCTTGTGATACTTACTTGAAAATGGTCATTGATCAGAGTTTCAACAACTTACAGATGATTATTAAACATAACTATGTACCATAGTTGGAAGTCCAAATGTCATCTGCACTGTCTCAAGTTCATCACACAGCATGACTTTGGCTTCAAACACATTGTAGAGTCAGAGGCATCACAAACAAAATGATGCACAGAATGAAAACTACTGCATCAAACTGATTTACTTGTCAGATCAATGTTTTTTTTTTATTAAATAGATAATCTAGTATTACATAAAGTGATTAAAAGCAAAATTCAAAACACAATACTCCACAGAATTGCTTAGAACAACTAACCTCGGAGTATGTGCTGCTTTGTGGATGGATAATAAACAGAATAAATATTAATTTTATTTGGATATTCTTCTTCTTCAATGAAGACAAACATAAGAAAAGGTAGAAAAAGGGTATATGAAGGGGAAAAAAAGAGTTGACCTGGGTAATGTAAACCCTTGGGAACGTTGCAGTGCAGACCCTCTGTTCAGCAGGGTGGAGCAGTACGTCTTTAGCAGCTGGAGCCAGAAAACCCTACGCAGCGTGCTTGTGCGCGAGTGTTTGAATGTGTGTGTTCATGCTTCAGCTTCCCACCACGAGTGTCTGGCAAATCACTCAGGTGGGCTCTAAAGGCTGTTTAAAATCCCGTCTGTTCTTTGCCATGTTCACCATCAACTTGTTAATTGCATGTATGAGACCTGACACAGACACATGTGGGATGAAATCTACAATTTTCCCTCCCTGGCTCTTTGATTTTTACCCACCACCTTTCCTCCCCTGTGCATCTCCGGTTGTGTGTGAATCATGTGGAGGCAAATTAGTAGTGAGAAGCAAACAAGACAAGCTGACTGTTAGCAGATGTGCAAGAAAACAAAACTAAAAAAGAATCAGAGGTTGAGCTTTATTTTAAGGTTGTTCTTATATTTTCCTTTGTTTTTTACGTTTGCTGTCTTGCTTTATGAAATCACCATGCAGTAAATATTTTTTTGTATCAATAAAGATGAGCACTTTCAGAGACTGGACGGCATGGAAGCAAAGTTATTAGAGATGTCGCCTCACAGCAAGAAGACAGAAGGTTCGGCACCCGGCTTTTCTGTGTAGTTTGCATGTTTGCAACATGTACGCATGGGTTTCCTCTAGAACTTTGGTTCCCTCCCACAGATTGAAAACATGCCCAATAGCTTAATTCAAAACTCTAAATTGGCCCTAGGTGTGAATAGTTGTTTGTCTTGTCTCCATGTGGCCCTGTGATGAACTCCAAACCTGTTCAGAATGTGTCCTGCCTCTCGCAGTGACGGCTCGAGATAAGCACCAGCTGCACAACGTGTAAAGGAAAAACAAGTAAAGAAAATGAATGAATGGAAATGTGCATGTGACAGAATTTGTCAACGAGTGGATTATAAGGTTGTGTTCACTGTGCAAGTTGACATTTTTAATTGCTAAATGCAACTTCTGTTTTGGAGATTCTAGAGAGGAGTGCAGGTGGGTCCTTTGTTTTCAGACAGGCTATGAATTCAATAAACTGTTAAATGCCAGACAGTTGCACACGATTGTCCGTTCATTACAATAGAGACTGTGCACGTAAACATGTAAACACAACCCACTTATGTGTATTTTCCAGTTTATTTTAGAGCGGTGCACTTTGGTGAGAGTGTCACTTGCAGTCAAAGGGCCAACGTAACAGAAGGCATGTATTTTTCTGACACACTTCATGTGTACCATTCTAAAGGATGTGTCTTTTAAACAGTTGTGCTTTGTGTGGATATACAAACTCACCAGGCCTTTTTGTTCATGAATTGTTCAAGGGTTCAGTCTGAAATGTTCACATCAACACCCATAAACACAAGAGGAGGGGCAGACAAAAGGCAGAAGTAGAGTACCGGTAGATTTCTGTGAACTGTGTTTTACTCAGTAATAATAATATTAATATTTAGTGTATTAAGACTTAATAGGAAGTTGACTACTCAAGTTTGGGTGTTTGAAAAAGTAGCTGATAAGAAGGCTTGGGGATTTTCATTATTCATTTTACGCACATAAGCCTCTTTTGATGAAGAACATAAAATAAAATGACCAAAAACTTTACATTTAAAGGTCCTTCTTCAGACACAACAAGAGAAATGATGAGTCAGCACCATAAAATGAGTCATCAATATGACTTCAGCTTCTTATTTCAGTGATCAATAACATTTCACGCTGTCTGTAAGAATCAGAAAAGCCATTTGAAAGAAAATGATCAAACAAGAAAAAAAAATCAATTGATATTGACTCATCTCACTTTAACTGTTTAAAACTAATATGTATGATAAAGACGATGGCAAAATCCCTATTTCTGCTATTTGAACTGCAATTAAAAACAGCGTAATATTGCACTTTTCACCCGTTCTTTTCTTTATTTTTTTAATTTGTTTTTACAAGCAAACTGTGTGGGCATTTAGCTTGTTAGTGTTGTCTGTAAATGTCAACAGACCTCCATTAGAAGCAGTGGCTGCAGCCGCATGCACTGATAACAGAAAGTGTGTGTTTGTTTAAAGGAGGATCACTTGACACAGTATCTGTGTTTACAGGGCCTTCCTCACCATTTTATCATTCACACACACACACACACATACACATCAACACAAGTTTTAAACATCCTCCCAAGTAGATCTGAGTACCTAAGTCACCTCTGCTTTGTACATGCACACGCAATCTGATGCTTTTTCCACTTCCTCTCTCCTTGTTTCAAACTTTCACACTGTTTGAACTATTTTTCTGCCTTAATAAACTTCTCATTGTCATAATCAAAGATTCATAAAGTCTGTGATGTCTGGAAGAAAAGCTTAAGATAAAAAATAGGTTTAACTGCTTTGCCTCTGATGAAAAATTTACATACATGGACATGTTGCATACACCCACTTGTGCTGAAAAGTATTCAGTGACACTAATGCATACAAAGCTCCCAAACAAATCTACAGGAAGTCTACATTCCACAAGTATGCATGCAAATACACCATCCGCCACTGCACCGCTCCGTTTTGCACTTCCTTCTCATACAGAAAATTCATTGTGTCTGTCTGCTCTGCATCTGCTTTCCCTGTGGAACGGCTTCTTCACTCTCCAAATCATCTCCATCTCAAACTTCCTCCCTTCATTACCAGATAGGAACTTTTGGGGGGCAATAACCAGCCACAGATGTTAGGAGTTTGAAAAAGTGGCGGCACTCATATGAGCAAGAGTGGACCACTGGTTTCCTCTGATTTTCATCCCTTAGTAGAAATATCACGAGAAAAATAATAAAACAAAGAAGAAACAAAACGCACACTGGATTCTTGCTGGCAGAGTCAGCAATGAGATGGTGCTGTTGCATTTGTTGCATCCTCAAACGGATGAAGGTCATCATCTCATCTGCTGCTTGTTATGCATGAAGCAAACGTGTTAGTTAATGTGCATGTAGGCATAAGAAAAAAAATCAATGAAGGTTTGATTGTATGTGTTTGAAGTCAGTGTGACTGCAAAGAGGAAGCAAAAGTCAAGGTACAAAAACTAAGGCCTATGCTTTGCTTCAGTGAAAGTATCTGACTCACTGCTGATTCTTTATTATTATAAGGAACTCTGCAGTCCTCATAGGAATCCACGAGACCATTACTCACCAAACCAGACAAAAGGCAGGAACGAAGTCTATCTCCTCCTACATATTTATCCATCTATATCTGCATAGTTTCGCCCACATGGTGTGATTGTGAAACACTATAAGAAATCCTCACATTGCTGTAAATCTGCCTAAATTTGATAACAAACCTAATATGGAATCAATAAGATGCTGTCACTGGAGGACTGCAGAATGTTCCATCAGAGCAGCACGACAAACTGCGAGGGTAGCTAAGTTTCATGCCATCTCATGCTGTCATCTCTGGAAATAGAAAAGGTGCTCAGCCATCGCACCCCCCCCCCCCCCCCCACACACACACACACAAACACACCACCACCAATGAATTCATCTTATCTGAAACAGATGAATGACATAAAGCACCATAAACAACCATCCCGCACTCTTACCCTCTTGAGTTTCCCATTGCTGACAAGTTGCTGACAATATCTGTTTTATTTAGAATACTGTGTTGATTAGTTAACTTGGGAGAAAAAGACAGATTGACACAAGGGGGTGAATGAGGGGAAGGCTGCTCTGTGACTGTGAATGTACACACACTGAATATGTTTTACAAAAGCATCCTCTATTTGTCCCAAATAGGATTTGTAGTGATCATCACGTACATCTATAGTACCTTTTATATATTGATGTTTTCAGTCCTCTGTAATCAATTAAGTTTTAGAACCGTCATCTCTCTTTTTCTTTTTTTTTTTTTTTCTGGAAAGGTTGATGGTGAAACCCATTAAACAGATTTAAAAAATACAGTATTGCATTTAAATTGTTTGTATTGCAATAGATGGGGTTGCAAGCTTCAGACAATCTTCTTTTTTGAGTCAAGATCTGCAATGTTTGACAACCAATAGATAGTTGAGATGTTTTAAATGAGCAATAATATCTTACCTGTTGTAGATAGCTCTTTGAATGATATCCGTTTGAAGAAACGGTTTATTGACTAGTCTGAGTGTGGACAGGACCAAAGTGTGTTGCTGCTGTTTTTAAACATCTTCAAGGACTTCATTGTGCTTTATTTGAACATAAAACATTTACATTGTCTTTACTTTTGCATATTACTGAAACATATTCAACCTTTATTTATACAGGTTAGTCTCACTGAGTCGTGTACATACATGAAAATGAATGATTTATGTGCATGAGCAGATGGCTGCAGCAGTAGTTGAAGCAGCTCCAGTGCAGCCTGTGACACTTTCTGCTGGGTCACCATAACACTGTAATCAGGTTATAGAGTCTAAAGGAAATCTGATGGTAGTAAATAGTTACACAATAATGTTCACGTAAACTACTATAAAATATTTGTGACTGAAGTTGTTATGGCAACCACTTTGGTCTTGGTCCCACTTGAACCAGCTGTTAGTTCAACAGTTAATAAATAAATAAGATATTTACTGTTCATCACTCTAGATCCCGTTAGTAAACTGATTTAAACAAATTTATCTGTAACAAGTTATTTATTTCCCTAATGAGCCCTAATAAATAAATCCATAAATAAATAAATAAACTGAAAACTTGTGTCCCTGATAATCGGTTACATATTTTGATTTTACGCTCTGTAATCCAAATGTGTGGTCCTGGATTAGGGAGGAAAAATAGAAGAGAGAAAGAACAAAAAAAAAAAAAAAAAGATGAGCTATAGGGAACTATAGGGAAAGGGGATGCGAACCACACACGTGCACACAGAGGCGGAGAGGAGGGTGGGGAGGAGGGATGGAGGGAGGGAAGGGAGGCGACGAAGTACTTAGAGGGGAGACGCATCATTTGTGCAGAGGTGGAAGCAACATCTCCTGGTTGGTGTCAGACGCGCAGCGTTTCACTCCGTTTCTCCAGCTGCTGTTCTGGGACCAGCCATGTGGCTTTACGGGCTCGTTTTCGGACTCTTCGTCGTTTCTTATTCCGGTAAGTTTTTAAGTCATAAAGTGCTGAACGCCTGTCGTTATGAGCCGCGGTGAGTGTGCGTCATGGCGCAGGTCTGCGCTGCGTGCAGGACAGCGCGTCAGTCATGAGTTTAAAGTGCCTTCATTCACGTTACTTCACAGGGATTGAGGATAACACTCCCCCGCGTTTAACAGTCTAGTGTTGCCTGTAAGATGATATGTGACTGAAATGATGTGATAAAACATTTGGCAACTTTTAAGGTTGGAGTGTAGCTATTGACGGTTCATTTTGGACTTAGTTATTTTGAAGGGCTGGATGAATAAATGATTTTACAGCAGATGGGGCATGTTTTTCTGATGACAGGGAAAAGGTATATGAGAGACTTTCACAAGATTAATTTCAAGATTAATGACTCCTGTCATCCAGTGGTTCTGGCATATCAAGTTTTTCCCGTAAAACTACTCAGCCCTGACATAAAAGCCTTTAATCATTTTACTCATTTCATCAGAAAGCGTTCAAAAGCTGAATCTGAAAGCAGTTTTCTGAACACCGCATGCCTGTAGATGAAGCTGCCCTTCAAAGAACTTCTTCATCACCTCCTCACAAGATCTCTGAGATTTTTAGGTTAGGTGTTGAGGCTGACTGAAAATAATTAAGTCAGTCACTAAGTAAACTAAAACCAACACAGATATTTACACTGAATGAAAATGGAAAAAAAAAGTGTTGTTTCAAACTGCTATCAGAGTGATGCTGACCACATGGGGAAAGTTCAACGTCCCACAGAGTGCACAACATCTGCATAGCAAGGTCATACTGCCTCCCAAACCACAGCAGCAGCAGCAACAACACTAAAGTTAAAGTTCAAATCTTCAGATAGTGTGTTCTGTATACAGTTATAAACAACAAACATCTTACCTGTGGTAGAAAGCTCATTGATCCAAACCAGTTTGCATTAACAGATTTCATTTTTGACCATATTGATGAGTGAACGAGTCCGAGTGGAGCCAAGACCAAAGCATCGCTGTTGTCTTAAACCACCTCAATGTGAACCTTTTCTGAGAGCTGTAGTTGAAGTGGTGGTGGAGGCAGCTAGCTGTAGCACTTCCAATGAAACTTGAGGAACTTCCTGCAGGAGCATCATATTATTATTTGATGTGATACCTGTTTATTAAGAAATTAATGAAGGTGTGAAAAGGATTAAAACCTAATCTGATAATTAGCTTGAGAAGCAGGGGTACTGTGTTGGTTTGTTCCTGAGTCGGGATGATTGCAGATAGTTGACAGGTGTGTGACACGTAAAGGGAGCATAGAAGAACTATGGGCATGGAATAAACACAAAAATGTAAGTGTCCACAGAAGAATTTGCAGAAAAATAAATTATGAAGGACTAATACATCAATTGTAAAACAGAAATGTACAAAACTCAAAGCAAGGAAAACAAATTACAACACAAAATTAAAACCATTTAAAAAGACATGAAAAAAATCAAAATTGTATCATTTCTTTGAGATCAAATTGCTTTAAGACGGCAGCAATCCACTCGCCCTGTTCTAACTAGCCATTAGCTCATCAGTCCAGTCAGAATTTTACTCTGTTTCTCTAAACTGAGATCAGTCAAAGCTCCATCTGCATCGGATGAGAACGATTGCTCAAACTCCTGCCGACTGCTGCTTTTCACTTCTTTGTACTGTGATTCACTTGTGCATCAAAATGTTCAGCTGCATTGCTGAAATAACATGAGCATGTGATGTAAATATGTATCAGAGAGCAGGAGAAATGCGCTCCAGGACTACCAGAAATCTGATGGCATCCAGCTGCTTGCAGTGGCTCCTGATCCCTCCCACATGACCAAAAGCCGGAAACTCAGCTTAACCAAATGTGCCAAAACCTGCAGCCGTGGTAAAAGACTCCCATTCATCTGCAGGTTTGTTTACATTTTTTTCTAACATGCAAAATATTTTACCCATAATGGATGTCAGTTGTCAAAGTCCATCAATTGGGATTCATGTGAAAATTTAGCTACTTTATTTACATTCAGTGAATTATTCTGCACCTAAATGACTATTATTTATTTGTAATTAGATTATATTAGCTGCAGACCTCATGTTTGCATGTTTAACTCACTGTGTTTTGCGTCAAGATAAGAAGGATCACTAATCAACGCATTCCTTGTCTTTTGGTTCCTTTTCTAGAGCGTTCCTCTACGATCACAAAAACACAAAGTGCCACTGGCTTTCATTTGACAAAAGCTCTCAAGGAGCTGAAAGTCATCAAAACTCTAATTATGAACTCTACCAAAAAAAAGGTAAATCTTTGCTATTCTTTGTTTTCTCCTTCACAGCTGATATCAAGATCAGCTCGTCTTCTGACACTATCAGAGCAGACAGTTTTAATTGCAGTAGGAGCAGAGTCTGTCAGAGTATGAAGGGTGTTTAGAGCACCCTGACTGATTTATTGACTGCAGTTTTCAAGAGGTGACTCGATGTTCACAACAGCATCTCTTAAAGGATAACGAGAAAGGGCAAAGGATGCTGGTGATTTTACTGTGCCACAACATGTCATGGTTCACTTTTTGGAATTAAGTGGAGTTTGTGTATAACACTGGAAATCCATGTCCCACTTCAGTCAAACTGAATACAAGAGCGAGCAGGCAGACACTGAATCCAGATACTTCTGATTAGGAAAGCAGATTTGACTTTTGGCAATGTCACCTCCTTGTTAAGCTGAACATTACGGCCCCCTCTCTGTTTTATTCATTAGCTGAACTGGTTTTGTGTAAAATCACTGATCAGCTTATAAACTCATCACATTTCTATACCCTTCATTATTGCCTTACTTTTCAAATCACCTGTGTTTTTTGTTTCTATTTCTGTATTTTTCAGACTATGTAAGGGAATGTATTGTAGGGACAGGTCAAAGCTACAGAGGGCGGAGGTCAGTGACAGTGAGTGGGATCCTCTGCCAGGCCTGGATCTCCCCAATACCTCACGAACACAAGTAAGACATTTTCACCACAGTGTCATGCAGTATGGCGTTATAAGCTGCTGTTAATGTTAGTGTTGGACTGTAAGAAGTGCAATGAGCTGGCAGCTAGAGGCTAGTTCGTATGTGAGTATAAGTTTGATATATTAGAGGTTGATTATGCTCCAGGGAGCAGTCATTCATCAGAAGTGACCTCACTGTAGCACTTCGCAGAGTCGCACATCATTTCCTGCAATGGTCATTCTGTTTATCTAGCTGTGCGCGCGCGTGCGTGTGTGAGAGAGTGTGTGTCTTCACAGGAATTAGGATGCAGCCTTTAGTTAAACTGAGGGTAACTCTTTCAATTACCTTCATATCAAGTGAGCAATTTATAGACACTCCTTTAAGTTGAAGATGCAAGTGATTGAAAACAAAAATGAAGTTAGTCGTGATTTCTTATTTACTTGGAGAGCAACAGAATATTGATTATCTATTTAAATTTATTTATTTAAAACTATTCACTTTATATATTCTCACAGAGGATGACTGATAGAAAAAGGAGCAAAGAAATTAACATCCATCCATCCATCCATCCATCCATCCATCCATTCATCCATTCATTCATCCATCCATTATCTTTACCCGCTTCTTCCTTTCTGGGTCGTGGGGATCACTGGTGTCCATATCCAGCAGTCACTGTGTGAGAGGTGAGGGGACACCCTGGACAGGTCTCCAGTCCATCACAGGACTACATAGAGACAAACAAGACAAACAACCATTCACTCTCTCACTCACACCTAGGGACAATTTAGAGTTACCAATCAGCCTAACATGCATGTTTTTGGTCTGTGGGAGGAAACCGGAGCACCCGGAGAAAACATGTAAACTCCACCTAGAAAGGTTTCTGCCAGGATTTGATCCTGTATCGAGAGAGGTGGCAGCTCTACCAACTGAACCACTGTGCCGCCAAGAAATTAGTAAAATAACAATAAATCATCATCCCATTTTATACCTTTACTCCTGTTAAGTTTTGGCTTTCTCCATTTTTTTAAGCCTGGTTTGTGATTTGTTTGTAATTTTTTTATACGTTAAGGTAACACATTTCAAAAAGCCCATACAATATTGTCCTAATATATAAGGCCATATTCCCTAGGAAAGAAGAAATGATCAAAAAAGTAAATTTCTCTCAACTCCTCTGAGGTTTGAACCGACTTTGAAAAACTTTGTAGTGCGCTGCCGCAGTTTCACATGAATCAAAACTGGCAGCCAGCGTTTGTACTTCCAGTGAACCTGCTTTTGCAGACTCCTAATAATACCTCAACAAATTAGGTAATTAAACCCAGGCACTTTGTATGTTTTTATCAGTCAGCGTTTAGGCACGAGATACTCTGACATGGACACACACGCTCAAGAACAAACACCATTTTATCAGTCAAAGATTTTTCTCTCTTGTATGACTTCCCCATACAGGCCTCCTCATCTCTGTACCTGTCAGTACGCTGTACCCCAAAATGAACTTTTCCTTACTTTATCATTTCATCTTCATGGAAAAAAATACCGCTTTGCTCAAAAACTACACTCACTGTGTCCATCATCGTAACTGGTGACCACAGCCATGTGCTCGCCTGATGTTAAAGATATGAGTCATTTGTCAGCGTATTTATACAACCTTATGTCTGGGGCTTGTCCAAAAAAAAAAAAAGAGTAGTAATTGCTGTTACACATTACAAGTTTTCACTAGCTAACAATATCATGTCACTGATGACTCAGTATTTCAGCTCTGTCATTAGTTACCTTTTAGGCTCGTTATTTTTCTGATCTCTGTAGTTGTAGAGAGGCCCAAACTTTTCGTTAAATGAGAAATGGGATTATGATTGAGACCGACAAAAAAATAAAAATAAAATCAACTACTGACTATTACAATTTTCAAGATTTATTTATTTATTTTTGAGCTGTTGTATTTTCTCTGTTGGTCTTGCTACATGTTGTTTAGCCGCTGCTCTGCTTCCTACAGATTCATGTCTAAAAGGTACAGGAAGAAGGACCTCAGGGAAAACTACTGCCGTAACCCTGACAACTCCACCGCTGGTCCATGGTGCTTTACCACTGACCCCAGCCCACACCTCAGACACCAGGAGTGTGGCATACCACAGTGCTCACAAGGTAGACCACATGCACTGAGACCCCACCACCCCTACCCACATACGCACAAACACATCTGTGTAGGGACATTCATCTTGAAGTAATCTCATTCCACATTGCAGATTGCTACATCAATTTAGGCTTGACCATCTGAAATGAGCTGCAGCAAATCTAACAATCACATATTCAGATTAGGCATCTTTGTAATTCCCTTTCTATTCCTGCTAGTGTGTGTGTGCCTATACAAGTGTTATTTATGTGCTGACGCAAGCTGCAGCTGTTTCCAGGTGTAATCATTCAGTTTTTGATGTTTCTCCTTTCAGTAGGGTCGAGTTTTGGGAATGCTCTAAACTTTAAACATAAAGGAGCAAGTTTAGAAATGTTAGATGATACTGATGTATTGTCTCATTTACATATTTCCAGCCATTATGTTTGTCGCTGTGGCTAACGTGGTTGAGATGAAGAGAAAAGGTCTCGTGTTGTCTCAACTTTTGCATTATAAACCTATATGTTGCTGTCAGACACTGTAAACGAGGGGATAATAATGACCTCAGTTATCTAATCTTCAGAGATTCAAGCTATCAGAGGGGCCATTTCCCCTTTCATGACACCGGATCACTTTAATGAAGAACTAAATTGTGGTTTGATCAGATAAAATGATTCTTGTTCTTCACATGGCGTCTCAATTGGTTATCACAACTTGTACACCAGAGATAATGACATTTCATTTTAATAGAGAGCATGTGCTCTGAGAAAAGAGACTGGGGGTGTTTCTCTAAAACAAAACCCACCGCTATTAATAGGAAAAAGACACAAACATGGCGTGTACAAGCACAAAAACACCATCAGTAAGTGGCAATAAATGTGTTGTGTCATCACAGGAGTAGACTCACACACATCTGTTTCTAATAAGCATCCCTTTGGTTGTTTACACAAGACAGCACATTATACTTGCCATGAAGCAAAAGGTGGCCTGCTTCATCAAACACTCCGGCTCTCATTAATTTAATACAGTTTGTACTCACATACATTAAAACTATGTTAGCATACTGACAATATTGGAGCTTTGTGAGGCGCTTTATTATCAAGAGTTTGCATGCAGGTGGCAGTGGTTAGCACCTTGCAAGAAGAATTCTCAAAAGTGTTGGTTTGATGCAGCCATTTTATGAGGAGTTTGTTTGTTCTTTGGTTTCCTCCAGGCTTCTCATATGCTCGATAACCGTCTTGTAGCATTGTATTAATGAGCCATTTCTGGAGTTCTGGCATAGCATGTAAATGCTAGGTTATTAGTTTAGATTTTTAAGTGTTTTTTTTTTTCTGTGTAATTACACAGTTGAATGTATAAACTGCAATGGGGAAGATTATAGAGGACCCATGGACTATACGGAAAATGGAAAAGAATGCCAGCGGTGGGACCTGGACGAACCACACAAACACCAGTACCACCCCAAGAGGTGAGCCTATTGTTTCCCCCACACTCACACCAATCCTCTGTACATTCTTCTGATCACATAAATGTGCAAACATAGATACAAATAAAAGCAAAAGACTTGAGAATAAGTTCTTGGTAATGTTTCCCGTGGCTGTGGCGTACTCAGGAGATGATGCGATTTTGAGTCAGCCAGTAAAACTTTTCCACCCAAGGAACGCCTTGACGGTTCATTATGCAAGTGTGTGTTTTTAACAGTGGTATGCTGGGAACCCCCTCATTTCTGAATTAGGGAGGTCATTTATTTTAATCTGTAAAAGTGTTCCTTACACATCCCTAGTCTGTGTCTATGCATGTGCATGTCAAGCTTATGTGTCTGTGTCAAGACTGTTCCATCTAGCTGGGTGGCAGGTGGTCTAGATTAGTGGGGGCTCGTTAACACGTTCTTAATCATCCCGTCGTTTATGTAAACCAGGTTCTAGATTGCTCACTGCTAATGTAATAAGAGGGCCCACAGCCTGAATCGGCATGTCTGGAGGCTACAGGCCTAAATGGACGTTGGGCTTTGGGGATAATTACTGTTAGACACCTGCAGTGGTGCAACTTATCTAAATAGATTAGCATATGCAGTCTATCCTCAGTCATTAGCTTGTCAGCCACATGCAATAATAAATTATCTTTTGACTCAGTCTGCTGCTGTTTTTAGCAACAACAAAAAAAACCTTAACATTCAACCCATTAGCATCTTTAGATAGTAAAGTACTTGTCCTGCATGTTTTGTATTAGGTACCCTGACAAGGGCTTAGATGACAACTACTGTAGGAACCCGGATGGACGTCACAGACCCTGGTGTTTTACCACTGATCCAAACACACCATGGGAGTACTGCAGCATCAAAGCCTGTGGTAAGCATGAATGTATGTTTGTTTATGTGTGGCTGCATTAACAACGTTTATGTGTGCCAATTGAAATTTTATGTTTGACAAAAAACACATGATAGCACTCAGTGCAGAATTGGTTCCCTTAGTCATATCTGACAGACTTACTCAGACTTTTTGACTTCCTGTACCATACAACAATTTTCAGTCAGGTCTTCTGGACAGTTTCTTTTTTTTTTTTTTTTTGTGCTGAAACGTTTCACCTTTCATCCAGAAGGCTTCATCAGTCAAGGAAACACACAACACAAAGCTGATTCTTCCCCCAACAACTTACTCCAAAGTGGAACAAACCCCCCCCAGATGACCTGACTGAAAATTGTTGGATTGTATCTGGATTACTGAGCATGGACTTTGTTGGTTCCTGTACCATACATTTTCTTTTTCTTCTCACGGCGAATGTTATAGCGAACACATGCACATACATGTAGCGTTCTCCTTGTGAAGTTAGTGTCTCTATCATGTCCTCTCTAAAGGCCAGAATGTCTATTATTTTTCCTTGCACCACTGCTCTGTTGTTTATCCTTTGCCAGGTTGCTTTGAAAGCTGCAAAAAGCTCAGTTACTGCTCCAAATTAACCTTTTGTAACTCAAGCACACACAACTCCAGGGTTTCACACACATGCACACACATACAAGCAGATCACTTTCATGTCATTCCTACACTTAGTTTAAGTAGTGTGATTGACGTCTTAGAGCTTATGTCATGGTGAGTTTTGTTTGTATTTGCACTTGCTATAAAACCAGAAAGGACTCTTTTTGTAGTTGATCTTAAAGCTGTAACAAGTTAAAGATACAGCCACTGCACTTCTCAAAATAAATCAATTAATTAAACAGGGAGGGAAAACGTGTACATTTGGTTCGACTTCTTTCTCTTGCATCCATGACTGACCGGTCTGCCTGCAAGAATCATCAACAGCCCTGGCACCATGTTAGCTTGATGGCCCTCATCCACATGGGCCCAGTGATTCACTATTTCCCTCTGTTTTCTCCCCCTTTAAAAACTGTCTTCCACCCCGTGCACTCGATCTTTCTCCCGCTTCCTCTTTGATATGAGCGTTTTTTGGGAACAGACCAAGTTTACGACCCAGTTAGTCTTAATCAAAACAAGGCAGAAGGGACAGAGACAGAGAAACAGAGACATTGACAAGGCCCCTTCTGTTGTTTACTGTCAAACTGGTTCAAATTTATTTTTAGACTCATTGTATGGGTTGAAAAAGTTTGTTTGAGAAACTTCAAGGTTTGGAGCTTTAAACATGTTTTGCATGTAATTGTGTACAGAGTTTGGGATAATGAACTTGTATAGCTTGTCAGTAATGAGTGGCCTTTCTATGAAGAGAAGTAGAAGAGATAAGCTTTTCTGCCTTGTTTTTCCACTTGACAGTTTAGGTATTGTCTTTTTGCACTAAACTCTAGTAGCTGAAGCCTGATAATGAAGACCGAACATTTATCAAGTCAACATTAGTGTCACACTAAATGTTTTCTATGTTCTAAATCACTGGATAGGTTATATTAGGTTAATATTATATTATTATATATAGGTTATATAGGATATTCACCAAAACTGTGTGTAGATTAAAAATATATTTGCAGCTCTCATTTTTTCAGAAGCCCTGAGGGTGAGGACACAGTATATATTGGGGGCCAACTGATTTGGCTGCAGTCACAGCAAATCATCGGTTACATGCTGAACTATTTGGTGTTGACAGCTGGGGCTTGAAGTCCTGCATTGTATCATAGGAACTGGGGACTAAATTAAGTCCAAAAGAAAAATGTTCACCAAAAAATACCTCTGGTTAAATGGAAGTACTTAAGGCTTGAGAAAGCTTGAGATATTTCAGGGTGAATCTTGTAGCATTAAACATCTCTGCTAGGTGCTATAGCTTTTTTTTTTAACTATATTTTTAGAGTCAGTATTATCACTTTTAACAGTATCCTTTTATTATGGTTATAACACTGGGTTGGGATTACTGGTGCAGCATTAGAATGGTTCTGTTCTTATCTGAGCAACAGGAGTTTTTGTGTTGATGTTGGTAATAGTTTATCTGCTTCAGTGCCTCTTTCCTGCAGGGTCCTACAAAGCTCTATTCTCGGACCCCTTCTGTTTTCATTGTATCTGCTCCTCTTGGGGTCTATCCTGAGAAAACACGGTCTGTCGTTTCATTGCTATGCTGATGATTGTCAGATTTATCTGCCTTTAAAACCAAATAGTTCAAGCACAATCCACCCTCTGTTAAAATGTCTTGATGACATTAAGGCATGGATGGCTTCAAACGTTTTGTTTCAACAATCATTAAAACTGAAGTCATTGTGTTTAGCCCTAGCTCTACTGCTGTCTCTGTTCCTGTTAATTTTGACTCCCTTGAGCCATGTCTTAAGTAAACTTTTCCAAATCTCTGAATGGTTTTAGACTTTGATTTGAAGTTTAAAAAACAGATTAACTCTTTTTTTTTTTTTTACAAAAAAAGCTTCTTCCAGTTAACGCATATGGCTAAGCTTAAGTCCGTGTTGACCAGATTCGATCTTGAAAAAAATTGTTCATGCATTTGTTACAACCCGGCTGGACTACTGTAACATGCTTTATGTTGGGGTCAGTCAGGTCTCCTTTCGCATCTCCAGCTTGTCCAAAATGCTCAGCTCGGTTTGAGCATATTTCACCAGTTTTATCCTGCCTTCACTGGCTCCCTATGCATGCCAGAATTGATTTTAAAATTCTCCTGTTGACATTTAACTGCATTAATGGCCTTGCACCCTCATACCTCTCTGGCCTACTTCAACCATATGTTCCTTCTAGGGTACTGAGATCATCTGATCAATTGCTTTGGTTGTCCCAAAAACATGGCTTAAGCTCAGAGGAGATTGAGCTTTTTCAGTTATTGGCCCTAAACTTTGGAACAATCTGCCCATCAACATTAGACAGGCCACTTCACTCCCTGCTTTTAAATCTCTCCTAAACAGACCTCTTTTCTCAGACTTACACTATCACACATATTGATTTAGTATTTCAATTGATTCTCTTTGTTTTTTGTGTTAGTATGTTTTTATTTTGATGCTTTGAATTGCATCTTGTTATTATTCTCTTTCTTTAATTTACTGCCTTGATTTTATTGTTAAGCACTTTGGTAACAGCTGCTGGTTTAAATGTGCTTTCTAAATACATTTGATTTGACTTGACATTTATTATAACTGTTTTTTTTTTCAGCTTGTTAACAACAGTAGACAGGAAGTTCAAGTGTAGTTAGTCAAGTGTGACTCATCATTTGAGTTCAAAGGAATCTGAGACTGTTATTTCTGATTATGTTTAATTATTATTTTAATACGCTGATTGAACCTGTTGTCAATAAGTTAATTTGCAAGTTTTAGAGTAGTTTTTGCCACTTAGAAAGGCTACAAAATATCTTGAGCAGAAAATACAAAGTAAACAATATTTAACATATTTAGCATTTGTGTTTTATTACCTTAAACCCAGTTTGTAACAATGTAGACCTGTTTCTTGGTTCATATAAAGTTTACTGCTTTCTTATAAAATTTAATAATCAATTTTACAGTTTTTGTTTTGGAAATTCCTTCATCTACCATTTAAGTAAATGTCTTGTATGTGGTAGCATGGTGGTGCTTTTGGTAGAGCTGCTGCCTCTCAGCCAGCAGGTGGCACCAGTTCAAATCCTGGTCCGGGGGCCTTTCTGAGTGGAGTTTGGTAACTCTAAATTGTCCCTAGATGTGAGTGAGAGAGTGAATGGTTGTTTGTCTCGTTTGTCTCTTTGTGTCCCTGTGATGGACTGGGGATCTATCCAGGGTGTCCCCTGCCTCTTGCACAGTGATAGCTGGATATGGGCACCGGTGACCCCCATGACCCAAAAAGGAAGAAGCGGGTAAAGAAAATGGATGGATGGAGTCTTTTAGTTTTTTTGCAATGTCCATGTAAATTGCAGCCTAAATTAGCAAGTTGAACCATTACAAATTAGTCTACTTTTGGCACAATCTAGTAAGAAACATTGAGTCCTTGTAGACTTTGAAACATGACAGAAATGTGTCTTACGATTTGTATGCTGATGACATTCAGCTATACTGTTCTTTTCGAGCCTTCAAGTTCCATAAATTGATTGAACTCAGAAACTGTCTGTTAGAGATCAAAACATGGCTGAATGACAACTACCTGCAGTTAAATGCAAACAAAATTGAGACTCTTATTAGTGCCCCTGATGACAAAATTCCAGTTATCAGGCAGTATCTTACGTTTTTTAAATCCTTCGGTAAATAATAATCTCAGAAATTTAGGCATCATCTTTGATAGTTTGTTATCTTTGGACATTCATTGTGAATTGTTAGTTTGAAATAGTTTTTATCATTTAAGAAACATTTCAAAACTACGATGTGTTGTATCAAAGAAAGGAACTAGAGATGATTGTTCATGCTTTTATTTCTTCTCGTTTAGATTACTGTAACAGCGTTTTAATGGGTCTGAATAAATCTTCCCTAGCTTGCCTTCAGTCGCTGCAGCAAGGCTGCTAACTAGAACCCACAGAAGAGCCCACATAACGCCTGTTCTGGCATCTCTGCATTATCTCCCCGTGCATTTCAGGAGTCATTTTAAAATTTTGGTCCTAACTTTCAGGGCACTTCATGGTCAGGCTTCCAAATAATTATTGGCCCTTTTAAAGCCTCTTTGTCCCATCAGGACTTTGAGATCTTCAAATCAAATGTTGCTGATGGTACCAAGAACTTACTTTAAAACACGTGGAGACAGAGCGTTCCAAGTGGTGGCCCCGAGGCTTTGGAACGCTCTCCCTCTGTCACTGCGCTGTTCAGATTCCATTGACTCTTTAAAAAAAAGATCTTAAGACTGATTGAATCAAATTGGCTTTTAGTTAAATTTTGTTTACTTTTTTCTTTTTTGTTTTGCTTGTGAAGCACTTTGTAATGTTACTGTCTGTGAAAGGTGCTACATAAATAAAGATTACTTACTTACTTACTTTGGGGGTTTTCATTGATTAATGTATTATATATATATATATATA
>NC_056507.1:23935525-23952205 GCF_014905685.2 Nematolebias whitei | reverse complement strand
TATATATATGTGTGTGTGTGTGTGTGTGTGTGTGTGTGTGTGTGTGTGTGTGTGTGTGTGTGTGTGTGTGTGTGTATGTATATGTATATACGTATATATGTAAATATATATGTATATTGCTCTATTGCTCAGACTAAGATTTACCCAATCAGTGTGTGCTCTGTTCATGTTGTGTTATCTCTGAGGGCTATGAGTTGTTAGATTTTTGGAACCTGTCTATATTATTCAAAATTCCATGTCCTGTCTTTTGGGGTACGAGTGATGTAAACGGAAACAAGCATGCAACAATAAACCATGTATCAGTCACATTTTAATTTATGATTACGTTTTATCTCATGTCCTTCAAAAGCCCATTTAACAAAAGTGTTCAAATAAAGCATGACTTTCAGGATGTGATGTCAAAATCTAACCAAAATCTTTGTTGCAACTCCGGTTTGTGGTTTCCCACTTGAAAGATGGGTTTGACATTTTGGCTGTCACCATCTTGGTAAAATGGAGCCAGTGGGAATTAGACTGAAAACCACAAATGTCAATTACAAGGTAGTCTGATCCTAACGCTTTGCTTAAACTTCTTCTACTTTTATTTACCTTCTCTTACATAAAACTCTCTGATTTAAAAAAGAAATATTGTGCTAAGGCTGAATACTTAACAAGGAAACTGCTCATGCATGTTGAGATGTACAGAAATGTATATGTATTCATGACCAGAGTGAAATTGTACTTTGCTCATTTGTGTTGTTTATTCTAAATTCTGTAAACTTTATGCTGGTTATCAGAACATGTGACTGAATCACTTAAAATTTGATATTATTTTGCAGAAACAACTCCTAAGAGTCCTGTGGTGAAAACAACCGAATGTTACGAGGGCAAAGGAGAGGGTTATAGGGGGACAGTAGACATGACACCCAGTGGAATCATGTGCCAACGCTGGGATTCTCAGTACCCCCATAACCACACATTTATGCCTCAAGCTTACCCTTGCAAGTGAGTCAGAAACTCACATGAGAAAGCACACTCACCCATCCACCAGTGGGAATTTCCATCTAAGCAGATTGCAGGATGACATTCTCTATTTTCTAGGGACCTGAGAGAGAACTATTGTCGGAATCCAGATGGCCAAGAATTCCCTTGGTGTTTCACTTCAGACCCAAGAGTCCGCACAATGTTCTGCACCAACGTCCCTCGGTGTGACACCCACAACAGGCCTGACAGTGGTGAGAGACTCAGCAGTTTTATGTGACACTGAAATATCTTCATCAGAAGACCATGAGTATTTTTATATTTCATAAACTTGAGGGTTCATATGAGACTCCACACCACACATTGGTTTAGAAACCTGCTTTCTGCATCCCTATGGAAAACTGCAGGACTACAGGACTGTGGGAAGGACTGACCACCACATCTCACATAAATAAAATACAATGATGTTCTGGTCTCACTGGACTGTAAAATATGGAGTTGAAGGATTAGTGTTGCTTCAGACTCTTTCTGTGGAAGCAAAAGATTGGAAAGGGAAAGATGTTGGCTGATTACACAAATTCAAATTTCCCAAGGGATTTCAGGAATATTTTGTTGAGCCTCTGTGGCCTTGCACATAAAGCCACTCCGAGGCTGTGCTGTGAGGTTGTGGTTTACCCTTGAGGGTTGAATACATTCCCGTATAGAAATCAAACGCAGGATGACAGACAGACTCAATTATTTATTTATGCTCCATGTTTTTCTAAGATTTCACAGTGGATGACTTACACTGTGTTCTCAGCATTGCATGTTCTACATCAGGAGTGCACCATCATGCATGTTTTACTTGTTTCCTTACTTTAGCATATCTGATTCAATGTTTGATCTACCTCTTCATGTTCTACAGAAGCCTGTTAATTATCCATTGATTTAAATCAGGTGCGCCGTGCAGAGAAAATCCTAAAACATGCAGGATGGTGGCCCTTGAGGACAATGATTGGGTACCCCTTACAACCATGATAATGGCCCTGTGGTTATTTTTGTTCATATGTTTATCTGGAAACTTATCTCAGTTTTTAATATTTTAGTGTAAAAAAAATTGTTTACAATGGCGGTCAACTAAATTTTGCATTTGCCATTCAAGACTTTTTCAAATATTTTATTTCAGACGCAATAAAGTCTTCTTGTTTTTGTTTTTTTCATAAAGTCTGACAAAAAAAATTCACTGCAAATGCATGACAGGTTTTAGTAGCAATAGAACAAGCAATATTCACTACATACATACATACATACATACACACACACACACACACATATATATATATATATATATATATATATATATATATATATATATATACATACACTTCTGTTTGTATTGCATAAATCATTACTGTAATACATTTTATCACCTTGTGTCTTTCTTTTTGTGTCCAAATCCAGACTGCTATAGGAACTTGGGAGAGAATTACCAGGGAGAACAGTCAAGGACTAGATCAAACCTGCCCTGTGCTCCCTGGAGAGACCACAGCCACAGGTCAGCCCACTGGATCTCGACTCCGTCTTAGCCTAATAACATTTCCAAACTCTATGATGTAAAAACCAGATCTGCACCAATAATAAATCACAGACATGTGCCTCCGCCTATAATAGAGATGTCACAAAGTTCTAAAAGAGGTTAACCTCCAGGGCCTAACAAAGAATATGGGATTTTTAACAGCTCATTGGATTCAAAGCAAACTTCTGATAATAAGCAGATGGCATACAAATTGTAATTTTTGAAACGAGCGTTTGAAAACTTAAGAGATACATGCTTTTCAATGACAACTTCAATATGAAAAACATAAATTTGAGACAGAATGCAGGCACACACATTTAATTAAGTCCCATTGCTAGCCTATCATGTTAAGTCTTAGTTCAGGGAGGAGATAACGGCTCCTGTGTGTACCATGACCAGTTTCTCCAGCATCTATTAACAGCCAGCCAGCAAAGTGCTTTCCCTAAAGATGACCTAACTAAGCAGGAATGATCCCCTAGTGATAAGTTGGTTCAAGGATATACACCTCACTCCTCACCTCTGACCCCCAGACTTCTTCTTTGTAGTAACACTTCAAAGCCACACAGCTCCACTGCTTGGCTTCTTTCTAGGGGTTAAAAGTCAGGGTTGAAGAGGCACAATGAAGTCTGACTGTGAGAAATATAACACACATAAACAGAAAGTGGAAATTCTGGATTGTTGTTATTTGAAACTCCTCGCTGTGTTTCAGTTTTTGCACTACCGTACTTATTTGCCCTTGAAGAATTTGCTGTAAGACAGAATTTCATATTTAGCTTTTAGGGGCTCTTAGAAACTACTCTCCTCTGTTGGATATGTCAGCATAGAATACAAATGTAGGCGAGTTCATATCGTCTTTTGTGACTGTGACCCATAAATTGCTGGGAAATCATTTTCATTACAGTAAGAATAAAATATAAACAGCGAGGGGGAAAAAAGGTGAACATTATCTTTAGTATTTGTTAAATGTTTATTCAAGTTTAGCTGTGGGGATTTCTCTGTCTTTTTGTTCATCCAGTGGAGACAGGGGCATGCTAATGGCTGGCCTGGAGGAAAACTACTGCAGAAATCCTGATCAAGACAAACATGGCCCCTGGTGTTTTACCAACAATTCTGCCATTCATTGGGACTACTGCAATGTAAAACTTTGTAAGTGCAAATATGTGTGCACATAAAATGCCTTCACAGATGTATTTAGTTCAAAGTGAAAACAGTGTGTGACAATATGTGAAGTTGAAGGTTTGTCATTCTTGCTTTCCTTTAATTGCTTGGTCTCTACAATTAGACTCACACACTTGAGTCTGTGGTGTGCCAGCTTGTCTACATTCAAAAATTTGTTTGTGAGATGGTAAATCCCAAAGTCGCTAAATGTTCTACTTTGTTAATAGAAAAAATCAGTTAGGTTTCAAATAAGTTTTGCTTTAGGGGAAAAACACTTGGGTTGTTCAAACGCAAGTACCAGTAAAACAAAAATGCAAGAATTACAGAAAAAAACTAAATTACTGTCACACAAGCTAAAGACCCTGACAGTGATAAGTACTTTAGGTTAAGTTGGGGTTATTTATCATATGCAGATTCAACACAAGGTCAACAATGTAATGAAATGGTCAGGTTGAGAAGAACTGTCTTGTCTCACCAAAAAAAAAAAAAGGCAATACCAAATCATGCAACAAAAATACAGAAACAAGATGCCAAAAATGAAGACGTGAAATGCATATACAGCAGCATGGTCCTATCAATCAAATCATCCATCCATCCATCCATCCATCCATTATCTTTACCCGTTTATTCCATTTTGGGTCACGGGGGTCGCTGGTGCCCATGTCCAGCAATCACTGTGCGAGGGGCGGGGTACACCCTGGACGGGTCGCAAGTCCATCACAGGGCCACATAGAGACAAACGAGACAAACAACCATTCACTCTCTCACTCACACCTAGGGACAATTTAGAGTTACCAATCAGCCTAACATGCATGATTTTGGTCTGTGGGAGGAAACCGGAGTACCCGGAGAAAACCCCCGCATGCACGGAGAGAACATGCAAACTCCACCCAGAAGGCACCTGGACTGGGGTTTGAACCAAGGACCTGTTCGCTGAGAGGCAGCAGCTCTACCAGTTGTGCCACCGTGCTGCCCTCAATCAAATCAATCAAAATCAAAAATACTTTATTAATCCCAAAGGGAAATGATTTTGTTGTTATAACTCATTATCCTCATTTCATTAAGAGATGTTATAGATACTGATGGCTGTAGGCAGGGAGGATCTCTTGAAAAGGTCCATCCCACAGTGGATCCTAAGAAAGTGGCTGCAGATGCCGTCCGATCCGTCCACCCAGACTAGGCTGGCCTCTCGGTTCCCCCGGGCTGTAGGACCGCCCAAATGCCGGGCAGAACTCCTCCCAGAGCAATGACCACTCCTCCCAGCAGTCTGCCGAGCTCCTCGTCACTGCGGACAGCCAACTGTAGGTGCCAAGGGACGATCCTGTCCTTCCACTGTCATGAGCCGCGTTTCCTGCTAGTTCCAGGATCTCAGTGGTCAGACACTCGAGCACAGCCGGCAGGTAGATGAGAATGCATCCACAGAACATCCTTTTCAACTCATTTGAGAATTGGGGCTGTAGTTGAGATATTATTTGACCTTTTGAGATGTTAATCAGCTGCTGTTGGTTGTAGAAAACTGCCTTATTGCCATGGTTACGCATCATAACAAATGTCCAGAACTAAAAGAGTTTCAGTAAAAATCCTTCCAGCTGCACAGCATCCGATACCAGAAGAAACAATCATCCCAAAACTGTGATTTACATCCAGAAAAAGAGGAATTAAAGTTTCCAAAAGCAAAATCTCAGAATGAAAGTAACAGAGCTGCTCCAACATGCAGCCACCTTGAGCGGCACAATTCTAGAATTGCGCTGCTCTAGAATTCTAGAATTGCAATTCTAGAATCAGCAGAGTGTTTCTGTTGGCAGTGAGGTTCTTTTAGCATCATGGTACTGTTAGAGGCGTGGTTCTGTTAGCACCGAGGTCTAGTTAGCAGCACTAGCAGGTCTTGTTAGCAGTGCGGTCCGTTAGCAGCATGATGATAATAACGACTGCTGCAACTGCCCTCCCAGACTGCCCTCCCAAACCGGATCCAGCAGACACACATCATCAAAGGTTTCCCTGCAAAACAGGACTGTTCCGTAGAGTTCGGTCCGTGCAGTCAGATGGAGCATCATGGAGACAGCCGCCATCACGACAGGCCAAAGCCTGAGCCCGAGGCTGGAAGTGGGGCCGGGAACTGAAACACGATGGCAAGACAGTGACACAGAAAACTCCAAAAGTGCGTTGCGGTCATACCTGTAGTGTGGGTGTGCAGTGTAGGCACTAAAAAAAGTTAAATCAACAACAGGGAAAAAAAAAGAGCGAAGCGGAGCTCCCTTCATGCTACCATTCTGAGGCGCACGTGACATCACACTTTAAAGTAGATGTGTAAAATACTTGTTGGGTTTGTAACATACTAAATACATACTACATACTGCAGTTACAGCACGCGCTCTCAGGCCATCATTACCTGCAGCGACCCTGCAACAAGAACTGAAGTTGTCCACCCTAATTTCTTTAGGGGTTTCAAACATTTGATAACGTCAATTAAAAAATCCATGCAAATATGTTCTTATTTTTAGTATTTCACCCTGTTTTACAGCACCCTGTTCATTGTTTTAAACACTATTCTCATTTTTATTGCATTTTTGCTGTAGTTTATTGTTGTCATTGTTTACTGTTATTATTGTCTGTACTTTACATGTTCTGTCTGGAACAGGTCCTTCGTGTAAACGAGTCCTCGTGGCTCAATGAGGCTATAGCCTGTATAAATAAAGGTTGAATTGAATTGAATATATAAGCATCCATTCATCAGCCACACTAACTTTACTCTGTTCAACACAAAGAGCTACATCAACATTTGTGCTCACAATGTGCCAAATGACTTTCCCCTGCTAAAATCCATGAAAATCTTATCTGATGCAAGGAATCAGTGCACATGAAGCCCAGAGGAGTCTGCAACTACACGTCAAACAAAATCAAATAAAATCAATTTGCAGCCTTAATCTCTGATTCATAAAGCCAGAGGCACCAACCACTGAAACTATGTGTCCTATTATGTTAAAAACAATAAGCTTCTAATTTAAGCTCATGCCAGTGTAGTCATTCAAGACTTGGAAAGTTTAAATACAACTTCCCTAAAAAAGCAAAATATTTCAAAGCATCTTTTTGGACATAATTTAATAATCACTATGACATTTCGTTTTGTGTGATATAACTCTCCCTGTATCAGCTGACACTCATTGATCGTTGTTCATCTCCTTTTGTGTGTGCAGGTGATGAGTCACTGAACGCCATTCCTGCAGGTGACGATCTTGTTACCTCCTAAGCTTCTGATGTGTATTTGATTGCCTTTTTTATTTTTATTTTTTAGAAGTTTTATATCCAGTCATCATGTTACACGATGCAGCACATTATGTTGTTGTGGTGACATCTGTTCCTTTATAAGTGTGTGTGATGTTCTCTTCACATGAAACGTTCTCCACACAACAATTCAAGCATCAGGGATGGAGCCACTTCTCTGAGACATATGTGGTGTTCAAAATGCTCTGTGAAAAGAATAATTATCGATCTCATGAAAATTCTTACTTGAGTTTAATAAATATTGATTATTCTGACAGGATTTCTTTTATGTTTTAGTGCCTGTTATATAGAGAACACAGTGCTTCAACTAACATTATATTTATGTTTTGAGTAGATATTGGTGGGTTAAACTAAATCAAAATGAACATATTGGGTGTGTAATGGTGTGTGTTTTTGCTTTTCTAGTTAAGCCATCTCCTGTGAGATGTTTTGTCCATAAAAGGACCAGGATTGTTGGGGGCGCTCCAATAGGCATATCAGACGGCAGCTGGATGGTCAGCATACAGAAAGGGTACAGAATTTAAAATCTTACATATTCTTCTCCCACATTTAAAACAACATTTATTTTTGCTTTTCAGTAAGCTCTTTCATTTCTCTAGTTGTAGTGGTAAAGTCAGCTTATAAAGATGCATAAAATTAAAACAATTGCTTTTCACAACTGATTACGTCTTTTACAGTACATTAGATTTCTATAGCGTTTCTGTATGCCTCTCCTGTTAAATTTATACATGGGGGAGGTCAACTGGATTTCCACCATGTCTCACTAACCTTTATGCTCTTTCCAGATCAGTTCACTGGTGCGGTGGTTCACTAATACGAGAGAAGTGGGTTCTTACTGACAGACAGTGCTTCTCTTCCTGGTAATGTCAGTGCATACTGTCACTGTTAAAAAAACATCTATATTTTCTCCTTGAACTTTTAACTGAATTATATATTTTTTTTTTTTTCTATTTGTTTAACCCATATGGAATTGTTTTATGTCTTGCATCTTTTCAGTGTGCCGGATCTCAGTGAGTATCGGGTGTGGCTCGGCATCTCGGACCTTCGAGAGGATGCTCCTGACAGGTCCAAGAGGCAGGAAATCAGAATAGTTAATGTAATATGTGGCCCCAATGGCTCCAGTCTAGTTCTTCTACGACTTGAAAAGTGAGTTTTCGTAACTTAAAACTGAAACATTTACAAAAGTAAATAGATTTTGCAGTGTCAAGTTAGTAATCTTTTTTTAACCTTCTGCGTTCATTTAAAATGTCCAGGCCTCCACTTCCTGCAGACAATGTCCACACCATTCAGCTGCCTCTAGCTGGATGCTCCATCCCAGAGGGAACAATATGTAAAATGTATGGATGGGGAGAAACCAAAGGTACCAATGTTTGCAGTTTGCATTAGAGCGATTTGCATTATTTCATTATTTTCATTGTAGTTTTGCATTATGGCATTTTATTTTGATCACATTACTTTGCAGAAGTCTTGCGTCAGCCCTCATTTCTTATATTTTACTTTCAAGCAGCCAAGCTTTCATTCAGGTCTTGAACAACAGGTTTTTTTTTAGCCTTTCTGAAGGTCTTTCGTAGTTTTTCTTTGGGCTTTAGTTGATTTTTCACCAAATTTCTAATTAGTACATTTGATAAGGCACTTAGCAATGAACCACTTTTAAATTAGGCAGTTTGTTGTTAACAGCTGGTGTTTAAAATATTTAGTTGAAACTAAGAAACAATGATCCCATTTTAAGAGACATAAAAATGTATTTTAGCACCAATGTTTTATTACTTACTTACTTGTAAATGAGTCCCCGAGACTCAATGAGACTAACCTGGATAAATAAAGGTTGAATAAATTGCCTTAAAGCTGTCAGATGAAATTTGGCACCCAGTAGATAAAGTGTACGCTGTTGCTCACTTGGAAGTAGCCACTTTGAATAGTGTATGAAATGCTACAGTCCTGATGCACCATTGTTTTGTGCATGTTCTAACAGAAAACAGGCTGTAATCTGGAACTTCCAACTCTTTCAGGCACTGGCCACGATGACGTTCTTAAGACGGTCAATTTGCCCATTATTGGCAGTGACAGGTGCAGAGAAATGCATAGAGGGAGCTTCCACATCACCAACACCAAGATCTGTGCAGGAGGCAAAAATAACGAGGGAGTGTGTGAGGTATACTGTTTGCTTAATTCCCTGAAATATTTAGCAAATTCCCATTGTCATTATGTATGTATTAAATGTAAGTGTTACAGCAGCCATGTGGTTAAACAAAAACAGGCATTAGGACATAAAGATGGAGCATTTGTTGGGAATCTGTGAGGACAGTCATGCCTCAGTTCAACACTCTGCTTTCAGAGCCAAGTTTGATCTAAATCTCAAACAAATGTTATTTAAATCCGCGGGCTTAGTGTTCAGTCTGTTGTAAATAGAGCAGCTGGAGACTGTTGCGCTGAGTTTCATCACATGTCAAAGATGTCTGAGGTTTGTAGCTCCGAGAGACCTGCCTGTGATGTCACTGAACATGTTAAATACTTATTTTGTTGTTGTTACATTTAACACTGTCAAAAATGTAAACGGTGATGATTCTCAGTTGCAGACAAAGATAACCAGGCTCTGTGTTTTTTTCTTCTGCAGAGGGATTATGGTGGCCCTCTTGTGTGTCAGGATGGTGAGCTCAAAGTTATTGTTGGTGTAAGCGTCCATGGCAGAGGCTGCGCTCGGGCCAACCAGCCTGGCATCTTCATTAATGTGCCCTTCTACACTCAGTGGATTTACAAAGTCTTCAAATATTACCCCGACCCTGAGATTGCTTAGAGATGGAGAGGAAAAAAAAAAGACTATCAGGGGACTTAAAGTTAGAGCTTCTTGTCTTTAACTCCAGCGGTGCACTCAGGACATCTGGTTTCTGTGGTTTTGTATCCCCATGGGGTCTGCAAATGAAGATGAAGTTCTGAGAATGCACTTACACTTATCCTCAGCAAGCACCACACAATTTCTACTGTAAAGGTCACTGATAACAAATATGAAGACATTTTGTTTTTTTTCATAATGAACCACTGGAGCAATGGAATAGTGGGCTGTAATAAAGACTGACATCTTTGAGTTAGAGGCAAAGCAGAAAAACAAAATGTCAATTTTCACCATTTTCCAAATTTCCAATAATCCACTATAGATCTGTGTATGTGAATCCTCTCAATTCCTGGCTTTACTTGAATGATTTGAACGCCAAATGCAACTCTTCATCAGCTCCCTTTGTACAGCACGTCGGCAGGCCTCTTGGAAATCCATTCAGTGAAAGAGCAATGTTAAGGGCACTCTCACCAAACTCAATGCAACTCCAGGGACTTCAGTGAAGTAGTCCTTAATGTAAATAGGATTTTTATGAGTGTGTTTGTGACACTCCAAATGTAATTTAGGTCTTATAGATCTATGACAGGAATGTTGTGGCAGGCAAATGACATAAAGTGTGTTTTTACAGTTTAGTCAAGTTTCTGTTTCATATTAATGTCAGAATTAACTCAGTTTTCGGACTGTAAAGTTGTCATATTATCCAACAATCGTGTGTTTGGGATGTTGACTGGGAAAATCTGTGTGAATGATTACCTATCCCTTAAGGAAGTTAAATGATAAACTATATCAATCATGTGGACACGTGTTTTTTATATATAAAATATTCCAAATGGTTATTTCTCATGGTGTGTTTGTTTGTTTTTTTGCATCAATATCTATGCACAAAGGCATCTGCAGAGGGAGAGAATCTATGTGTCTGTGAATGTATGAGCCAGACCTGAATGAAATATCAGACTTTGACAGACTCCTTCTTCTTTTCCAGTCTGGATGTTAAAATCAAATTAATGGCTACCTTAAACTTTATGGATGGGACGGTCTTGGTAATAGAGGTGTCAGGAATGAGTTTCAGCATAAGAAATCTTAAACACTATTTTTATTCTGATATCACTGGCCACAATGTTTTTATTTCAGAATCATAGTATGGCTGTCTTCAGTGCTTGAGTTCAGTTTGTTTTAGTGCCTCCTTGTGTTTCCAGTCAGTCTCAGGATTTTTTTTCTGTCAGCTTCTGATCCTCTGTTTGGCCACACCCACTTTCACCTGTTCCTCGTTAGCTTTAGGCCAAGTCCCCAATCTCCTCATTAGCCTCAGTCCATTTAGCCTCCCAGTCTACAACTTGACTGCAGTCTGGTACTGTGCTTCATGTCCTGTCTGCTTCTCCTCTGTGAATCAAGTTCTGATATTTTGTATCATGCATGGGTTTTCTCAGAGTACTCCAGTTTCCTCCAACATACTAAAAACATGCATGTTTGGCTGATTGATAACTCTAAATTGTCCCTAGGTGTGAGTGAGCGAGTGAATGGTTGTTTGACCTGTCCAGGGTGTACCCTGTCCTTCGCACAGTGATTGCTGGACATGGGCAACAGGCGACCACCGTGACACAATATGGAAGAAGCGGGTAAAAGATACTGGATGGATGGATGGATGTATATATATGTCATGTGTGATAAACTGACTGTATTCCTGGGACCGACCTAAACTACAAATTGTGACATTTTTGTTGTGTGTGCATGTACGTTTACAAAACTATGCTGCAGCTGCTATATTCCACAGGTTGAACAGTATTGTGTAATTATATATATATATATATATATATATATATATATATATATATATATATATATATATATATATATATGAAGTTCATCTTATCCGATATTCTTGATAATAAACACATTATAAATTAAAAATTTGAACTGATCACTTTTTTTCATATAAACATTCCAGTTAAATTATTTTTTTTACGAAAGCCAAAATACATGGTCTTCAGCAATTTTCTTGCCCATCATGTAATTATTAAAAAAGTTGTGCTTGTTTGCCAGAAGATGGCACCACAGCAGCACAGAGGCTGCAAGGGCTGTAAGTAATCTTGCTAATCTCCCTCATGCATGCACACACACACACACACACACACATGCAAACACATACAGACAGACACATTCATATCCCTACTTTAATAAGCCACACTCTTATCCAGCTAAATATGCATAGGACACATAGCTGAACAAACTGTTTTCGGTATTCTAGACCCAATATTACTTTGTACAAGAGAACAGCAATTATGGCAGGTTGACACAGAAAAATAGGTACGAGGTGCACAGAGTACATTTGTGTGAGAAGGAGTGGGAACTGGAGAGCATAAAGGTTGAAAAGTGGCAACTGTGAGTTAAAGATTAAATGCTGAATCCATTGATGCTGTAAGGACCTTATGGTGCAAGCAGAAAAATACACTGGAATCAACATTTTTCTGTTGCAACGCTGAGGTGTGCGCTGATGTTGACACAATGCACACAAACATAGAACACACACACACATAATAACAGGTACTGTTATTGAGGCTGTGAGGCATCAAAGAGAGATGATGTCTCGGAAGTTCACTTTCATCTTTGAGTCAACTGGATGGATATGTAGACAAGAGGACAGTAACAAGACTCACACCCCACCTATTAATAAATTACATACACTGGGATTTGTAACTTGCAGAACACAGCGAGTATCCATCCATCCATCCATCATCTTTTACCCGCTTCTTCCATTTTGGGTCACGGGGGTCTCCAGTGCCCATGTCCAGCAATCACTGTGCGAAGGGCGGGGGTACACCCTGGACGGGTCACAAGTCCATCACGGGGCCATATAGAGACAAACGAGACAAACAACCATTCACTCTCTCACTCACACCTAGGGACAATTTAGAGTTACCAATTAGCCTAACATGCATGCTTTTGGTCTGTGGGAGGAAACCGGAGTACCCGGAGAAAACCCACGCATGCACGGAGAGAACATGCAAACTCCATTCAGAAGGGCCCCTGGACTGGGATTTGAACCAGGGACCTACTCGCTAAGAGTCAGCAGCTCTACCAGTTGCGCCACTGTGCTGCCCCTGCCATTAATATCATTTTACATAAAAAGTAACAATCTTTTAAGCATAGTTTTAAAATGAACATGTCTATTTTCAAAACAAAATAGGACACTGGTTCCACAAAAAGATGAGCTCAATAACTTGTCAGTTTTCCGTTCTACATTTAAATACTAAAAGTAATAGTTCAGATCGTATGAGCTGAGTTCTGTGGAGAGCAAATGAACATGTATAAAATGACAGGTCTGTAAAATGCAGTCTTGGACCAGTTTGACATACAGTAACGTTTAGATTGTCAGTCCTGTCAGAATTCAAACGGAGGTCATTCAAAGAGCTATCTACAACAGATAAGATAGTAACTGTTCAAGACATTTCCACTGAACCCCACTTCAAAACACCTGCACTTTCCCCTGAAGGTTACTGTTTGCAGCAATCTGCACCTTAGCCCCTCCTTCTAGTTGCGTTACATATTTTAGTGAGTGGGAAGATGAGTGGGGAAATAGTATGAGAAAATATGGAAAATGATGTAGACTGATTATTCCAGCAAAAGGCTTTTAGAAGCCACAGGACTCCTATAACAGATCATTGAGTTTCAGATTTAGTTACGAGTATCTTTCATAATCTAATTGGGTTGTCTTTGTAATGTCATTAAAACTCTTTTTAGGCACAGTCTCTTTTCTCCGTGGTCTCATCAGCTTGAGGCTTCTGCTAAGCGTGCCTGTGTGTGTGTAAATCTGTTATATCCAACAATGGGGGCATAGCAGAGTGTGTAAGGTGAGGGTTATAGAAGACTCCTTCTTCTATCACCATTTCATCCTGTAACATGACACACCTTATACTCCGATGCTTACTTTAGCTTAAAAGTCTCTTTTTCCACAGTGTAATTAACACATTGCCCTATTAGCAATGTGTGGGTTTACATTAGCATGCTAAAAATGCAAATGATATTTATACAGTAAAGTTGGTTTTATTTCTTGTTTGTTTGTTTGTTTGCTCTGGGGCTTTTAAACATAAAACTAAATTATTAAAATGATTATAATTACTAAAATTAAAAACATGAAAAACAACATCATATGCGACTACTTTGTATATACACCTCTTAAGGTGTCCATTGCTGAGGAAATTAAATAATGACAATTTCAAAGAAAAAAAAAAACTTCTTAACTGACTCACATTATTTTAAACACAACAAATTATTATGATGTGTTATTGGTTGTTGAGCTAAAACTAAACTGAAACTAAAAGTAGTGTGAAACAAAAAATTAAATTAAATAAAAACGTAAACATGCCATGAAATAAGTTATTGATGTAATTATTTTTAGTCATGTTTAATGTATTTGCTAGTTGGTATGGGAATATTGTTTTGTTGCATCAAGTTTTTGCCAGGCTGAAGTTTTTTTGTTTTTTTTTAGATTCAAAGAAGTGCATCCCTGTGAATGCAAAACAATCCTTAATCATCTCCCCTCCAGCAACACTTAAAAGAGACTGACGTTTGGGCAGATGCTATACATTGGCTTTTTGTCAAATGTGGTCCTGTGCATTACAGACAAAAAAAAAAGGGAAGAAAGATGTTTTTGTTTCTGGAAATCTTTCCAAACAGCTACAATTGTTCTGTTTCAGTTTATGGACTCTTGTGTTATTATTTATGGATTTATTGCTTCCATTATTTCCACTCTTCAACAATCATTTTGCATTTGGTTGTTGTTCTTGTTTCCAGTTCTGAATCATTATGTTTCATTTCAACTGATTTAATCAGTTGGACTAGCTTTCTTCCTGCCCTTCACTTCTGGATCAAATTTGCCAAGTGTACCACTTGAAATGTGTTAGTCATTATTTTTACTCTGTTTAAATACACCCTAGGTTATTTTATTTATAATGTAAAATCTGTGGGGTTAGGCTTTGGATGGATGGATGGATGGATGGATGGATGGATGGATGATGGATGGATGGATGGATGGATGGATGGATGGATGGATGGGAAGGAAGGAAGGAAGGAAGGAAGGAAGGAAGGAAGGAAGGAGGGAAGGAAGGAAGGAAGGAAGGAAGGAAGGAAGGAAGGAAGGAAGGAAGGAAGGAAGGAAGGAAATGTAAATAAAGCTAGTTAAAGCAGAAATCAAAATTTTTGATATATGTAGAACGTTTAAGTGAGTTTCAACTACTATTCTATACACATTCTATATTAAATAATTCATTTCCAATTTAGTAATTCACTGAAATTAAGGTTAGCAAAAAAAATAAATGAAAAATACCAATTCCTGAAATATGCAGGTCAGCATGGTGGCACAACTGGTAGAGCTGCTTCCTCTCAGCGCGTAGGTTCCTGGTTCAAATCCTGGTCTGGGGGCCTTTTTGGGTGGAGTTTGCATGTTCTCTCCGTGCATGTGTGGGTTTTCTCCAGGTACTCCGGTTTCCTCCCACAGACCAAAAACATGAATGTTAGGCTGATTGGTAACTCTGAATTGTCCCTAGGTGTGAGTGAGAGAGTGAATGGATGTTTGTCTCGTTTGTCTCTATGTGTCCCCGTGATGGACTTGCGACCCATCCAGGGTGTACCCCGCCCCTCGCACAGTGATTGCCGGACATGGGCACCGGCGACCCCCATGACCCAAAATGGAAGAAGCGGGTAAAAGATAATGGATGGATGGATGGATGAAATATGCACGTTTTCAACAATGGCACTACAGCTTGGTGTTTTGGAGGAGCATATTTTAAATCCTACAGAAATCAAATTAGTATGTATACATGTTGACTTTCAAAATGATATTTGTGTAGACCTAATCTTGCATCTCATAGGTTCACAGGCTGTGAATCCACTTGGAAAACCAAAGTTCCAGGAGCTACTGGAGTTTTATGCACAGCGATCTAATTTCTGAAAAGCCAGGGAGAATTGAGGTTCACCACCAACAGCCACCTCATTTTTCACATCAACTTGTTTTTCTTTTTTTTTTTTCTATTTTTGCAAACTGTCAACAAAGACAGCTGGGATTTACAGATACAGCTGCAACAAAAGCCCATCATCCCCTTGCAAGCATGCTCACAATTGGCTAAAATGTTTATAACTTATCCATCTGGGAAATACAAAAATATGTATGTGTTTGGTATTACATACCTAAACAATTCAGCATGATTAAAAAGAACTGAACTTGTATTACAGCTCATCTCCCTCTTGACCACAACGGACCAGTACAGAGTCTGCAATACTGCAGATGCTGCACCAATCTGTCTGCCAATCTCATGCTAAATTTTTCACTCACTCATGAACAAAGCAGGGTCCTAGGGTCCTCAAGGGGTCATGGAAGTTTGCTCATCCACTCTACATATGTTTTGTGGACTTGGAGAAATCTGTTGACTGTGTTCCTTGAGGTACACTGTGGGGGGTGCTCCGTGAGTATGAGATTGGGGGCTTGTTGCTATGGGCTGTTCGGTCCCTATACAAGTGATGTGAGAGTTTGTTTCACATTGCCAGTAGTAAATCAGACTCCTTCAGGGTGGGAGTTGGATTCTACCTGGGCTGCCTGTTGTCACCGATTCTGTTCATAACTTTTATGGACAGAATATCTCGGTGCAGCCAGGGGGCAGAGGGATTCTGTTCCAGTGGCCTCAGGATTCCATCTCTGCTCTTTGCAGATGATGTGGTCCTGTTGGCATCATTGTTACGTGATATTCAGCTCTTACTGGAGCGGTTCACAGAAGAGTGTGAAGCAGGATGACAAACAGCACCTCCAAATCTGAGGCCTTGGTCCTCAGTAGGAAAAGGGTGGCTTGCTGGTTGTGGGTAAGGCTTTGCCACAAGTGGATAAATTTAAGTATCTCAGGGTTTT